>NC_064619.1:228170698-228476948 GCF_023898315.1 Schistocerca nitens
GGTTCTACGTTAGCAGCAATCTCATTGACTGCGTTACATATTAATATGCGGATCGTCGGAAGCAGAATTTGGTCCGTCTCTATGGCAGCGGCATCTCGTAGTGCGGAGATGGACGAGCGCTGCGCCTGCGCTGTTGTGCTTAGCGGGGCGCGCTCTAGTGGGAAAGTTGTGTACGTGCTGACTACGCGGAACTATGTACACAACAACATCGAAGTTGCTGACAAGAGTAATATTCAGAAGGAATAATAGGAAAATTCAGGATCTGGTAGACAGTTCGGCTTTACAAAAGGTAAAGACGCCAGAGCTGCACTTCCTACGTTGTGACTGATGACGAAAGTCAAGGAAAAATCAAGAGACTTTCATAGCATTTGACGACCTAGAAAAAGCGTTCCGCAATGTAAAACGGTGCAAGACGTTCGAAATTCTCAGAATAATAGGCGTGAGGTATAGGAAAAGACGGGTATTGTTCAATATGTATAAGAGATGAGAAGGAACAATAAGAATGGAAGACGAAGAACGGAGTGCTAGAATTAAAAAAAGCTATAAGACAGGTAGGTAGTATCCCCCCCCCCCCTCCTCTCCAACACACCAACACAGTTCAATCTGTACGTAGAAGAAGCAACGAGAGAAATAAAAGATGGGTTCAGGAGGGTTATTAAAATTCAGGGTGAAAGAAAATGGATGATAAGATATCGTGATGAAATTGCTATCCTCAATTCGAGTGAGGAAGAATTACATGACGCAATGAATGGGATGAACAGTCCAGTGAGTGAAAAATATGGACTGAAAGTAAACCGAAGAAAGACTGGAGTGATGAAGACTGTCAGAAATGAGAACAGTGAGATACTTAACATCAAAACTCAGGACGATGAAGTAAATGAAGTGAAGGAACTCTGCTACCACGGAAGCGAAATAATGCGGGATGGACGAAGCAAGGTGCACTTAAAAAAGTAGACTCGCAGGGAGCAAAGAAGAAATTCTTGGCCAAAAGAAGTCTAGTACTGTCAAACATTGGCCTTACTTTGAGGTAGAAAATTCACAGGTTGTACGTTTGTAAAACAGTGTTGCGGTTTATAATATCGTGACACTGCTACTCGCATTGGTCGAGATCCGATGACTGTTAGCAGAATATGGAATCGGTGGGTTCAAGAGGGTAATACGGAACGCCGTGCTGGATTCCAACGGCCTCGTATCACTAGCAGTCGAGATGACAGGAATGTTATCCGCATGGCTGTAATGGATCGTGCAGCCACGTCTCGATCCCTCAGTCAACAGATGGGGACGTTTGCGAGACAACAACCATCTGGTCGAACAGTTCGACAACGTTTGCAGTATCCTGGACTATCAGCTCGGAGACCAGGGCTGCGGTTACCCTTGACGCTGAATCACAGACAGGAGCGCCTGCGATGGTGTACTCAACGACGAACGTGGGTGCACGAATGGTAAAACGTCATTTTTTCGGATGAATCCAGGTTCTGTTTACAGCATCATGATGGTCGCATCCGTGTTTGGCGACATCGCGGTGAACGCACAATGGAAGCGTGTATTCGTCATCGCCATACTGGCGTATCACCCTGCGTGATGGTATGAGGTGCCATTGGTTACACGTCTCGGTCACCTCTTGTTCGCATTGACGGCACTTTGAACAGTGGACGTTACATTTCAGATGTCTTACGACCCGTGGCTCTACCCTTCATTCGGACCCTGCGAAACCCTAACTTTCAGCAGGGTAATGCACGACCGCGTGTTGCAGGTTCTGTACGGGCCTTTCTGGATACAGAAAATGTTCGACTGCTGCCCTGGCCAGCACATTCTCCAGATCTCTCACCAATTGCAAACGTCTGGTCAATGGTGGCCGAGCAACTGGCTCGTCACAATACGCCAGTCACTACTCTTGATGAGCTGTGGTATCGTGTTGAAGCTACATGGGCTACGTGTACCTGTACACGCCATCCAAGCTCTGTTTGACTCAATGCCCAGGCGTATTAGGGCGTTTTTACGGCTAGAGGCGGTTGTTCAGGGTACTGATTTCTCAGGATGTATGCACCCAAATTGCGTGAAAATGTAATCACATGTCAATTCTAATATAATATATTTGTCCAATGAATACACGTTTATCATCTGCATTTCTTCTCGGTGTAGCAATTTTAATGGCCAGTAGTGTATGTACATCAAATGGTTCTACTAAGGAATTCGTCAATGTAATAGGAGGAGTTGGCATTTAAGAAACCATTCAGGCTCCTCTTGAACTGAAATTCATTATCAGCGAAACTTTTAATGGTTGCTGGCAGATTACTGAATTTATGTTTCCCTGAATAATCGACATTTTTTTTGGATAAAAATAAGTGACTTAAATCTTACTTCTAGTATTGATTCCATGAACTGAGCTCTTGGTTTAAGAAACAGACACGTTATTTCTGATAAACTTAATTAAGAAGTAAATATATTGGCAAACATAGTTACAACCCCCAGTTTCTTGAACAGGCACTGAAGGATGTCCTTGACTTCAAACAGCAAGTAATTCGCATTACACGCGTTTTGACTCGGAGAAATTTTGCCTGAATTGATAGAGTTACCCCAAAAAATGATCCCGTGTGACGTTATGAAATGAAAGTAAGCAAAGTCTCTGTTTTTAAATTTTGTACAGTAACTCTGTCTTACGACGTCCACAGTTGAAATGATAACTGTACACACCAACTCATGGCCTTTGCTGCCCTGCTGTTATCTGAAAATTCGCTGTAGTCGGTTCTTCGTCGATCGTAAATCTCGAGTAGGGATCATGAGACCATGATAAGATGGATTAACGTGCGTAATGAGGCAGACATATTTGCTCCGCTTCATATCTGAATACAACAGGACAGCAAGAAGTAAATATTCGTCTGATGCACCATATACCAACCAGTGTATACTGGCTTGCGGAGTATGTAAGTACTTGTATAGAGTAGAGATGGAATAAATTCGTTCATGGTCGGGACTAGTTCACTAGTGGCCGGTCCTCTTTTGGACTCATTCATGCTTACTTATTCACCACAACTTTATTTATTTATTTTTAGAATTGCTTTGTTCTGCGTTAGCAAACTGATGCCCAAGCACTGATCTGCAAACCCTATCACTATGTAACAAACCTCAGAGGGGAGGGCAGTCCGCAAGGTCCCCTTGTCATTTAAATATATATGTATCAAACTCAAGTAGTGTCAGAAAGTTTCGAAATTCCACCTAAAATTGTTGGTCACTCGAGCAAGGAAAACAGATTAGCATGGACCCCAGGTTGTTCGACTACTCTGATTCAAAGCTGCAAAGTGAAAATGGTATAGGGAACTGCTTTGATAAATTCATTTGATTCCATTTCAAAATGTAGTTGTTTTAGCAACTCGAGAAAGCTATAGATACAGTAACTGATATGTTACCATTGATGGAAGTTACTTGTAAATGCTAAAGTGGAGTTTTATGGGCACTGTGTTTTCAAAATCGTGCGATAGTATATAAAGCAAACAAGTTCCAGCGAATCGGAAATTCTTGTTAATTTTAACATATAATTACAACAAAGTTACAAATGACCGGTCGTAGAGGTTGGATAGCGTTCACGAAGAACTAAGTCTCGAGATTTATTGAAGGGTTTGAAATTGAACGAGAATGGGTGAACCCAATGAACGAAAGAAACTACAACTGAAGGAAGAATGGTGGAAATGGAACGAAGAACAAGTCAGCACCGAAGGAGGACGAGACGGTCTGAACGAAACAGAGATGGGAAGGAGGAACGGCAAACTGGACCTAGGGACGAGACTGAAGCTATCAGAATACACTGTCAGTTGGGAATGAGGTCTGGTGGAAACTAAACGACGAACGAGACCGAGACGGGCATAAGGAATGGAGGAATTGGAACTGGGAATAAGGCCAAGGTAGGAATGGGGACCAGCAGAACAGCAACTAGGAATGAGACTGAGGTCACCAGGATCAGCAATTGACTGGGAACGAGAAATGGCGGAAGTGAAACGAGGAAAGAGACCAAGGCGGGAATGAGGAACGGTGGAAATGGAACTAGGAGTGAGACCAAGGCTACCCGAATCCGGAGATGGTAGACAACAAGGAACAGTGGAAGTGGAATGAGGAACGAGACTGAGTGGCATCGAGGAATGGTGAAACTGGAATGAGGAACGGCACTGAGGTGGGAACGAGGAACAGCAGAAGTGGAACGAGGAACGGAACTGAGGCTGAATGAGACTTACCTGAAGAGAATGGTGAACGACTGTTCCTCAGAAGTCGTTCCTCAGTCCTACCAAACAGTTTAGTGAACGGTTAATTTTGACCTGTTCCCACCTCGAGAAGGAAGCTCCACCTCTAGTACAGATGTACTGTTGCCCAATTTCCTGTATTTCATTATGCATGAATATGGGGCATACAGTTGTATAAGGCCGTAATGCAAGATTTAAAATTATCTTACAAACGTCTTTTTAAAACGAAACTCAACGCAATTACCTTTGGAAACAAACAAGTGCTATCTTAGGCTATTTTATTTCGTTTGCATAAAGTTCAAAATGGTTCAAATGGCTCTGAGCACTATGGGATTTAACATCTATGGTCATCAGTCCACTAGAACTTAGAACTACTTAAACCTAACTAACCTAAGGACATCACACAACACCCAGTCATCACGAGGCAGAGAAAATCCCTGACCCCGCCGGGAATCGAACCCGGGAACCCGGGCGCGGGAAGCGAGAACGCTACCGCACAACCACGAGCTGCGGACTTGCATAAAGTACATTGTACATAAAAGACCAATGTTAAATGCATAATTTACAGCAATTTCTAAATGGTTTCGCCTATTATTTCGACACCGATAATGAGATCACATACAGATCTAAACTGATACCAATTTTTGCAGCCAGTTTTATCGCAGCAGAAGGTGACACATGATGGGTTTTAGCAGTCCATTTCCTGGTAGTACATGCCTTCGCTTGATTTCTACTAGTGCTGTTGTGTGAGTACTGGCAGTCAATATACGACATGAAGGACGTTATTAGAAAGCGCACGCTAACGCTATTCTGAAATTGACAAATGGTTACTTGAAGAAATATAGACGTTCCCGGGCTTCAACATGTCATTATTCTAAATGCAATCCACATGAAGTTAGTTGACGATGGAGCTTATAAGGGAATCGTGACAAGAATCACTGACTTAGCCAGTATTTTTGTTTTTTATTTGCATTCCAGTGAAAAGGTCAGTTAAGTTCCCATTAACCATGCCGAATTAGGATTGTGTGGTGTAAGAGTGTTTAACGTCGCCTTTCAACAACCACCGACTGTATTTAACAATCTTTAGAATCATATGGTACAATGGACCAAATACAAGAAGAGCAGTGAAACATTTCTTCGTAAATAATGGTGTAAGATGTATTACGATGGAATATTCCTTCTTACTTAACCAATACCGCAAAACTCTGCATAGTTATGTTTAACAGATAACACAGGATGTTTGTTAAATGCTATTCTATGAACTGTCTCAACACTAGCTGTCCTCTAGTTAAAACACCACGGAAAGAACATAAGCCACCCTACAGTTAATGAAAACGGGTAACCACAGAACTATGTACACCATCATGGTTGAAACTGCAGCACAGTCATCTGTAAGCACACCGAACCTTCCCAGTCAAATAACATCCGGACCTAAAACATAAGACATTAATTTAACCTTTAATCGTGATTTTCCTCTTCTTACAGACGACAAGACAGAAAGAGGTCACGTAATACAATAAACAGACGGTGCTCCTGTTCCCTCTAAAATAGTACCGTGAAAGAGGTAATAGCACCTCAACCTTGCATCCTTCGCCAGTTAGAGCTTACATTCTGTCACTAATGACCTCTTCTCCAACGGTAAGTTGAACCCTAACGTTCCTTCTTGAAGTGAAAGCAACATTTTGCGGCAGGAGATACGGAAAAATTATAGTGCGTATTTATAATGCAACCCTATGAACGGGATAATCGAAAAGATTGTAGAGTATAAAATAAAATGCAAACTAGCAATAGTAAAATGTTGTTCTTCTTTTTCTTGTGCTTTTGCCCCGCATCGGTGCAAGGTCGACACGGTTAACGGATTCAGCACGCCTAGTTCAAGGTGTGGCCGGATGCCCTTCCTGTCACAACCCTGTACCCCCAGGGATGGAAGTTGTGTACCCGAAACGTATGCATGTAGTGTTATTCATGTGAAAGTGAGAGAAATTTTTCGAAATGTTTGTGTATCCTGTAACTGAGGCGGGACTTCATGATACCAGCCCGGTATTCACCTAGTGGGATGTGGAAAACCGTCTAAAAACCACATCCAGGCTGCCCGGCATACCGACTCTCGTTAATCCGTTGGGCGGTTTCGATCTGGGGCCAGCACACCTCCCCTCCCCGGAAGCTGAGCTTTAACACGCACGGCTATCCAAGGCGGGTAGACTAGCAATAGTACAGTATAAAATAAAGCATTTCTGAAAAAAGAGGAGTACGGTAACATCCAACACGAATTGAAATGTTAGGAAGTCTTGTCTGAAAGAATATGTCTGGAGTGTAGCTTTATATGGACATGAAATGTTGACGATAAGCAATGCAGACGAGAAGTGAATAAAAGCTTTTGAAATTTGATGCTACTTAATAATGCTGACGATCCGAATGGATAACTAAAGAAGAGGCACTGCATTAAACTGGAGAGAAATGTAACGTATGGTACAGCTTAACTAAAAGAATGAGTAGGTTGTTGGACACCTCCTGAAGCGTCAGGAAATAGTTAATTTAGTAATGGAGTGGCAGTGGTATGTGGGGGGTTTAAAAGTAGAGTGAGACTAAGTCTTCATTACTGTAAGCAGATTCAAGTGAATGTACGTTAGAGTAGTTTTGCAGAGATGAAGAGACTTTCCCAGTATAGATTAGCGTGCAGAGTGCATTAAATCAGTCTTTGCATTGTAGATGACAACAACAATAACTTCATCAGGCTATAGATCGTACAGTGTAAGAAAGTATTTTGTACTCCAGTCGTTGGATAAATAATAAATATTCGAATTTTTAATATAGTTGGTTCTGAAGCAATGTTAAACAAAAGAGCCAAGGGAGGTTCAGTCATCCCCCGTAAAGAAGGAGCCCAATTACTATGAGAAACGTATTGCTGTGTGGCAGAAGTATAACAACACGTCTTCAAAATCTCGTTTCCTACAACTGAGGTAGTCCTCTACGGCTGCGTTACAGAAGCTGTATGTGAAGCTGCAGTTTAAAAAAATGTGTCCTCCAGTTCGTAAGAGAGAAAGCCATTCATTCACAGAATACCATTTCACTCGTTTACGTAATCTATACTGCAGGTCCGATCAACTAAAGCCTAATTATCAAAATTCAACGTTTCAAAGTAAAGTTACTGTCTTAAAGCAGCCTGCCAGCCCTCCGTTCTTTAAAGTTTTGTGCTGGCCGTAGTGCTCCATTCAGTCCACTAAGCCGGAAGCAACGACTTGTACTGCGCAGCTTTCATGTTACGTAGTTGAGACCGCGGGCCACGCAACACTATCTGGAGGTGGGCCCTCGTGGAGATGTTTCGTCCTCTTTCTTTGTGTACACAACGGCAGTATTACACTTATAAAACTATCATACATAACACTTGAAATAAGAAACTATAAAAGAAAAGTCAACAGAAACGTAACTCAAGTCACTATCATATTAAAGTCTAAGCCGAAGTACACCGAGCGAGGTGGCGCAGTGGTTAGCACCCTGGACACGCATTCGGGAGGACGACGGTTCAATCCCGTCTCCGGCCATCCTGATTTAGGTTTTCCGTGATTTCCCTAAATCGCTTCAGGCAAATGCCGGGATGGTTCCTTTGAAAGGGCACGGCCGATTTCCTTCCCCATCCTTCCCTCACCCGAGCCTGCGCTCCGTCTCTAATGACCTCGTTGTAGACGGGACGTTAAACACTAATCTCCTCCTCCTCCTCTAAGCCGAAGTTGAACGGCAACTTAATATACTGCTGGACGGTTATTTAACACCGGAATTTTTCCTGAAGACAATATAACTCTTTCTGAATTCAGTTAAAATGGAAAAAAATTACAAATTAGGAAAACGAGACTTCATTCAGAATGCTATTTTAAAATTAGTCCCCGGGCATGAATGAGCTCTCGATTCTGTTCTATGTTTCTATTTGTGATCTAATTGGAGTTGGGCTCAGGAAGGTATATGATAAATTATGGAAAAATAACAGATTTCCACTGAGATGCACAAAACTATTACTACTGTTCTGATATCTAAGAAATCAAATTCTCGAGGTTTACAGGACTGTGTAAGTATAAAAATTTTAATTCCAGACTTTAAATCCCTGACGCGACTCATGAACAGCATGATACACTCTCTACTCCCTAAATAAATCGGTTCTTATCAATCACTTACCGTAAATTGGTTAGTCATTTTTTTGCTTGACACAGCCACGGAATATAGTAACTTAGTCAGTTTAACATGGTTATCAAAATGATAATTTGTCTTAGACTTCCTTGACTTTGATAAGGCTTTTGAGACCATTATTCATCGGTATTTAGTTAACACATTGAATAAAATGGAGTTATCTCCAATTTATGCGCCTGATTCGAAACTGTGTTTCCGACGCCCACTTCAGTTTTATCATCAACGGACAGCTGTCGGTTCCAATGCCACTCGAGAAGGGCGTTCGTCAGAGCTGTCCAGTATCCACAACGCTGTGTGATATTGTTGTAGAAGCTCTTAATGTGTTGGCCGGAGAGAAACTCAAGCTGCATGGAACAGGACAGAGACAATGAAAAAGTTGTCACACAATGACATTGGAACGAAAACCTCAAGCACCATTTTATGTCTGAATGGGACGGATAAGCACACAGCGCATCTTTTTATCTGAAGGTGTACAACAGAGAGACATGCTAACATGAAGACTAGACAGAATATGAAGTTCTTCGGATCTCAACAAACGACACATTTCTCAGTATTATGCAAGAACGGTTTTAGAGAGGAACATTATTGGCAAATGTGTATACTTCTTTCAGTGTAGGAAAGAAGGTGTTAAACAACAGCAACGAAAGTTTCTAACATATAATTAGATTGGACAACACAGAATGTCAAGTGGCGAATCAAATGTAAGGACGTACCCAGGGCAAATGTTGCAGAATGCTAAGGAGGAAATGTACTCGTAGTGTGAACACTTCACTACTAGGCCAGATGTAAGGTACTTCCCCTACTGCTCACAGCTTGCTCACTACTTTCATTCCCATTGCAATGGCTATCAGTTGGAGCCTTTGTCGGTAGGTGCGTGCCCAGCAGGTCGGCGCAGTCCATCAGACCATCTTCACGCAGCTTCCGCAGCGACACTGCTCGAGTTACTTGACGCTTCCTGCGGACCTGTCAGGCTTGATGACGACATGCGCTGCAGCAGTCTAGTAAAAGTTTGTCTCGCAAAATTTCATTTGTCACTGGACAACAATAACACCTAGGAAAGATACCGTAAGAATTTTATTTAAATAGTAGAGATATTGCTGATGTTGTGGTCTTAGTCCAAAGACTGGTTTGATGCAGTTCTTCATGCTATCCTGTGCAAGCCTTATCATCTCTGAGTAACTACTGCAACCTACATCCTTCTGAATGTGCTTAGTGTATTCATTTCTTGGTCTCCCTCTACGATTTTTACCCTCCACGCTGCCCTCCAATACTAAATTGGTGATCCCTTGATGCCTCAGAACGTGTCCTACCAACCGATCCCTTCTTCTAGTCAAGTTGTGCCACAAATTCCTCTTCTCTCGAATTCTATTCAGTACCTCCTCATTAGTTACGTAATCTACCCATCTAATCTTCAGCATTCTTCTGTAGCATCACATTTCTAAAACTTCTATTCTCTTCTTGTCTAAACTATTTACCGTCCATGTTTCACTTCCATGAAGGGCTACGCTCCCATACAAACACTTTCAGAAAAGACTTCCTGACACTTAAATCCATACTCGATGTTAACAAATTTCTCTTCTTCAGAAAAGCTTTTCTTGCCATGGCCAGTCTACATTTTATATCCTCTCTACTTCGACCATTATCGGTTATTTTGTTCCTGAAATAGCAAAACACTTACTACTTTAAGTGTCTCATTTCCTAATGTAATTCCCTCAGCCTCACCTGATTTGTAGCCGGCCGCTGTGACCGAGCGGTTCTAGGCGCTTCAGTCCGGAACCGCGCTGCTGCTACTGTGGGAGGTTCGAATCCTGCCTCGGGCATAGATGTGTGTGATGTCCTTAGGTTAGTTGGGTTTAAGTAGTTCTAAGTCTAGGGGACTGATGATCTCAAATGTTGAGTCCCATAGTGCTTAGACTCATTTGAACCGTTTTTTTTTTACCTGATTTAATTCGACTACATTCCATTATCCTTGTTTTGCGTTTGTTGATGTTAATCTTATATTTTCCTTTAAAGACACCATCCATTCTGTTCAACAGCTCTTCCAAGTCATTTGCTGCCTCTGACAGACTTACAGTGTCGTTGTAATCCTCAAGGTTTTTGTTTCTTCTACCTGGATTTTAATTCCTACTCCAAATTTTTCTTTTCTTTCCTTTACTGCTTGCTCAATATACAGATTGAAGGACATTGGGGATACGCTACAACACTGTCTCACTCCCTTTCCAACCACCGCTTCCCTTTCGAGCCCGTCGACTCTTATAATTGCCATCTGGTTTTTATACAAATTATAAATAGCCTTTCGCTCCCTGTATTTTACCCCTGCCACCTTCAAAATTTGAAAGAGAGTATTCCAATTAAAATTTGGTTATAGTGGGACGCGAACCACCAACTCTTCAAAACCTCACTATTAGTCTGTTACGCTGTTCACTGCGCTACCGCAGGTATTACTGTTATTAATTGTGAGTGATGGATAGCCATTAATTGCGTCAGAATAGATATACAAAGTGTTACTACAATCAGCCTAGTTGTGGTCTAAATAATATTTTTTTGGAAATCAAACGATTTTAACGTGCCCTATTTACATTTTGCAATAATCCTTTCACTACTTATTAATATATTTGTTATTGATTTCTTATAATTAAAATTAATTAGCTTCATACTGTGCGCACAACAACCTCTACACAGGAAGTTCTCTAAGATCTTAGAAGGACAACAGGAATTTAAATGTAGAAACAGTTTGCCACAGATAAACTGGTGACATCAGCATTTTACTTCATAATGAAGAAGAGTAGAAGACTGCGAAGCTTGTACGCGAATTTGGGACTAAAAGTAGGGCCAGCCTTAAATTGTCTAAATCAGGAATGACATCTTAACAGACACAGAGAATTGGTCACAACCAATGTTGTAGCTGAAGTGGGAGCCTACGATTGATCCTGTACAACTCACACTTGAAGAATACGCCATTAGAACTCTAGATCGCATACAAGAAATTATATTTACAAAAATTAAGTCCTCTCTGAGCTATATTATATTCCTGCTAAATTGCTCGTTGCACAGAGGATAATTAGTCGTGGATTCCTGGTGTATCTGACAAGCTACCATCTGTAAGGTTGCTTTGGCACTCCAGTCCAGCTTGTGTGAAGGGATGCTAGTAGTAAGGAAAACATCTACACACTATGAACCTACTTTTCTCATGCATACCCGGAAGATTATACAAAGGAACCTTGTCGGCATGACAAAACACCTGAATCAATTTCTATAACCAAGTGAAAGAAGCCCAGCTATTAATGTGGCATCTATTAGCCCACACCACAGTTTGTTAGTATAATTTTTGTTCCGGCAAGTTACGTAGAAGTCGATATCCTAGCCGCAAATCAGACAAAGACACACAAAACCCGAACGCATACAATATTCACAATAAGATTGATTGAACTATACTGGCAACAGATGGTCCAACATATGGACAAAGAGACACAATACTGTCCTATAATTAAGATGGTTCAAATGATTCAAATGGCTCTGAGCAATATGGGACTTAACATCTGAGGTCACCAGTCCCCTAGAACTTAGAACTACTTAAACCTAACTAACCTAAGGACATCACACACATCCATGCCCGAGGCAGGATTCGAACCTGCGACCGTAGCGGTCGCGCGGTTCCAGACTGAAGCGCCTAGAGCCGCTCGGCCACAATAGCCGGCTATAATTAAGAATCTTGCTGGTGTTTTATGACTTTATGAGTGAGATGATATCTACAGGAGAGGGTCTACATAAACTCCGACACAGCCCTTACTGCGAACACTACTCGCTTGTTCACACGTTCATTTGTAAAAGTCAGCAGGAGATGTAGAACTGGACAAAAAACACATTATTATCCTAAACATAATGGAGTTGGAATCCTTACCCATATCTGAAAAACAATAGCTACGCCTGGCCCACCGAATAATTAATTTGTTATGCAATTACTAGAAAAAGATCTGACTTAAGAAGATAGTCGTCTTTTAAAATATAAGAAATATATTTTTAGGCTTAAAATGGTCTCTGGGCTGTCTACATTACTGTAGTGTTCATCCCTAGTTCACCACAAAATCCGTTGTCGACTAGAATGCGATTTGCGTAAAAGTGTCTCCGAAGAGCATTTACAGCGGGAGTAAGATAGTCGACATCGCGGTCAGTATGGCAGCACGTAATTTCAACGACCGCCTAACACGCATTACGGAAATTATGAACGTGCTTGTACTTGAGACTGGACCAGCCTGTTACAACTTCGGCACAAAAGCGGACAAAAAGCGGATCGAGCGAGCAGCGGAGCGGATGACATAGACTGCCAAAGAGGCCCGCAGGACCACCATGGCCACGAAGAAGATGGAGAA
Organism: Schistocerca nitens; assembly: GCF_023898315.1. Lineage (NCBI taxonomy): Eukaryota > Metazoa > Arthropoda > Insecta > Orthoptera > Acrididae > Schistocerca > Schistocerca nitens. Next base: position 228,183,480 of record NC_064619.1, read on the forward strand.
GGACCTCGTCTTGGATCTGAAAGGACTGCTGTATGGTCCATGGACGCTGACTAGAGGTATGTTTAACCCAACTAAAAAAAATGTAGCCCAAAACTTTAAACGCGTTTTTCTAGAATCCTCATTTTTCAAATTGGCTGGAAACATAACCTGAGAGCGGACACACGATTTTGATCGGAATTTGATGCTAGAATTCTAAATTAAATTCCCATCTTCAAAACTCTATTTACAATTGACGCCATTGTCTATTTCTTGCGAGAAGAAAATGAAATTGGTTTCAACACGTCACCATTTCTTTAGAATTTACTATTTTTCAATTATCCTATGTACGCTGACAGAAAATATATTGAAAACGACTTATACAAAATTATTTTGTTACATGTACAACAGGGGCGCTACGGGAATTCCCGTCGAAGACCGATGTTACGGTTGCAAGGGGTCCTTCCGCTTGGTGCAGCGGCAACAGGGAGCGTCCTATGTGGACACAAAACTAATTTCTTGAAGAAGTAAATGTAAGGAATAAAACTATGACAACAAATTTAATATTACTTATTATTTAATTTGAAAGGAAATCACGGAAATCACCTATTTTTCCTGCGTTCAAAGACGGCTACCCCCTTAGGTGACTATAAACTGTATTTGGTGGAGGAGCGCTACCAACACAAGAATTACGTCAGCACCAATTACAACAAATGTTTGCAGATTTTGCTTAATACTGGACTTTCCCAAAGACCATGACTATGTCAGCCCTTGCAAACCAAACTGAATCACCCATTTTCCCTAAAATGGGAGCTGGATCTAGATTTTGCTTAATTTCACTTTGGTTTCACATTCTCTTGTACTACAAGGTTCAGTTACGTTTAGAAGATTGACTCATCCAAATTAGCTTGAAGCAGCTGTTTATGGTCGACGACTTATGCACTGGCGACAAGCAGTTGATTCAAGGCACAAATGAATCACAGACATTGGCTGCTAGCAGGCATTGATTGGGATCAATAGTGGAAGTTGAAATTTTGTGCCGGACCGGTATTCGAACCCGGGTTTCCTGCTTACTATTCAGATGTTCTGACCACTTCTTTTAAATGTATTCTGTAGCGAGGCTTTTTTCCATTTTGTTCGTTGCATTTGGCCGGGGCGGACATCACACGACACCCGTTCCAGTCCTCCGCACACAGTGTTTATTGTAACCGCACAGACTACCCTAGCACGCCTCCCATTAGACACAAATCTTCAACTTATCCACACACTGCTAATGTAGTACTCCATGCCGATTATTCTCATTACTCGCAGCATTTCGCTGATTCCCGTAAGAGTTCGAGCCTGATGTGCATCGGCACTGTAGAGATCATTGGCCGTCTCATACATATATGGTGTCTGCTCTTCCGAACCTGTCTGAAAGAACAGACACCACATATACGAGGCTTGCCCAGAAAGTAATGCATCGCATTTATTTTCTTAGCCGAAAGCAATGCTACGAATGCGAAACTTTACATATGTATTATTTGAAGACTCCTGAGTGAGCGCGCTAAGTTTCCATCACTTCCTACAGACAGCGTAGCTGCAGGACAGTTTCAAAACAGCGTCTGTAGGTGATGTACGTTCCAAGCAACGCGCCATCATTGAATTTCTCACTGCAGAGAAAGAAACTGTGGGGGATATTCACAAGCGCTTGTGCAAATCTATGGAGCATCTGCTGTCGACAGAAGTACAGTTAGTCGCTGGGCACGGAGGGCGAGGTCATCAGAAGGCGTTTGGCGAAGCTCCACGATTTACAGCGGTTTGGAAGACCGTCCACGGCTGTCACACCTGACCTAGCCCCCTCGTACTTCCATTTGTTAGGGCCATTAAAGGATGGCATTTTTGGAAGAGATTTTGAGGACGATGAGGAGGTAATTCACATAGTGCAGAACTGGTGAGGTACCAGGACAAGGATTGGTACCGGCAGGGCATACACGCCCTTGTTTCGCGCTGGAGAAAGGTAATAGAACGGGATCAGATTACGTGGAAAAATTGGGTGTGTAGATAAAACACCATTCTTTCGTGTGTGTAATTCTCATTACGTTCAATAAAGATTTTTGAAGAAAAAAATGCGGTGCATCACTTTCTGGGAAACTCTCGTATAAGCAATAAACTGTTTTGTATGGCGTTTTTTCAAGCGAAAGAAGCCACTTTTGGGGAGGATGGAGGCCCGATAACAGAAGAAAAATGCAGCTGAGGTCATTAACGTGCTCCTGCGGTAGTGGTCTGCTCGGTGGTAGAACAGAATATATTGGGTGTTACGAGTAAAAGAAGGATAAACATTAGATGGGTAGACATAACAACTAATGAAGGGGCACTAAACAGTATCTGGAAGTAGTGAATCATTAAGGCACCTCTTGACTAACAAAAGCCGGCGGTGGTGGCCGTGCGGTTCTAGGCGCTTCAGTCCGGAACCGCGTGACTGCTACGGTCGCAGGTTCGAATCCTGCCTCGGGCATGGATGTGTATGACGTGCTTAGATTAGTTAGGTATAAGTAGCTCTAAGTTCTAGGGGACTGATGACCTCAGACGTTAAGTCCCATAGTGCTCAGAGCCATTTGAACCATTTGACTAACAGAAGGTATCAGTTGACAGTACATAGCGTGAGGTATCAAGGAAATGAGATGGTCATGTAGTGTAGAAGAGTTGGTGGGGAATGGGAGGGATAAAACCGTACAATAAGATCAAGGGTTCACTAGAGTAAGTAGATTCGTAAGGTTGTGGAAGAAGTGGAGAGGCTTGCGCTCGGCAGATGAGCGTATAATGCTGCAGCAAACAAGCCTTGGGACTGAAAACTACAACAATTCTAAATTATCTTACTGAATCCGGATATCAACTTACAATACGTCCGTTACACCAAGTTCATTGTCATGGGCTGATTTTACGCCACACTCCCTGCTTGCCTGAAAAGTTACCTGTATTTTGTACTTTATGACGTGCTTTCAGTACATTGCAAGATTATTAAACACTGAAACTTCCTGGCAGATTAAAGCTGCGTACCGGACCGAGCCGCGAACTCGGGACCTTTGCCTACGTGCTCTACTGACTGAGCAACCCAAGCACGACTCACGACCCGTCCTCACAGCTTCAATTCTGCCAGTACCTCGTCTCCTACCTTCCAAACTCCACAGAAGTTATCAAACACTGTTTATAGTGGTAGTGACCCTGCGTTGTAGAAGCTAGTGCTTACCACGAGGAACTCTCCACCCGCGTGGCCGACCAAAGGCGGTGACGGGCTCATGAGAGCGGTGACAGCGATGTAGACGGTGAAGGCGGCACTGACCACTGAAAGCGCGGATATTGTCCTCACTGACGTCTTCGGCAGGAAGAACTGCAGGAAACACGCCAGAGGGTTCGCCATGGCGGAGAGGCTGACCGCCAGGTGGTAGGCGACGTTCCCGTACGGCAGGCACGAGTACGACTGGATGCTGGGGAACGCGCCGTTCCCGAAAGCCGCCACCAGCGACACCAGCACCATCAAGTAGACGTAAGTGCGGCGTGGAAGTCGAGTCACTTCTCGCAAGTCTGACCGCTGGCTAGCTGCCGGTCCAGCGCTGCCCTCTCCGCTGCCATCTTTAACGGTCTTTTCCGCCTTCTGCTCTCTTTGCGATCTGACTCTCTCACCCTTGCACACTTTCAAATTATTTAGAAGTACGAAAGAAATTGTGCTAATGGCGAGGACTGCGAAAAGAATGAAGATAAAAACGGTAGTCGAGAAGTTCGGAGGAGGCGTGTACGGGGCGAGTACCGTATAAGACTCGTCTGGGTTGGTGGCGTTCACGACAGTTTGGTTGACACAGGTGGGGTTGCCTCCGACACCTTGTATAAGGGCGAACACACTCGGCAAGAAACCACTGAGGCCCTCGCCGACGAAATAGGAGGTGAGGTACGTCTCTCTGTAGTTCCTCATGAAGGGCATGAAGAGCACAGAGCTGGTGCAGCCGACGAGCGCAATGAAGAACGTCAGCACCAGTAGAGACGTACTGCGCTTCTCACCTCCGATGTACGTCGTCTCCTGGTACAGTAGAGCCATGAGCAAGAGAGCGATGGTCCCCATTACCAGTAATCCGTAAATAATGAAACTGTCCCGCAGTTTGCCTGGGAGGAACTTCTGTGTCAAGCCGTACAGGATGGGCCCGATGTTGGCAATTTGTACGATGATGGAAATGAACGAGGGCAGGTTCCACCCTTCTGGCTGCGTCTGGACGAGCAGTGGTAACTGGACGTACATCCCGTTGATCGCCAGCCATGTTCCGATCCCGAAGAGAACAGCCAGGACGTCCACCACTACTTTCCGGTCTGACAGTCCTTTGATGTGGAACTTCATGTTGATCTGGTGTTGAAAGGTACGTGGGACTGCAGGCAACAGAAGTGGAGTGCCTTCGTCGATTTCAGGCAACCTGCGAAAGATTAAAAATTTCATTAAAATCTATAATCAGAGACGGTTTAAGGAGGGTAGGACGTCAAACGGGCCGACTTGGACATGTTTAGAAAAAACACAAATTTTATAGTTAATTACCTCAATTTTTACCACAGTTTTTAATAGATTTGGAAAATTCTAGAGTTTCATACACCTTTAAGTATGGTTTGTATGCTGTGCAAAATTCATCGAAGAATCTCTCTTACATATGAAGAAAAGTGTACCTACAGCAACAAATGCTCCCATTAGTAAGTGAAAAAAATTGAAAAAATTTCACATGTAAAAAAAAATATTTCGTATGTTTTCGAACTTCCACTGCTAAGAGTGTGAATCCTGAATCCTTCCTGGTGATGCTGACAAAGCTTGATGAATTTATTTGTAAAAGTATAGACTCTGGAAATTAAAATGTCCTGTGATGCCTCTCCTGCTCGAAGTCGTCCCGTTTGACGTCCTACCCCCCTTAAGGCACAAGCGGCCGCCTGGGGCGTCAAGCTGTGCTGAGAGGGGCGTCAGAGGCGCTCAAGTACAAAATCTGTACGTATCAGTGGCGAAAACGGACAAGCGTGAAAGCATACGATAATGGAAGCAAAAAATGTGGGTGTCCCCAAACGAGAAGTAATGTGTGGTTACGAGCCGCCACTGACTTCACTGACTTCATATTGTCCCAGTTACTATAAATGTATCTGAAACGTAAAATTTTCCTTTACGTCCCCATTTTTTATCATAGCGCCCATTCTTTTTGCTGGAAGTTCTCCACGAAGCTCATTATCTGATATTACACTGAAGCGCCAAAGCAACTGGTATAAGCGTGCGTATTCAAATACAGAGATATGTAAACAGGCAGAATACGGCATTGCGGTCAGCAACACCTATACAAGACAAGTGTCCAGCGCAGTTGTTACATCGGTTACTGCAGGTTATCAGGGTTTAAGTGAGTTTGAACATGGTGTTATAGTCATCGCACAAGCGATGGGACACAGCAGCTCCTAGGTAGTGATGAAGTGGGGAATTTCCTGTACGACCGTTAACGAGTGTACCATGAAACTCAAGAACCCAGTAAATCAAATCTCCGATATCGGTGCAGCCGAAAAAAGATCCTGCAAGGACGGAACCAACGACGACTGAAGAGAATCGTTCAACGTCACAGAAGTACAAACCCTTCCGCAAATTTCTGCAGATATCAATGCTGGGCCATCAAAAAGTGTCAGCGTGCGAACCTTTCAACGAATCATCATCGATGGGCTTTCGGAGCCGAAGGCCCACTCGTTTACCATTGCTAACTACACGACACAAAGCTTTACGCCTCGTCTGGGCCCGTCAGCACCGACATTTGACTTTCGATGACTGGAAACATGTTGCCTGGTCGGACGAGTCTCGTTTCAAATTGTATCGAGCGGATGGACGTATACAAGTATGGAGACAATCTCATAAATCCGTGGACTCTGCATTTCATCAGGGGACTGTTCAAGCTGGTGGAGGCTGTGTAATGGTGTGGGGCGAGTGCAATTGGAGTGATAAGGAACCCCTGATACGTTTAGATACAACTCTGACAGCTGAAACGTACGTAAACATGCTGTCTGATCATCTGCATCCATTCATGTCCATTGTGCATTCCAACGGACTCGAGCAATTCCAGCACGGGAATGCCACACCCCGCACGTCCAAGATTGCTACAGAGGGGCTCCAGAAATACTCTTCTGAGTTTAAACACTTCCGCTGGCTACCAAAGTCCCCAGATATGAACATTATTGAGCATATCTGCTATGCTTTGCAACGTGGTGTTCAAAAGAGATCTCCACCACTCTCTCCACCCCCCCACCCCCCCCGTATTCTTACGGATTTATGATCGATAGCCCTGCAGGATTAATGGTGTCAATTCCCTCGAGCACTACTTCAGACAGTTTAGTCCATGCCGCGTCGTGTTGCGGCACTTCTGTATGCTCGCGGGAGCCCTACACGATATTAGTCAGGTGTACCAGTTTCTTTGGCTCTGCAGTGCACAAAGCCATCACTAATATATTTTCCTCTCCCACATCAAATGACATGTAGATGACTAATGAGATTTCCCCACGTTGGGCGCCAAAATTTAATGAATCGAGAATTCTTAGCGAGCTCTTGTATTAATTGACCTACTGGGTGGTGATGTGTGACTTCAATAAACAAGAAAACTCAAACAGCAAAAGGTTATAACATTAAGGGATTGATAAGTAAATAGAACCGATTGCTTAGATGAATCAAACATGAAATGACTGTATTTTCAGTAACTTTTACACACGTTTAGTAAAATTGCATGTCTCAGGGCCGATTTGACTGGGCGTGGACACGACTGCCTATTAAGGGGAAGGAGTGGGGGATGAATCATCTCACCATTATTCATGGACGTTATCGTGTGATGTTGACGGCGGCAGGTGCTCTGTCGGGACGGCTTGTCGCCTCGTAGCTGTGCGGCGCGAGTCGGCCGCTCGCCTCGGTGTGTAGCAAGGGCCTTGATGGGTCTCCACTGACAAGTCACCGTGTGTTGCCGCAGCCAAAGCAACGTTATCGTGATGTCGGAGGGCGGATGTTGAAGATCCAAGGAGGAGCCCTCGTTTCCTCTTGCTTCGCGCTGTCTCACCTTCTCTCCCTTTTGCACCTTCACTCCTCATCCATTTCTAAGCTCAACGACTCCTCGATATTTTCCTTCTTCCTCGACGTTGTCATTGGCGGACTAAATTTGCAGTGCCGCCCAGTGACTGATGGCCGTTTCATGACCAGGTCTCCCAGTGTATGATGGAAATTGTCTATCTTGCGTGGGCTGTGGTGTGATTCGATAATTAGCGTCTTTCTCATGATTTCACAGTGAAGGCTGTTCCCAGCGTTGGTCTCTTGTTTCGATCTGTTTTGGCTTTCCTAAGTTGTTGTGAAAGCAACCACACAACACTTCTTCGTAACGGTTTCCTCTGCTCTGTCCAGTCTCATGTATGTGTGTCGTCTCAGAATCTGCTTGTGTACGTGATTTATAAGTGACGTCCCTACTGCCCAAAAACATTTTTTCAAGCTGACTGACTTTCATCGCAGTTCTTTAGTTTCACACGACTCCCTGTGCGAATTATTGGTGTTTTGTGTACTTTCCTTCCCAGTGCCTGTGTGATGCTGGAATTCTCGATGTGTTCTTGCTTTCTAAGGCAGGAAAAAACAGCTGCTGCGAACCCGAAGATTCAGACGCCTCCGCGTGTGCGTTTTTGACGCTTTATCTTCGCTCTGTCTTAGTGGCTGCAGGGGTCCATCAGTTTTCGGCACGCATCTCTTTGTCCGCCAGCTCTTCGTACGTTGTCCATTCTTCAGCAAGGTGAGGGTATCCCAGCCCCGGTGTGGTTGCAGAATGGCTCCAGCGTCCAGTCTCGGGCGCTCGCTTCATGGAATCCGCCTCTCTCCTCGTCGTGGGACGCTGGGGCTTCGAGTCGGCAAAAGTGGCCCTCAGTGGAAATAGCACAGTAAGCTACAAATCTTGACTTTACACACTGGGTGTCCCAGGAGCAATGGTCAGTACTCCGGGATATGACAGGAACAATCATTCGAAACTAAAAAAAATTAATAAACACGGGTTTTAAAACGCTTATGTTACGAGCTGTGAGCTTTTCTTTATCTTTGATACTAGCTTTTCTTTATCTTTGATACTACGAAACAAATTTCTGCTACTGCAAAGTCTTTGCTTTCCATGTTTTCGAGAAGTGGCAGTATGAACTAAGATAAGAAAATAGGGTACAGTAAACACCGGCTCTAAAGTGCATACCTTAAGAGCTATGACCCCTTTTTCATGTTCCTACTGTGAAGCACGTCTCGTCTACTGAACAAATACTTATAGCTCTTGTTGTTGTTGTTGTTGTTGTGGTCTTCAGTCCTGAGACTGGTTTGATGCAGCTCTACAAGCTACTCTATCCTGTGCAAGCTTCTTCATCTCCCAAACTTACTGCAACCTGCATCCTTCTGAATCTGCTTAGTGTATTCATTTCTTGGTCTCCCTCTACCATTTTTACCCTCCACGCTGCCCTCCAATTCTAAATTTGTGATCCCTTGATGCCTCAGAACTTGTCCTACCAATCGGTCCCTCCTTCTTGTCAAGTTGTGCCACAAACTCCTCTTCTCCCCAATTCTATTCAATACCTCCTCATTAGTTATGTGATCTACCCATCTAATCTTCAGCATTCTTCTATAGCACCACATTTCGAAAGTTGTTTACTAGACAATCTTTTATTGTTTTGATCCGTACTACCTCCTTCCAAAATATGTGAAACAAAGAGCTTGCAGTACCAGGGATTTGTTTCACACTATCGATAAGGAGAAGTGCTCATAGCTCTCAAGGTAGGCATTTTAGCGTTGTAATGGTTCTTTATTTACGTGACCATTACGGCACTCCAACCCCAATTCTCGATTCCAGTAATATCGTACTACTTTTCTGCGAAGTAACAGACATATTTTTGTGACAATATTCACATTTGGCTTTATTAATGTATAGGTACTCCGATGTATCGATAAATTACAGTGATATGGTTCTTGTATGTATTCATTTCTGTGAGACTGTCATAATCTTTGACTTACTTGTAGCCGTTTTGGCGTGAATGTGCACAGAACAGTCTTTGTTTCACTTTGCAGAAGTTAAGTTGTTATTTCGCTTTGTAAAAGAACAGTCAAGTCTTGTGTCTGGTTAAAGTCGAAATTAAATATATGAAGATTGATACAAAACTGTTTTCTTGATGACAATTAAGAAGAAGTATATGTGAATTTACAAGAAGTTTGATAAAAATGTGGATCGCGAACACAAAGTCAAAAATTATTTATACCATACCATTGTTCTGATCTGGGATTGTTTGATCATTAAGAATTTCCTGAAAAACGCATTTGTTAGGTCTTCAAATATTGCTAAAATACAGATCTGGACCTTCTAGCAGTCAAAGTGGACTCACCCTAGAATCAACAAGATGAACCATAACAACTTCGACGAAATCTACGTGGGAATCCATTCAAGATAAGTGCCAAAATTAATGACTTTTTTACAGTGACTTTATTATTTCCATTCTGACGATACCATCCACTGTCAATAACTTTGTTGTTGCCCGATAAAGCGAACATATGCTGCGTGAGCAACATTATTAATCTGATTTCTAACCTAATTTTCAAGTGGTGGTATTGTTAGAGCGTCCATGTTTACTCGACATTGTTGCTTCGAATAATCGTTCCTATCGTATCCCTAAATATTTATCAATCCTCCTGGGACACACTGTAGAGCTGCAGTCAGTGGTGAAAGAAACCTCTATCAACAAAGAACATATTTTACGCCAACAGTTTCTCTAGCACGCTTGATTGGACCGCCAAATTTAATCATTGATTAAATTAGATTAGATTCTGTTTTCGTTCCGTAGGCCCAAAAACGAGATGATTCTCGTGGGTGTGGAACATGTCAGAAAGTATAACAATAAAACAGAACATAGAACATTTGAATATAATACTCACTTTCCTGATCATCTGTCAGCAGCTTTTCAAGATATATGAATACATTGCAGTAAACTGGAACTGCTAATATTTACAGAAGTAATACAATGTCAGAATGAAACATAATGACGCACTTTTAATAAATATACGGTACACAAAATACGTAATCTTGAGTGTTGTGACCAAGTGCAGTCAAAACTGAAATCTAAGACGTTTTTACTTAATCTGGTCTACACTTACTGTTAAGACATCGCTCTATAGAGTAGGCGTTACCTACCAAAAAGTCTTTCAAACTCTGTTTAAACTGTGCTTTACCTAAAATTTGTTTTTTAATGGTCGCTGGCAATTTACTGAAAATAAGTGTTCCCGAATATTGGACCTCTCTTTGGACTAAGATTGTGGTTTTTATGTATTGTTTTTATTTCCAGTATTGATACTCTATACTGAGCTGTTGGCTAGAAATAGAGACGTACTATTTACAACAAATATCAATAAGGAATAAAGATACGAAACAGTGGTTAGAATAACCAGTTCCTTGAACAGGTTTGTACATGATGTTTTTGAATTTATTCCACAAATGAGTCTCATTACACGTTTTTGCCCTCTAAATAGTATTGCGCAGTGACGAGAGACCAAAGAATATGATCCCATGTGATACAAAATAATGAAAGTAAGCAAAGTGTGCAAGTTTTTTATATTTATATTTCCTACATCTGACACTAATCGCATTGCAAATACAGACTTGTTTAGGCGCTTCAGGAATTCTGTGGTATGCCCTTCCCAACTGAATTTATTATTGAGTGGTGATCCCAGAAATTTAACACTGACAACCACTTCTATCTCCATGTCTTTATACATTATATACATGCTGGAAGAAAATCTCTTACAGGTTCTGGACTGAATGTAATGGGTTTTTTCAGAGTTTAATAACAGTGAATTAGCTTTAAACCATTTATTAATGTAAGTCAAAATCTGATTAGCAGCCATTTCTAAATCTGTACGTGACTTGCTATTTATCGCATTGTTTGTATCACCTGCAAAAAACAGACTTAGTATCTGGCAATGTAACAGGCGAAAGGTCATTAATGAACAGCGGACCTAAGATGGAATCTTGAGGTGCAACATATATAATTAATTTCCAGTCAAATGAAGACTGATTTCTTACTCCACAGGTATTTCGCAACGACACCCTCTGTTTCCTGTTAGCTTTGTAAGACTCGAACCATTTTGCAGCACTGACAGTGACACCGTAATATTCTAATTTAATTAAGAGAATGTGATTCGCACAGTCAAAGGCTTTTAACAGGTCACAGAAAATGGCAGTAGCCTCTAATTTGTTAGCTAATGAATGTAGTTTAATCCACTCTACGTGTAAATAGACTTGGTCTCAATAGATTCTGTATCTATTTTGAAAGACTTTTCTGAGTTAAAGGGTAGAAAATTGTGATTTATGTTTTTTATCCTAGGATATAATTATAAGCATGTATACTGAAGAATAGGAATTACACGCGACATTATTAATATAATATTTCTCTTTTGTATCACACAAAAATTTGCATTTTTCTCTTAAGTTGCATAAATAAAAATTTTTAACACCTTTTCAGTTTTCAAATACTTTGATGGCAAATTTTTTAAAATGTATTTACTTACTGATAAGCTTTCTTTACGTATTACATACAACCTACACAGATAAACAGTGTCTCATGGTTAGCAAGTCAATACAAAATTAGATGGTATTTTGATATTTGTCTTGCTTTTCCCGATGAAATTAAAAAACTTCCTTTAGTTAATTAAAAATGTTAAAACTTTTATATTTTTATTCTTCTACTCGATTTAATAGATAGTAAATTTTTATTAGAGCTAGAACAATCCAATGAATCTAATTCTCTCTGCTCTCACTAACAGCCTCTAAACATCTCAGGAATTATCTGAAATGAAAATGAATTGTTTCTTCTGTTAATTTTTACCATGCTGTTAATATCCATAAATATTTTTCTACAACAAACGAATGCGTATGTAGCACTTATTTGAAATAAAAAAGGACAAGACAGAGTAGGACTCAAGCTCTGAGTGTTCAACGCCAACACAGTAACGTATTATGTAATGTGTACATCTACAGAATTTGATTAGTCAATTTGCGAGTATCAAAATATGTGGCATAAATGGCCGTACTTTTCTATTCTATTGACGTAGAAGCTTAAATTTTTTACACCGCCAAGGGACCATAGACCTGAGTATTTGACACAAATTTAAACTTGATATCTCTGCCCGTTACTGAGAAGAATGGGTATTAACAGACGGAGAGACAGACAACACAGTGATTCGATAACTGCTCCATTTTTACCGACTGAAGTACGCAAACCTAAAAACAACCTATTTCCACGATCACCAGATTTAGATTTGTTTATAAAGGTCTTACCAAGAGCCCAAGGAAAGGCAAGTAATGACTGTGGGGAGGGGAGCACAGCAAATGATATGCCTATGTTAAAAATTTTTATCGAACCAACCGTGCAGGCTGTTTGCAGTACAAGTTATTTTATCTCTGATAATTTCAGAGTTCCAAAGAGTGTGTTATTCACGCAATCCAAGCTGACACTCGGCTAATGGGAGCGACTGTAAATGGTAAATGCCTTTGCTATCGCTCCCATTAGCCACCGCGGTGAATGTCAGCTTGGACTGCGCAAATAATATTCCTGTCAATGTTGACAATTACCTGTCATACGTCTAATGCCCGACACTGGTAGATATTCAGAAAATACGAAAACCTTTTGTGAAGTAGCAGTAAGACGTAATCCGAACCACAGCATTCACACGATTCATCAACAGGGCTTACCTGACAGTATTCCGGGTGTTATATAGTCAGTGACGTGCCACGACAGAACAGCGCCTTTGCACCAAATCGTTTGCAGCGAGCTGTATCGCCATTGCGCACTGGCCGGTTATTGCAACCATCAGCAGATCGCTGCGATCTTTAGTGTCGCGGAGTTAAAGGCGAGGATAAAGTAATCCTTGCGTTATCTTGCACCGCAGGAGAACAATGCTCGCTGACATGAGAACACCACTGACACGCATTATCAGTCACGTAGGGGCCAGCTTAGCATTCGCTGAGGCGGGTACCATCTGTTCCCGCGATAAAAGCACAGCCAAGTTCGCAACGAGCACACTCTGTCTTCTCAGGGAGTAAGCAGTTCTCAACCCGAGTTCAAGAGTTCAACCAATACGAGGTGCGACAGTAAAGTAAAGAGACTGATGTGAAAAAAACGTTGCTTACCGATTTAGTCATGTTTAGTGCTGTCTTCTTCAAAGTAATTCCCTTCTTACTGCACACTCTTTTTTCAGCGCTTCTGTCATTGATGGTAACATTTCTGGAACTCATCTTCTGTAATATCCTCCAAGACCCTCGTCACAGCTTTTTGGACATCTTGTGTTGTTTGAAAATGGTGTCCCTTGACCGCCGTTTTGACTCTTGGAAATAGAAAAAAGTCGTACGGAGCGATATCTGGTGAATAATGTGGCTGTGATAGTACTGAAAATTGTTTTGAGGTTAAAAATTGCTGTACTGACAGAGCAGTATGGGATGGCGAATTATCGTGATGCAGAATCCAATTATCAGCAATGTTGGCACCGACACGAATTCTTTTACGAAGTCTTTCTAAAATTTCTTTGTAGTAATATTGGTTAACCGTTTGTCCAGGAGGCACCCACTCTTTGTGAACAATTCCCTTGGAATCAAAGAAGCACACAAGCATGCATTTCACTTTTGACTTTGACATGCGAGCTTTTTTTGGTCTGGGTGATCCCTTTGAGCACCATTGCGAACTTTGGCGTTTTGTCTCTGGATCGTACTGAAAAAACCAACTTTCATCACCAGTGATAACACGGCTCAACAATTCTGGATTGATTTCCTTTTGCTCTAACAGATCGGCTGCCACATTTTTCCGTGTTTCTCGCTGCTGTGGTGTGAGATTTTTGGGGACCGTTTTTGCACAAATCTTTCTCATACCGAGATCTTCAGTTATTATTAGACGAACCGTTTTTCGACAGATGTTCAGTTCTTCTGCAATCATTTTCACGGATAATCTTCGATCAGATCTCACGAGTTCACGCACCCTGGCCAAGTTGACATCCGTTTGTGAGGTTGATGTCCACTGTGGTCTTCATCTTCAACATTCGTTCTGCCTTCACTAAAAAAATTTATACCAACGAAAAACGTGAGCTCTTGACATAACCTCCTCTCCAAAAGCCTTCTAAAGCTTATCGCAAGTTGTCGTCGCGTTTTCACCCAATTTAACGCAAAAAGAAATGGCATACCGTTGCGCAATATTATGCGGTTCCATTTCTGTGACGAGAGATACAAACACGTGTTAACTTATTATAGCGCAACTCACGACTGAGCAGTTGCATCGATCTGCTACTTGGACTAGAAGCAGCTTATAGACCAGTGTCAAAGAAATTGTGCCTACGCAAGCCTGCAGGGTTGCCACATCTTGCAAAGAAAACCAGTCTCATTACTTTATTGTCGCACCTCATACATATGGAGAGACATCGATTTGCTGTTTGTATTTTTATTTTTTGAAATTTTATTTGCCTTTTTTTGAATCATCAGTCTTCTGACTGGTTTGATACAGCCAGCTACGAATTCCTCTCCTGTGCCAACCTCTTCATCTCAGAATATCACTTGCAACCTACGTCCTCAATGTATTCCAGTATCTGTCTTCCGATACAGTTTTTACCTTCTACAGCTCCCTTTAGTACCATGGAAATTATTCCCTGATGTCTTAACAGATATCCTATCACCCTGTCCCTTCATCTTGTCAGTGTTTTCCTTATATTCCTTTCCTCTCAGATTCTGCGCAGAACCTCCTCATTCCTTAGCTTATCAGCTCACCTAATTCTCAACGTTAGTCTGTACCATCACATCTCAAATGCTTCATTCTCTTCTGTTCTGGTTTTCCCATAGTCCATGTTTCACTACCATACAATGCTGTGCTGCAAACGTGGAGTCTCAAAAATTTATTCCTCAAATTAAGGACTATATTTGGTACAGGTGGACTTTTCTTGGCCAGGAATGTCCTTTTTGTCAGTGCTAGTCTGCTTTTGATGTCCTCCTTGCTCTGTTCATCATGGGTTATTTTGCTGCCTAGTTAGAAGAATTCCTTACCTTCACCTACTTTGTGACCATTAATCCTGATGTAAAGTTTCTTGCAGTTCTCATTTCTGCCACTTCTCACTACCTCCGTCTTTCTTCTATTTACTCCCAATACATATTCTGTACTCATTACACTGTTCGTTCCAACAGATCCTGTAATTTTTCTTCGCTTTCACTGAGGATAGCAATGTCATCAGCGAATCTTATCGTTGACATCCTTTCATCTTGAATTTTAATTCCAATCTTGAACCTTTCTTTTATTTCCATAATTGCTTCTTCGATGTATAGACCGAACAGCAGGGGCGACAGACTACATAGCTGTCTTAGAAATGGTTCAAATAGCTCTGAGCACTATGGGACTTAACATCTGAGGTCATCAGTCCCCTAGGACTTAGAACTACTTAAACCAAACTAACCTAAGGACAACACACACATCCATGCTCGAGGCAGGATTCGAACCTGCGACCGTAGCAGTCCCGCGGTTCCGGACTGCAGCGCCTAGAACCGCACGGCCACCGCGGCCGGCATAGCTGTCTTACGTCTTTTTTAATCCAATATGTTTAAGACTCTCGTATTCTGAAAATAATCTGAGTTTAAACATATTAAACTACCATTAAATAAAGGTCATTCTCCACGGAAACTAGCATGGGTCCTGAAAACATTCGACGCCTATTAATGAAAGTTCGTTCGTATAAGATATGTGGCTTAGGCTGTATTGAGGATTTTCTGAGAGGCAGGATGCACCATTCGATTCCGGATGTAGAGTTATTCCCAGAAGCAGTGTTACTGTTAAAGGACATAAATTCCTTGAATGAGTCTGCGATCCCTATGAAACTTCTGGAAATAATACCGTCTTGATTGCTTAACGTATTTCTCTGTCTATTAGATAAACGACATATTTACCCCACAGCAAACATCAGATACAAAAAGTAAAAGTTACTTTCACAAATTCTGAGTTTTGTATCTGCTATCTGGAGAAACAGAAACTGTCCTTAATGGAATAAATTACAAGAAAAAAACTTTAAGCTACGAGGGGCGCCCAATAAGTAATGCAGCACATTTTTTGAAGGCAGGTTGGTTTTATTCATGATTCCAATATACCATATATTTCCCCCTCTTCTGGTTACAAAACCCTGTTTTTCAACATAATTTCCATTCAGTGCGACGGCTTACGCCATCTTGCTAGGAGTGCTACACTATGTGATCAAAAGTATCGGGACACTTGGCTGAAAATGACTTACTAGTTCATGGCGCCCTCTATCGGTAACGCTGGTCCACCCTTAGCCTTGATGAGCTACACTGAGGAGAGGTATCGATGTCGGTCGGTGAGGCCTAGCACGAAGTCGGCGTTCCAAAACATGCTAAAGGTGTTCTATAGGATTCAGGTCAGATCTCTGTGCAGGTCAGTCCATTACAGGGATGTTATTGTCGTGTAACCACTCCACCACAGGCCGTGCTTTATGAACAGACGTTCGATCGTGTAGAAATATGCAATCGCCATTCCCGAATTTCTCTTCAACAGTGGGAAGCAAGAAGGTGCTTAAAACATCAATGTGGGCCTGTGCTGTGATAGTGCCACGCAAAACAACAAGGGGTACAAGCTCCTACCATGAAAAATACGACCACACCATAACACCACCGGCTCCGAATTTTACTGTTGGCACTACACACGCTGGCAGATAACGTTCTCCGGGCATTCGCCATACCCACAACCTGCCATCGGATCGCCACATTCTGTACTGTGATTCGTCACTCCACCCAACGTTTTTTCCCTGTTCAGTCGTCCAATGTTTACGCTCGTTATACCAAGTGAGGTGTCGTTTGGTGTTTACCGGCGTGATGTGTGGCTTATGAGCAGTCACTCGACCATGAAACGCGTTTTCTCTCTTCCCGCCTGTCATAGTACTTGCAGTGAATCCTGACACAGTTTGGAATTACTGTGTGATGGTCTGGTTAGATGTCTGCCTATTACACATTAGGACGCTCTTCAACTGTCGGCGGTCTCTGTCAGTCGACAGACGAGGTCGGCCTTACGCTTTTGAGCTGTACGTGTCCCTTCACGTTTCCACTTCACTATCACATCGGAAACAGTGGACCTAGGGGTGTTTAGGAATGTGGAAATCATACGTACAGACGTATGACACAAGTGACACCCAATTACCTGACCACGCTCGATGTCCGTGCATTGCGCGGAGCGCCCCATTCTGGTCTCTCACGATGTCTAATGACTACTGAGGTCACTAATATGGAGTACCTGGCAGCAGGTGGCAGCACAATGCACCTAATTTGAAAAAGTATATTTTTTGGGGCCTCCGGATACTTTTGATCACATGGTGCATATGGCCTCATGGTAGCATTCTACAGGTCGACGTCGGAGCCAACGTCTTGTTTCATCAATAACTTCCCCATCAACTACGTACTGTTTCCCGAAGAGTGCATTCTTCATTGGGCCAAACATATGGACCTCGGAAGGTGCGAGATACGCCCTGAAGGGTGTATGAGAAGAACAGTCCAATAAAGTTTTGTGAGCTCTTCTGAGGTGCGCAGACTTGTGTGAGGCCGTACGTTATCATAGAGAGGGAGAAGTTCGTTTGGACGCTGAAGTTGTTTATTGTGTTTCCTGTGGGTAGCAGAGTACACCCGTATACTACTCTTGTAGACAACTCATGTAGACATGAAATACCGCATAAAACGGGCATGTTCTACGTCAAGTTCTAATGGAGTTCAACGCGGAGTATTATTGGAAGATGTCAAGTCAAACATCTTTCAGCCGCGTAGTTTTCAAACTTACGTATTTTATTTGGCCACCAGTTTCGGCGATTTACTGCGCCATCTTCAGGCCCTGACCGCCGTGTAGGAAGATTCCACCTCGATTCCGGTCAAAACAGGGCCCAGCAATACTGGTATTAGTAGATTTCTGCTTGCTATAGGGGTCACTTCAAATAAAATAAGTCTGAAAACTAGACGGATGAAAGGTGTTTGATTTGACATCTTGTATCGAACAGCTGAGTCCTGAACCATCTCTGAAAAGATGGACATACAGAGACGCAGTATTATTTCTCGGGGCTTTATAGCACGTGTAAATACTCAGCGTCAAAATTCGAATTCTTGATATGATAGTCATAACAATAAACATACGAAACGTACCTGAATTGCGAGTTTGCTTACATTTAGTAAAGTAGGACAGACAAGTGTGGGGTCTCTTCTCCTAATTGTGGGACAGTGGTTTGCGGTGCTGCTATATTGTTTCTGCACTGGTGTGCAAAACTTAAGGACGAAAGTAACTCTCGCATGATGCGTCACTGCTAACGAACAAACTCGATGAGATTTGGACCACGCAAAGGAAAAACTGCTACACTAGAGCACAGAAAATAACTGGAAACAACACACAATGAGATGAAAAGAAATGTTGCTTTATGAAACTTCGTGGCAGATTAAAACTGTGTGCCGGACCGAGACTCGAACTCGGGTCCCGTTAGAGTCTCTATCTGGCACACAGTTTTAATCTACCAGAAAGTTTCATATCAGCACACACTCCGCTGCAGAGTGAAAATCTCAGTTTGTAACATCCCCCAGGATGTGGCTAATCCATGTCTCTGCAATATCCTTTCTTTCAGGAGTGCTAGTCCTGCATGCTTCGCGGAGGAGCTTCTGTGAAGTTTGGAAGGTAGGAGACGAGGTACTGGCAAAATTGAAGCTATGAGGAGGGCTCGTGATACGCACTTGGGTATCTTTGTCGGTAGAGGACTTGCCCACGAAAGACAGAGGTCCAGAATTCCAGTCTCGGCCCGGCACACAGTTTAAATGTGCCAGGAAGTTTCATATCAGCGAACACTCCGCTACAGAGTGAATAACTACACTGAAATCACAAAGATTCATGATAGTCTTCTGGACATTACAAACGGCAGGACATGGCTCTTAATATGGCGTGTCATCACCATGGACGACATTACATGCTCTGCAAAGTGACACGAGATTGGGTAGGAGTTGTTGGGGTAGGCGATCCATTCCTACACCAGCGCGGTGGAAAACTGCTGGATCGTCCTTCCTGGATGTGGAGTTGCTGCAAAAAAATGTTCAAATGTGTGTGAAATCTTATGGGACTTTTTTAACTGCTAAGGTCATCAGTCCCTAAGCTTACACACTACTTAACCTAAATTATCCTATGGACAAATACACACACACATGCCCGAGGGTGGACTCGAACCTCCGCCGGGACAAGCCGCACAGTACATGACTGTAGCGCCTGAGACCGCTCAGTTAATCCCGCGCGGCGAGTTGCTGCAATACGTCGCTCCAACGCATCCCGCACGTGCTCAATGCCATTTAAGTGGGAGGAACTGACAGGCCAGTCCCTTCGACGATTTTCCTCTCGTTCCATGAGCTCCTCCACCCGCGCCGTTCGATGCGGTCACGCATTGCAGTCCATAAAAACGTCCCTGGGCGGGTTACATGTTCCCACCTCTCTCCTTATGAGGGTATATACAAGCACTGGTGATGCGAATGTTATGATGTGGTGAGGCATAATGTTGCATGGGCGTACTGACATCCACATCTTTGAACACGGTACACTCACCAATCAACGCTACTGTTGACGGAATGGAATTTTCACTCTGCAGCGGAGTATGCGCTGATATGAAACTTCCTGGCAGATTAAAACTGCGTGCCGGACCGAGACTCGAACTCGGGATCTTTGCCTTTCGCGGGCAAGTGCTCTACCATCTGAGCTACTCAAACACGACTCACGCCCCTTCCTCACAACTTTACTTCTGCCAGCACCCCGCCTCCTACCTTCCAAACTTTACAGAAGCTCTCCTGCGAAACTAGCAGAAATAGCACTCCTGAAAGAAAGGATACTGCCGAGACATGGCTTAACCACAGCATGGGGGATGTTTCCAGAATGTGATTTCCACTCTAGAGCGGAGTGTACGCTGATATGAAACTTTCTGGCAGATTAAAACTGCGTACCGGACCGAGACTCGTACTCGGGACCTTTGGCTTTCGCGGGCACGTGCTCTACCAACTGATCTACCCAAGCACGACTCAGGCCCCGTCCTCACTGCTTTAATTCCGCCAGTGCCTCGTCTCCTACTTTCCAAAGTTTACAGAAGCTCTCCTGCATGCCTTGCAGAACTAGCACTCCTGAAAGAAGGATATAATGCAGGAGAGCATCTGCGAAGTTTGGAAGGTAGGAGACGAGGTACTGGCGGAATTAAAGCTGGGAGGACGGGCCGTGAGTCGTGCTTGGGTAGCTCAATTGGTAGAGCTCTTGCCCGCGAAAGGCAAAGGTCCCGAGTACGAGTCTCGGTCCGGCAGACAGTTTTAATCTGCCAGGAAGTTTCAGCGCTATTGTTGCACTGTACTCTTTCCCCTTTGTGTCTTTTCAGGGGTGCAAGCGGCTCTGGCTTCTTTTTTATGCATGACAATGTGTGACCGCTTCGAACAGACCAGATCGAGTAGATCTTGGAATGAGAGGATATTCGGCGAATGTACTGGCCTGCTTGTTCCCCCTACTTAAATCACATCGAACGCGTGCCCACATACAGCAATGCCCATGCAGCAGTCGTCACCCGCGCTGGTGGAGGAACGAAACCCCCTACCACAAGCACTCCTTACCAAACTTGTGCTCATACACCCTATTAAGCACCATGTCCCGCCCATTGTAATGTCTAGGGTACCATCATGTATCGCGCTGACTTAAGCGTAATTATTGTCTTTGAAGCAAGGTGTCATTTTTTTCGTTTCCTTGCTTATTTCTTTCAGTTTCCTTCTGCACTACATTGTAAGAGATGTTTCTGTGAATGGCCCAAGTTTCATCCAGTTATATTAGTTGGTTGTGACACATCGTGCGAAAGTTACTTTTGCCTGTAAGTTTTACACACCAGGGCATTTAATTTAGTTTCCCACCAGGGAACTACACAGCGCTGCAGGGAGCCAAACCGCACTGCTTACACGAGCGGTTGACCTTGATATACGGCAGCCGTGTCGGAATATAAGGTATGTAGTCTCCTGTCCTTGGAGTCTTTCGCGACGGCATACATGAATATAACGGTTTTCCAGCCGCGTCAATTCGAATAAAATCCTCGAGCTTTCGATGGCCATCTCGACCATGGGGCTGCTACGGTTTATCGCATATATGGGCATGATGACATCATCATCAGCCAATCAGATCGACCCAATGTGGCGCGCGCTAGCGGAGCTATTGCCCGTGGCAGCACCGGTGACGTCAGGTGGCGCCAGGGGCAGGCGCCACGTTTGAAACTGCCGCTCCCGCGTCGCGCATCTGTCTCTGCTTTCTTTCGATGTCCAACGCCCGCCCCCATGCCCTGCTGAGTGTGTATCCCTAGTCTCTGTTGAAACTGTTGTTGTTTAAACGAATCTCAGCCGCTTCCTTTATAACGGAGGCCCAATATGTATCCGCGTGAGCCAACACTTTTGTATTTTCGAACTGTATTTTATGTCCGTTTTCTTGGCAATGCTCCGCTATGGCCGACTTGTCAAGCTCCCTTTGTTTTATATGGCGCTTGTGCTCAGTACAACGCTCCGCAACCGTGCGAATTGTTTGTCCAATGTACATGCGGCCACATTCACAGGGTACACCATACACTCCGGACACTCGAAGAGCAATGTCGTCTTTAACAGGGCGCAACATATCTCGTATCTTGGGGGCGGGCCAGAACACTGGTCTTTGCCCATGTTTCTGCAGCAGACGTCCTAAATCAATTCAAATGGCTCTGAGCACTATGGGAGGTCATCAGTCCCCTAGAACTTAGAACTACTTAAACCTAACTAACCTAAGGACAACATCCATGCCCGTGGCTGGATTCGAACCTGCGACCGTAGCAGTCGCGCGGTTCCGGACTGAAGCACCTGGAACCGCTCGGCCACCGCGGCCGGCCAGACGTCCTAACTTGCTCCACAGTATGGCGGGAATACAGTCCGTTTGGCCTCTGCTACTGATTCACCAGGTGTCTTCCGTCGGCGGGCCTTAAAAGCGTTTGCGATGTCTCTTGCTGTATCCATTTCCCCCGAAAACAAGTTTTAAGTTGTGCAATTCAGACTGTAAGTGGTCGTCGTCAGAGATAATCTTGGCTCTATGAACCAAGCTCGAGGATTTTATTCGAATTGTCGCGGCTGGAAAACCGAGAACGTTTTATTTACGTATGTAGCCTCATTAAAAAAATCCGTGTCGTAATTCAGCAGCTATAAACGTTGCGAATTACTGGCGTATGTTGGAAAATGCGTCGTAGGAGCTGTAATCGTATCTCGACATACACTGACGAAAAAAAAAGAAATTGCGACGTAAACGAAAGATGGGTGTTTCTTCATCTGAAAGACGATGTCTATTCAAATTTCGCGCCAGTTACAAAAGAGTGGCACTAGTAGCGCCACTTTGAGGACGCAAATCAGATTTGCTTTAAATACACGCCGTAACGTTCGGAGGGTTAGTTACCATTGAGACTGTCGTGGTGAGTTGAAGGTAGTCAAGAACGCCTTTAAGGCGACGAAGACGCCATTATCAACACTCACTGAGATTGAACGAGGTCGTTAAATGGTTTGGCAGGAATGTGACCTCTGTACATGATTGCTGGCACGGTCGCTAGAAGTCCGGGCTTCGGACGGCCACGTAGCGCTATCGACAGGAGAGACCATTGTGTTCGGCGTATGGCTCTGGCGCATCATGCTGCCTCTGCGGCAGCAGTTTGGGTAGCAGTTGGCGCCACAGTGACACAACAAAGTCTTACAAATCACTTACTTCAAAGACAGCTCGGAGCCAAACGTCCTGTAGCGTCCATTTCACTGACCCCAAATCACCTCCATTTACGACTTTAGTGGCGTGAAGCGAGGGCTCATTGGAGGGCAGGATGGAGGTCTGTTGTGTTTTCTGATGAAAGCCGGCTCTGCCTCGGTGCCAGTGATGGCCGTGTGTTGGTTAGGAAGAGGCCAGTGGGGGATCAGCAACCAACCTTTCTGTGTGCTAGACACATTGGTCCTAAACCTGGAACTATGCTCGGGGGTGCGATATCGTGTGACAGCAGGAGCACTGTCATCGTTATCCCACGCACCCTGACTGAAAATTTGTACTTTTGTCTGGTCATTCTACCTCTTGTGCTGCCATTCATGAACAGCATTCGAGGGGGTGTTTTCCAACAGGATAACGCTTGCCCAGGCACCACTTTTGTAGCTCAATTCGCTCTACAGAGTGTCATCATATTATCTTGGCCTGCTGGATTACCTGATTTGTCTCCGATTGAGCATACATGGGACATCAGCGGACGACAACTCAAGCAGCATCCACAAACAGCATTAACTGTCCCTGTCTTGACCGACCAAGTGCAACAGGCATGTAACTTCATCCCAAAAACTGACATCCGGCACCTGTACAACACCATGCATGCCCGTTTGCATGCTTGCAGTCAACATTCCGGCGGTTACACCTGTCATTAATGTACCGGCATTTCACATTTATAATGTCTTATCTCGCTCTTACGTTAACCTGTGATCTTGTAATGTTAATCACTTATCTGTGTTAGCTATACCAATGTATTCCCGAAATTTCATTACTCTACATTAATTTCAGGGTAGCGCACGAAATGTGTTACCAATTGTTTCTTTCACAATTTACGACGCACATTAGATATCCCTCTGGGATGTCTACAGCAGTACCAGCAGAGCTTGGAAAAACAAATGAGTTACGAAATGACGTGTAATTCACGATACTGCCGCTAGGAGACTAGTAAGCAGCAATGGCTGACAATGGAAGACTGACGACACAGCAACGATCGGCAATTATGTTACTTTCTCATGAAACGAAAAGCCTTGTAGTGACTCAGAGGCGTTTTCGACAACAGTTTAACACACGATGGGTCCCTTGCAAGAAGACCATCCACAGGATGTACGATAAATTTGTACGGAAAGGAACAGTATTGGAAGCGAAGCGACCTCGGCCTAAGCCTATTTGTTCGCCGGAGAATATTGAAGCGGTACGAGATGCTCTACAGAGAAGTCCCGGGAAATCGTGTGGAAAGGCAGCAGTGCAACTGGGAATATCCAGACGCTCCATTCAACGCATTTTTAAAAGTGACCTCCATATGTACCAAAACAAGACCTGCGACCTGTGACCTGTGCACAGAAGCTCACTGAAGAACACAAGCAGCAGAGACTACTGTTTGCTCAGTGGGCGGAGAATAGGGAAGAAACTCTCAACAACGTTTGGTTTCGAGACGAGGCGCATTTTCATTTAGACGGTGTGGTTAACAAACAAAATGTACGCTTTTGGGCCACTGAAAACCCGTAAGTGCTTCATGAACGACAACATTGTGCTCCGAGGATACAGCGTGGGCAGCAATTTCCAGCCACGGACTTATTGGACCCTTTTTCTTTGAAGAAACTGTGGACATATTGAGTATGTGCTGAATTAGAACAAATCTCCATGGACGGGTCTTCATTGTAGTATATTTTCCTTTCAGATTGTATTGACAATAAAGTTTATATTCAAAAACAATATGGTAACACATTTCGTGCGCCACTCTGTATATTTTGGTGCTACGAGTTTTTCCGTCAGTGTATTTCCTTATTTTGGATATGTTTGGAGTGACCTGTCTTAACAGTCTCGATATGCGCAGAATGATTTGGAAGCTAATGTAGAAACTGTCACTGGAGGCGTGTGTGTTCCCAAGGTATTCGCTTAGTCTGTAAGGAAACTACACAGCGCTGCAGAGACCAAACCGCACTGCTTACACGAGCGGTTGACCTTGTATACGGCAGCCGTGGCGAAACAGCTGCCAGGAATGGCCGCAAGGCTAGACCTGCCTGATAAACGCACCAGACCGGCAGGAGCCCCGCTAGTTTCTAGTGCACAACACGTTGCGGAATCGAGTGACGTAACGCACTGGTTGCGGCACTGGATTCACACAAGCAAAATCAGAGTCCAAACGCGCGTCTAGCGAACCTCACGTAAGCTCAATGTCGTTTCGGTAAACGAGTCCAGGCGAATGCTGGTATTGTTCCTTTGAACATAGCCGATTTACTTTACTTTCAATGTCCAAGTGAGCTAGCAGAAATAACGGAAGGAGGGAAGGAAGATTATAATTAACATCCCGCTGACAAAGAGGTCGTTAGAAACAGAGCACAAGCTCGGATTATGGACGGAAATCGGACGAGTCATTCTGAAAGGAACCATTGCGGCATTTGCATGGGGCGATTTAGGAAAATCACAGAAAACTGAAATCTGAATGGTCAGACGGAGATCTGAACGTTTGTCCGGGGAACTGAACCGCAGTCCTCCCGAATGCGATTCCACTGTGCTAACCACTCCGTCACCTCACTCGGTACGAAGAATGGGACGTATATACAATCTGTTTTAAGAATAATAGTATATCGTGCAACGTAGACTGCGTGGCGATGGCCAGTTCCCAATAACAGGTAAATTAAACGAAACTACGACAATAGAGTGAAGTCAGATTAAATCAGGCTTTGCCGAGGGAGTTACATTAGCAAATGAAACACCAAAAACTGTATGTGATTTTTGCTATTTGAACGACAAAAGAACTGACGATGACCGAAGTAGAGGGGCAATAGGAAAAAAAGAGTTTCGGATGAGAGAAATTTATTAACAGCGAATATAAACTTAATTATTAGGGAGTCCCTTCTGAAAGTACTTGTCAGCAGTGTAGCCTTATACAGATGTGAAACATGGAAGATGAGTAGTAGAGCCAAGAAGAGAATACGAGCTTTTGAAATACATTTCTGGACAACCCATGAAGAGGTACTGAATCTAAACAAGAGGGTTCGGAGGGAGGGGGGAAATTTATTGCACATCTTGACGATAAAAGGGACAAGTACATAGAACACAACCTGAGACATCAAAGAATAGTTAATTTGACAATGGAGGGGAGTGTGAAGAATAAAAATTGTACAGGAGGCTAAAGTTTAAATACAACAATCAATTTCAAGTGGATGGAGGTTAGTTATATAGGTAATGCAGATGTGAAAAGACTTCCACAATGTGGATTGACGTGGAGAGCTGCAACAACCTAGTATTCAGACTGGAGACCTAAACAACAAAGAAATACATCTAGTTGAGAAATGAGATACTGTTGTTTGAGGTGAAGATATTCAACGCAGGAATTACAGAGTGTAGGCTTTCGCTCTTATTCAAAGCCGAGATGCCATTTTCTTTGACTCACAAGGAGAGGCCCTCAGACACAGCCAACCGATTCCATCATATTTTACAGGTCATTTGTGTACAACCTAAAACGAAAGACACTTTGACTCAGCCTTCCCCCGGTTTGAGGAAACCAACCCTAATTTCATGACCCGCAGTCGACTCGAAACCGGCAGGATCAATAGATAATTGAAAAGTGAGCATTATTCATCATCATATGTTGGGTCCATAAACGTATATTTTCCTAGAAATCGATGAAAGAAACTATTACGACTGCCGCTTATGTACCCTTAAGGACAGCGCCGCACAAGAAAGCGTCTCTTGTGTAGCGACCAAGGCATGTGACTTGGGAACAAGTAATCATTGTTCGATTCCCAAAAGCGTTCTGCGGTTATTTTTAATTTCTATTTTGTGCGTCTCGAAATAGGTAGGAACAGGAGGATTAATATAGTAATCAGTGGGGAATAATAACAAGTAGATAAATACATTTTTCGAACGACTAGAATTGTAAATTACTAAAGTTTCAAGCTCTGATTTTCAAACGATGTTTTCCTGTGCTTGGTATGCACTAAAATTAATTTCCGAAAAAAATATTTTAAAATGTAAATCAGGTCAATTTTCTGCCAAATCTTCGGAAGGAACGATGTAGCTGCGCGAGGATTGCCATTCATTGGATTTTTAAAGATTTTTTAAGATCCTTACCCAAAGACGAGAAAGCTGCACAGATCACATCAATATTCCAGAAAGGTAGTAAGAGTAATGCCCTTAGTTACAGGCCCATATCATTAACGTCGATATGCAGAAGGATTTTGGAACATATATTGTGTTTGTACATTATGAATTACCTCGAAGAAAACGGTCTATTGACACAGTCAACATGGGTTTAGAAAACATCGTTCCTGTGAAACACAACTAGCTCTTTATTCACATGAAGTGTTGAGTGCTATTGACAAGTGATTTCAAATTGATCCCCTTTTTCTGGATTTCCGGAAGGCTTTTTACACTGTACTACACGAGCGGCTTGTACTGAAATTGCGTGCTTATGAAATATCGTCAGAGTTACGTGACTGGATTCGTGATTTTCTGTCAGGGAGGTCACAGTTCGTAGTAATTGACGGAAAGTCATAGAGTAAAACAGAAGTGATTTCTGGTGTTACCCAAGGTAGTTACAGGCCCTTTGCTATTCCTTATCTAAATAAATGATTTGGGAGACAATCTGAGCAGCCGTCTTAGGTTGTTTGCAGTTGACCCTGTCGTTTATTAATCATTAGTCATCGAAAGATCAAAACAAATTGCAAAGCGATTTAGAAAATATATAAACGGGGAGAGGCAAACAATCGCAAAATAACATACTGCTAAAGGAGGGGGATGAGGTAATAAATGATCCACAACACTTAGCAAACTCTGTAAACGAGCATTTTTCAAGAATTGCAGAGAAGTTACAGCAAAAATTCCCCAAAACAAATATAACACCAGTAAATAATGTTGCACTAAATAAAATGATGTTACTTCCAACCAAAGAGAATGAAGTCAATAAAACTGTTCGAAAACTAAAAAATAAAAAGTCAATAGGCTTAGAGGAAGTACCAATGTGTGTACTGAAACAATGCATAGGGATTATACAAGGCCCCTTAACAAATATGATAAATGAATCCTTCACATCAAGGACATTTCCAGAGCAGTTAAAACAGACCAGATTTGTACCTTTGCTTAAGAAAGGTATTGCAGAAGACATAGAAAATTACCGCCCCATTTCCCTGTTGTCAGCCTTCTCAAAAATAATAGAAGCAATTATGAAAGACAGGTTAATGAATTACCTGAATAAATACAATCTTTTAAGCGAATCACAGTTTGGTTTCCGAAGTGGCAAAAATACGGAGTCAGCCATAGTAGAATTCACAAAAGTTGTACTTGATGCTCTTGATAACGATGAGTGTGTCACAGGCATATTTTTGGATCTTTCTAAGGTGTTTTATACAGTCGACCACAAGATTCTATTAAATAAATTAGAAGCATTAGGAATAAGAGAGGTAGCTAATGACTAGTTTCGATCATACCTAGCAGATAGGGTACAAAGAGTAGAGATAACACATACTTCAAATGGATCTAAACATTTAGTAGAACACTTATCAGAACCAAAATACATTAATATAGGGGATCCGCAAGGTAGCATATTAGGACCAATACTGTTCCTGACATGCATCAATGAGTTTCCCACTAGTGTTACTCATGGTGAAAAAATTCTCTTCGCTGATGACAGCAATATTATAGTCACTGAGAAAACAACAGAACTCGTTGCTGAGAAAGCAAATGAAACTCACAAGGAAGTTCATGATTGGTCAATAAGCAATAAAGTGACATTGAACATAAAGAAAACTAATGCCATGACTTTCAGTTTGAAGAGGTAAAATGTCAATGTTAAATTAAATGTAGATGGCACCTCTATAAACTGTGTAACAAATACAAAATTTCTAGAAATGAACATTGATTCTCAGTTGAAGTGGTGTGAACACACAAAGGTACTTGCAAACAGAATGTCATCAGCGTGTTATACCCTTAGAATCCTATCATCAGTGTGTAACATGCAGTGTCTTTTAGTTACATATTATTCATATGTACACTCAGTTCTTAGCTATGGCGTTCCTTTTTGGGGAACAAATGCACAAAATATGAACACAATTTTCAAACTCCAGAAAAAGCCATAAGAATAATAACCAAAAATACTAGTCGAACTCATTGTAAAGATCTGTTCAAAACACTGGGGATTTTAACTGCGCCATGTGAACACATTTACCAGTCAGTTGAACACATCAAGAATAACATTGGTAGTTACTGCACAAACAGCTCTGTCGATGACCATACAACAAGAGATAGACTCAACTTACATTTACTAAGAAAAAATAAACATAAAACTCAAAACAGTATTTTCCACCAAGGAATAAAACTGTACCATAAATTACCAAAAGAGATTAAAGAAATTGCAAAAATACAGTTACTTAAAAAGGCAGCTAAAAAGTACCTGTTATGCAATACATTTTATACATTGAAGGATTACTTAGACAAAACAGAGTAGGGGTTTGATAAAAAATGTTGTATAAATAAATAATAATAATAATAATGATTATAAAAATCCAACATTCCACATAACACCTTCACTTCACATTTGTTTCCTTCTTTTTTCCTTTCTAGAAACACTTACCCCCAAGCTATGCATAGCACAATACTAACACCTTTTCGTCTTTCTGAGCTCAACATCTCACTCATTATGGGGGGGAGGGGGTGCTGGCTCAGTTTTTCAGGATATCAAAAAAATGGCTCTGAGCACTATGGGACTCAACTGCTGTGGTCATAAGTCCCCTAGAACTTAGAACTATTTAAACCTAACTAACCTAAGGACAGCACACAACACCCAGCCATCACGAGGCAGAGAAAATCCCTGACCCCGCCGGGAATCGAACCCGGGAACCCGGGCGTGGGAAGCGAGAACGCTACCGCACGACCACGAGATGCGGGCTTCAGGATATCAAATGGATGGGAAGTTGCGGTACATAAAATGGCCCAGAAATCACCAGTGTGTGTGTGTGTGTGTGTGTGTGTGTGTGTGTGTGTGTGTGTGTGTGTGTGTGTAGTGAGTGAAGTGTTATGAAACAATGTGTTTGTGATGTGTGCAGTGACTGATAGTGAGATATCAGTGAACGGTGTGGCATTACATTATTTTAATAAATTATTTGTAAAAAAAAAGTATTGTATACCAGGTGAAAATCTAATGATTATGTCTAACTAGAAGTCTGTAAATATATGCGCATACGAATTAGCTTATTTCAAATTGGTCTAAACTTGTAAATAATTTGACATGTCCTATATCCTTGTAAAATGAGATCTACGGATGAATAAAGCTACTACTACTACTACTATATGTATGGTGCGAAAATTGGCAATTGACCCTATATAACGAAAAGTGTGAGCTCATCCACACGAGTGCTAAAAGGAATCCGTTAAACTTCGGTTACACGATAAATCAGTCAAATCTAAAGGCCATATATTCAGCTAAATACCTAGGAATTACAATTACGAACAACTTAAATTGGAAGGAACTCATCGAAAATGTTGTGGGGGAAGGCTAATCAATGACTGCGTTTTATTGGCAGGACACTTATAAAATGTAACAGATCTACTAAGGAGACTGCCTACAGTACGCTTGTCCGTCCTGTTTAAGAATAGTGCTGCGCGGTGTGGGATCCTTACCAGGTAGCAGTGACGGAGTACATCGAAAAAGTTCAAAGGAGGACAGCACGTTCTGTATTATCGTGAAATAAGGGAGAGAGTGCCACTGAAATGATACAGGATTTGGGGTGGATATCATTAAAACAAAGGCGTTTTTCGTTGCGGTGGAATCTTCTCACGAAATTTCAATCACCAACTTTCTCCTCCGAATGCCAAAATATTTTGTTGACACGGACCTACATAGGGAGAAACGATCATCATGATAAAATAAGGGAAATCAGCGCACGCTATACGAGATTGGAATAATAGAGAATTGTGAAGGCACTTAAATGTGATTTGCAGAGCATTCATGTAGATGTAGATGTAGATGAGAGCTAGATCTGCAAATGATCTTCTATTTTACATCGATGTTCGGGATGACTCTCACCGTGGGATAATATTTGACCGCTATTCGGGAGTATTGTTAGTAGTCTCACAGAGGACTGCTCATTGTCAGTGCTGCCACCACTGTAATAAATAAGCTTCTGGTGCTAGAATAGTATGAGCTTCGATTTTTTTCTAGTAGGATTTCCTTACTTCCACGTCCAGGAATTAATTCACGTCACGGTAATCAAATTGACATCTACGAAGCTCCATAACTCACAGAGGAGAAATATTACCTAAAAGAAATCTTCACTGCTCTTCATTTTATACACTTCGGATCACAATTATGCTATACCATTTGTATACAGAACTCACCTTTAATCGAGACTTCTAATGATTAACTGCAATCTTCACCACTTACCGCGGAGAACAGGGTTAGAAGCGAACTATCAGATGCGTGTATTCACAGACATTCGACTAATGATGTACATACACTAATATAGATCAATATCCTTTTTTGAACGAAAGAGTATCGCTGGATCTGAGAGTTTATTTAATTTTTGTGGCCCCTTCCATGTTTACAATTTAGCCAAAATCGGAAAGAAGTTTTTGTCAGTGTATTTAACAATAAAACAAATCAGGCAAATCCGTTATTAAGTATAATGTACGAATGTACATACACACAGATGTTCAAGGAAAGTTCTGTTTCTTCTTCAGCGTTAAGGAGGTTATAATCTCGCAAACGATATTAGTGTAAAATGGATGCTGTACCCGAGAAGAA
The DNA here is from genome assembly GCF_023898315.1 of Schistocerca nitens. Taxonomy (NCBI): domain Eukaryota; kingdom Metazoa; phylum Arthropoda; class Insecta; order Orthoptera; family Acrididae; genus Schistocerca; species Schistocerca nitens. The sequence goes on from NC_064619.1 coordinate 228,215,068, forward strand.
GCACATTACAGTAAAATAAACATTGAACTTGCACTTTCAATTTTAATGCAAATACTGACATAAATTTTTTTGAATGTTACATTTAAATATCAGCCCTTCCACGTATCCATTTATAACGCGTTATACTCCAGGATTGGCTGTGTGCAACGAATACGTTGGAGAAAGTCATTATCTACCAAAGGCCCAGAGATTAAATGTGCCAATGCAACAATCTGTGAGTTTAAGCTTTCCAGAGAGCAAAACTGTCCACTGAAGAGAATAACTTGACACTGCTGGAAGGGAGCTAACTGACAGATGCAAAGATGCAAATCAGGTCACTTCTTTGCAGTATATCGAATTTTTGGGATTTATTTTCGATCCGAACGTCACACGCATAGCTTTTTATTTCTGTGAATCTTCTTAGTGGCGCCTTTACACCGATCAGTGAGAACATTATCAACACCTACCTAATAGCCAGTATGTCCACCTTTGGCACGGATAACTGTGGCGACGCGACACGGCATGCAAGCAATGAGTCCTTGGTAGGTCGCTTGAGAGAACTGGAGCCACATCTGCATACACAAGTGACCTAATTTCCGTAAATTCCAGGGAGGGGGCCGATGAACTCTGACGCCACGTTCAATCACATCCCAGTTTGGTCGGGTTCACGTCTAACGAGTAGGGGAGGGGGGGGGGGGGGGCAGCATATCAATTGAAACTCGCCGTTGTGTTTCTCGAACCACTCTATCACACTGCTGGCCTTGTGACATGACTCATTATCTTGTTGCAAAATGCCACTGTTGTCAGGAAACATGGTCGTCAGCAAGGGGTGCACGTTGTCTGTAACCAGTGTACGATACTCCTGGGCCATCATGGGCTTGGCGCGAGCTCCACTGGACCCATCGATGCCCATCTGAAAATTCCCCAGAGCATAATGAAGCCGACGCCAGCTTGCTTCCGATCCACACTACATGTTAGATACCTGGTCATACTGTTCTGGCTGTTAACCTGGAAGACGACGGATTCGCGCCCTCCCATCAACATGATGAAGAAGGTATCGGGATTCATCAGACCACGCAATGTTCTGCCACTGCGCCAGCGTCCAGTGCCGACGGCCACTTGCCCATTTCAGTTGTAGTTGCTGATGCCCTGGTGTTAACATTGGCACATGTATAGGTCGTCGGCTGCGGAGGACCATCGTTAGGAGTGTTCGGTGCGCTGTGTATTCAGACACACTTGCACTCTACCCAGCATTAAAGTCTGATATTAGTTCCTGTTTTACCAGTCTGCCCGGCGCACGACGTTCGACATCTGTAGTGGGGGGTGGCCGCCCAGCCTCAAGACGTCTGAACTGTGGTTTGGCCTTGGTTTCGCCACATGTTGAAGACACTCACCACAGCAGTCCTCGAACACTCGAAAAGTCGAGCAGTTTCCGAAATGCTCGTGCCGAGTCTCTGGGTCAGCCCCCGGTCAAACTCTGACAGAACGCGCGCCTTCCCCATTCTACACACGTACAGCACGCTCACTAATACTGCATGCCTCGTGCGTATGTCTGACTAGCATTCATTCCTCGCCACGTGATGCTGCTATCGCCAGGACGGAGGTCATAATGTTCTGGCTGAACTGAGTATAATCGTAGTGGTACGATAGAAACTTGATACGATCTTGTTACATATGCAATCCTGTGCCGGCCGGAGTGGCTGTGCGGTTCTAGGCGCTACAGTCTGGAGCCGAGCAACCGCTACGGTCGCAGGTTCGAATCCTGCCTCGGGCATGGATGTGTGTGATGTCCTTAGGTTAGTTAGGTTTAAATAATTCTAAGTCTAGAGGACTGATGACCTAAGCCATTTTTTAAGACGTGCATGGGATAACGGTATTACGAGATATTTACGCTACTGGCCATTAAAACTGAAAGACTGTGAAGGATAACAACGAAATCGGCCTGACTGTGTGATTACATGCCTTACTGAAAAATACCTGTTTATGATTCAAAATATGTGACTTAGCTGAGCTATCCTAAGCGGCTTAGCGAACAATATGTCTGCCCTTCCGGGTAGTAATATGTGAAACCATGGAGATCAACTGACCGGTGGGCATACTTATTAGGTTGGTGTATAATTTCGTGTCTTTATTCTGTAAGTTGAATAAACTCAACAGATACACATAACAAATATTTTACTGATCAATAATACATTCTCCTTCACTATTTACAACCTTCTGCCAACACTGGGGTAACTTTTCGATTCTGCGACTGTAGAAATCACGTGGTTTTGAGGCGAAGAACTAGTCGAGCCATGTTAGGAGTGCTTTTCATCCGGAAAGGAAATTTCTTGAAAGCTATTCGATAGAGAGCGGAAAAAGTGAAAAGCTGAGGGCGCAAGATCAGGTGAATAAGGTGGTTGCGCAATGACTTGCCAATCCATCTCATGTATAGCGTTTTTTGTCAGTCTAACAGAATGCGAGCGGGCGTTATCGTGCAGTAGCGTCACATCACGCTGTCTCCCTGGTTGTTGTTCTTGGATGACGCCTGCAAGACATCTCAGTTGTTGACAGTAACTCTCAGCAGTGATGGTTACCTTGGGGATGCGTTTCGTATTACACCATACCGTTGCCGTTCCGCAGTCTTTTGTGGATACATGCAGGTCGTTATAAATGGAATTGTTGCTCTGTTTAGGCTCAACCACTCCGTTCTTTTCCTTCTGACAGAATAAAGACACCACTTCTCGTCACCACTAGTTGTCCAGTACACCGACCTGGATCATTGTGGATTAATGCGTTTACACGATCTTCATCAAACCCGGAAGGAATTCCGAGTCATCTGAACAAACGCGAGAACAGATACGCAAAAAAAGCTCACTGTCTTGGCATTGCAATAAAACTACTGCTGATCCGAGTTGTTGTTGTTGTTGTGGTTTTCAGTCCTGAGACTGGTTTGATGCAGCTCTCCATGCTACTCTATCCTGTGCAAGCTTCTTCATCTCCCAATACTTACTGCAACCTACATCCTTCTGAAGCTGCTTAGTGTATTCATCTCTTGGTCTCCCCCTACGATTTTTACCCTCCACGCTGCCGTCCAATGCTAAATTGGTGATCCCTTGATGCCTCAGAACATGTCCTACCAACCGATCCCTTCTTCTGGTCAAGTTGTGCCACAAACTCCTCTTCTCCCCAATCCTATTCAGTACCTCCTCATTAGTTATGTGATCTACCCATCTAATCTTCAGCATTCTTCTGTAGCACCACATTTCGAAAGCTTCTATTCTCTTCTTGTCCAAACTATTTACCGTCCATGTTTCACTTCCATACATGGCTACACTCCATACAAATACTTTCAGAAATGACTTCCTGACACTTAAATCTATACTCGATGTTAACAAATTTCTCTTCTTCAGAAACGCTTTCCTTGCCATTGCCAGTCTACATTTTATATCCTCTGTACTTCGACCATCATCAGTTATTTTGCTCCCCAAATAGCAAAACTCCTTTACTACTTTAAGTGTCTCATTTCCTAATCTAATACCCTCAGCATCACCCGACTTAATTCGACTACATTCCATTATCCTCGTTTTGCTTTTGTTGATGTTCATCTTATATCCTCCCTTCAAGACACCATCCATTCCGTTCAACTGCTCTTCCAAGTCCTTTGCTGTATCTGACAGAATTACAATGTCATCGGCAAACCTCAAAGTTTTTATTTCTTCTCCGTGGATTTTAATACCTACTCCGAATTTTTCTTTTGTTTCCTTTACTGCTTGCTCAATATACAGATTGAATAACATCGGGGAGAGGCTACAACCCTGTCTTACTCCCTTCCCAACCACTGCTTCCCTTTCATGTCCCTCGACTCTTATAACTGCCATCTGGTTTCTGTACAAATTGTAAATAGCCTTTCGCTCCCTGTATTTTAACCCTGCCACCTTTAGAATTTGAAAGAGAGTATTCCAGTTAACATTGTCAAAAGCTTTCTCTAAGTCTACAAATGCTAGAAAAGTAGGTTTGCCTTTTCTTAATCTTTCTTCTAAGATAAGTCGTAAGGTCAGTATTGCCTCACGTGTTCCAGTATTTCTACGGAATCCAAACTGATCTTCCCCGAGGTCGGCTTCTACTAGTTTTTCCATTCGTCTGTAAAGAATTCGCGTTAGTATTTTGCAGCCGCGGCTTATTAAACTGATAGTTCGGTAATTTTCACATCTGTCAACACCTGCTTTCTTTGGGATTGGAATTATTATATTCTTCTTGAAGTCTGAGGGTATTTCGCCTGTTTTATACATCTTGCTCACCAGATGGTAGAGTTTTGTCAGGACTGGCTCTCCCAAGGCCGCCAGTAGTTCCAATGGAATGTTGTCTACTCCGGGGGCCTTGTTTCGATTCAGGTCTTTCAGTGCTCTGTCAAACTCTTCACGCAGTATCGTATCTCCCATTTCATCTTCATCTACATCCTCTTCCATTTCCATAATATTGTCCTCAAGTACATCGCCCTTGTATAGACCCTCTATATACTCCTTCCACCTTTCTGCTTTCTGATCCAAGTAGATGACTGTAATAGGAGCAGCAAGACCTCAGACAGCAGCGAAAGCGGTTAAGGTAGGTTCCATTTCATTCATAATTCTTTTCTGCAAAATTTTATTCGGGCTAATCGATTTTTCATTCATTGTTAAATTTAAAGTACCTTTCATTGTTCATTTAATGTCAGCGGCAGAATGTACTGGAATGCGAGTACGATGTTGCCATTCTTCGCGGGTGAATAGGCGCTCATTACACAGTATAATAATGGCAGCACATCGGTATGATAACTAGCTCCATCACAGCCCTGCAGGTTTTACAGTCACGTAAGTGACAAACGTGGGAAGTACTGACTAGTAATGACATGCGATGTAACCAGCAAAAGTTCAAGCTTTACGCCCGTGCTTTCTCTGCTACGATAGCTACAACGGTAAGCTCAAGCGCAGCGTCTTGCGTTTGATATAGGGCTAATATCGGAAAATAACGAAAATACGCTTGCAAAAAAGGGTTATATCTTCAAACTGTGCAAAGAAACTTTCTCCCCTAATTATGGTCTGCTTTCTATAGCTCCTCGAATTTGACACTCGCCAAAAAATGTTCGAAAAAGTACGCATTCCCTTAGACATTACCGCGTTTGTCGCCTTATTTTCATCTAAAATGTAATTTTCATTCACCAAATAATAGCTGATAGTCCCGCAATTCCGACAAAGTACAACACATCGATGTTTGTCATGCTATGTAACCAAAATATGAGCTCGAAAGCAGGGATCAATCAATATGAAATGAATAACAGGATAGGGCATTGTAGGTTGCGGCTGTTAGGGAGGGCATATGCCGGGGACGATTCTCGTGGTTTTGAAGTGGGGGTTGATTTAAGAACAGATGGATAACGTATGGAAGGTGAGTCTTGGATGTAGAGGCGCACCAGGGGACCCAAGTGGGTGATTATTGTGTTGAATTTAGGAAGCTGGGACTGAGTTTTTTGGTTGCTGAACTGGATTCGAAAGTATTCTACAAACAGAAAGAGGTGTGCAAAATGGATGACTTGGTTAAGGATACCAGTGAGTGGGAGTGGGCTAACGGGGAACGTCAGTTGGAGTACATGTCTTTCTGGTATATCAAGGGAATTCTAACATTTAGGATGAATTCTCCTTCGCAGTAAACGATCCACAGGAGAGATTTTGATCACAGAGTGGTATACCGGTTTATTAATTTGAATGAAACAAACATAACAGGAGTAGTTTTAAAAAGGCGTATAGCGAGATTATTCCGTAATCAAGTTGACAGTCGTGCAACATAAAACTAAACTTTCTTGCTACAACAAATGCACAAAGATAGTCCAATTCTATGAACTCGTGGCTCCTTCCGACTAGTTATATGTCCTTTGACCGAAGGATCTTTTCAGCCAGTTCAGTCCAATCTTATCACCATCTGAGAATCACGTATAGGATGATTTAAGGTTATTACACGTCGCAAACTTACAGACCTACTTAACGACACGTTAAGCAATAGATACTAGTACTTTCAGATATATTCTAAGAGTGACAGATGCAGAGCATTCAAACCAAATGATGGTTTGCCTCAAGGATCTGTTCCGGCTCCCCTTTCAGTCTGTACACACACGTTCATGAAAATTCATTTATGCTGTGACTTTTTTTTGATGTCTCAGACCTGCAACACTTCTGATGCTGAAGCCACTTTATCCACAGATATGGAGACCTTGGATGTTCACTTTTTGGTTCCTCTGCCTAAAGCTTCAGAAAACATGTATATCCGCATTTCACCTAGCCAACAGACAGGCAAATTACAAACCAGGAGTCAGATTAAGAAGCTAAATCCTGCCGAACTGCAGTACATCAAAATACCTAGGGATAACATTAGATAGAACTCCGACTTACAAGCAGATCTTCAAAATGTAACAAATTCTTCAAAAACTTGCTGGTATCTCATGGGGAGCTAATGCTCAACTCTTAAGATCCACAGCCTTAGCACTGTCATATTCTGTTGGTGAATACTCCTGTTCGACCTGGATTAATAGTGCTCTCACTAAGAAGATCGACATGCGACTCAATATGGCAGTGCAAATAATTACGAGATGTATTCGGAGTACAAACACTCCATGATTTACTGTTCTGAGCAGTTTCGCACCTCCAACTATAAGAAGATCTGAAGGTCCGGAATAACATTCAGATGAATCCTCAACTATCCATTCATCGAGATATTGCACAAGCAGAACGCCAGCGCTTGAAGTCAAGGAAACCGTAGTGGGGCAGAGCAATTTAAACGTTTGTCGGACAAACACTGACGACGAAGCGAGCTACGGACCTTTCAGCTCAGTTCATCAAAAAGTAGACCATTGATAAAATCCATGATATGATAACGCAGGGCCAACGAATTAAAATTCGTGAGACTGCTGACACTTTAGGCATCTCAACTGAGTGAGTGCATAGCAGCTAGCACTGAGAATTGGCTATGAAGAAGCTGTGTGCAAGGTGGGTGCCATGATTGCTCACAATCGACCAAAAGCGCATCCGGCACAAACTTCAATAGAATCGCTTGTGATGCTTAATCGCAATCCGCGAGACTTCTTGCGCCTTTATGTGACTTGATGAAACTTGGATCCATCATTACACACCAGAGTCTGATACTGTAACGAAGAAGGCAAACATAATTTTGTCAGCTGGCAAGGTGATGACCGCTATTTTTGGGGGATTCTCAAGGAATAATTGTCATAAATTACCCGAAAAAAGTCAGAACCATAACTGGACACTAATTTGCTTCATTGTTGCGTTGGCTGAAAAAACACCAAGTTCGACACGCATAAAAGTGCTCTTTCACCAGGATAATGCATCAACCCACACATCAGCGAATGTTCATGAATTGTGCTTTGAATTGGTTTCTCATTGACCCTATTCCCCAGAATTAGCCCTGTGTGATTTCTTACTGTTCAATAACTTGAAACTCTGGCTTTCTGGAACGAAATTAACATCAAATCAGGAAGTGATAATTGCAGTTAATGAATATTTCGCAGAGTTTGACAGAACCTTTTTTTTTACGACGGAATGAAAAAGTTGTAGGATCACTGGACTAAGTGTGTATCCCTCAAAGGAGGCTATTCAAGAACTAAGGTGAGTTGTTTATGCAATAAACATTTTTTCTTGCTTTTTTACCAGACTTATCAAACCGCTCTCGTATATTGCCGGCGCATTGGTGGGGACACGATGACTATCATGCGAGTTGGGAATCAGTGGGTTCAGGAGGGCCTTAATCAACGCTGTACAGGATCTCAACGTTCTCACGCGACTAGGGTCTAAGTGGACAGACGTATCGTTAACTCCTCTGTGCAGGATCATACAGATAATTCACGTACCGTGAGTCAGCAACTGGAATTGTTTGCTGCAAGACAAGTGCACACATGGACAGAGCAACGACGTATGGAACATCACGTGTTGCCACTATAGCAACTATTGTTCCAGCTTTCTATCACACGGCAGCAAACAGACACGCCTGTAGCGTTGCACTCAATAAAACTGGTTTGAGAATGACATCATGTCCTCTGTTCAAACGAGTATTGGTTATGCGTACAGCATCGGGTTGGACCTATCCGTGTGTGGAAACTCCGTGGCGAACGAACATTGCTAGTGCATTTGTCATTGTCTTCCGGGATCAGCACTTGGTGTGATAGTATGGGGTGCCACTGGGTACACTTCTAGTTTGAATAGCCGGTAAACTGGACAGCGGCTGTTAAATTTCTGACATGTTAAGTCCAATGGCTATGATCTGTTTTAGAGGTCTCCGTGACGCCATCTTTCAACAATGTAACTAAAGGTGGCAATACTGCCCATGCTGCCCTAATCTGACTCGATACAGAGGGTGTTCGACTGTGACACTGGCCTGCACGTTCACCCATTGAAACCACGCGGTCGTGGGTTGATGAGGAACTGGCACTCTACTCGCCAGCCATTACGACTGGTCAACTCTGCAGTTGAAGCAGCATGGAATGAAGTACTCGTATCTGTCATCCAAGCTCAGTTCGACTCGATGCCCAGATGGACTGGAGCAATTGTTGCTGTCAGGGTATCAGCCCTGCGTACCAACTATCGCACGCTGTACACCTCATTTCAGATACTCATTTCATCGTGCATTCTTTCCACTTTACTTTTTTCACACAATAACTAAAATTACTAAGCTCTATGCTTCCTAGTGTCGTCATTTTAATAGCCAGCAGTGCATACGCCTCCTGCAATTCTCCACAGTCTATTCTATCGTTTGCGTCTTGTTCCCACTGTGTGAACGGGGTTAATTCGGATTTGGCATGTTAATGTGGAGGGGTGGCCGGATGCCCTTCCTGCCGCCACCCCGTACCCCCCAGGGTGGAATCAGAGTACCCCATCTGTCTGTGTCTAGTGTAAATCATGGAAAAGTGCAGATGTGTTTCAGATGTCTGTGAGTCGTGTAACTGAGGCGGGACGTGGGGACCAGCTCGGTATTCACCTAGAGGGATGTGGAAAACCGCCTAAAAACCACATCCAGGCTGGCCGGCACACCGGCCCTCGACGTTAATCCGGCGGGCGGATTCGATCCTGGGCCAACGCGCCTACTCGAGTCCAGGAAGCAGCGCAATAGCGCTCTCGGCTAACCTGGCGGGTCTAATCCTCCACAATCCCCTTGCTACAAAAATCTTTTCATGTCCATCGCGAATTTGATCCTTCTTCTGACATCACCAGCACCACCATTAATTCATAGCAGCATCAACATCGTTATCGCTATGTACACTCTAACACAAACGAAACGACGCACCACGAAGGAGTTATGCAGATTGGTCACAAATTCATATTAGTACAGACATCAATGGAGAACCAAAATGGTGGATTTTGACGGCCGATGGATGAATGTGCGCTGCAGTGCAGTTTCACCGCACAGCCGGCTAGGATCGTAAACAGAGCACATGCTAATACCAGGACATAAAGTGTGGTATCGATAGCTAAGATGCCACGACGTAGGTGCAATTCGTAGGTTGGCACTACGACACCGACGACAGCGCCCTCTAGCCGGCGCTGTGCAACTCTACGAGCGCAGCTCCGCATTCAGCCCATTTGATTCCGAGGAGACGACCTAGCAACATTGTTTCGACTTCATAGGGGGCCATTACTGACTTTGTTACTTCAATGATAGTTTGTTCCTACTACTAGTGGTTATTAACGTTGATGCCTATCCAGTTTCGCACCTACGGGCTCTTCAGTTGCAAAGTTACGTATGTCATTGACTAATATTCTCTATTAAAAGTATTTTCACGTAAAAAGCTGTACCGAGAATCTTACCTCACCTGCTCCTACTCACTTCCTACATTCGGCCTACCTATTCAGTTTACAGGAGCAGACGCATGCGCCGCCTTCCAGGCGGGATACAAAATAAAGTCTTTCGAATTCGATTCTGTGTTTTCAGTTGGACGGTAACTACGCCCTGCAGACAGGTGCGTGAACATTAAACGCAGTCAGTGTTAGAGGACGTGTAGTTGGGCCCAGAGACGCCGGCCGGAGTAACCGGCGAATCAATCGATATTTGAATAGGAGCGAAGCCACTGTTCGACGATGTTGGCAGAAATAGGTGGAATAAGGCCGAACACAACTTTGAGAAGAAAGCAATCAACCTACGGAGAGCCATAGGCAGAGACCTTACAGCACAGCCCTTCATGGCAAGCCATCTTAGTCTTACACTTCAGCAAGGTAATGCCCGCCCGCACACGGCAACAGTTACTACTGCTTGTCTTCGCGCTTACTAAACCTTACCTCGGCCATCAAAGTCGCCGGATCTCTCACCAGTTGAGAACGTTTGAAGCATTATGGACAGGGCCCGCCAACCAATCGAGATTTTTATTATCTGAAGCGCCAGTTGGACAGAATTTGGCACGATACCCCTCAGGAGCCACATCCAAAAATTCTATCAATCGATGCCGAGCCAAATAACTGCTTGCATAAAGGCCAGAGGTAGACCACGGCGTCATCGACTTGTTCAACTTGAGAAAACCTTTCTACTGAATAAATCACCCAATTATTATGAGATTGTAATCTATTGTTAGCCTATATAACTACTTCACTCTTCCAGATTTTCGTCCCATTCAGATAATTCCTTCGTGGTGCGTCCTTTTTTTTGTCTTAGAATGTATTTTAAATTGCACGTCAGTATTTAAAATTTGTAAAATTGTCATTTGTGCTTAGTTTTAAAGCCAAAATTATAGCCTCACTTGTCTTATATAATACAACATCGGTAAACCATGTTTGTTAACACTTTGGCTGAAGCGAGGCTTTGCTACCTCATCTCCTTGGGGAATTTGAGTAACTATACAGAATATAAGACAAAAATGTTATTGTAGCGACTTTTTCACTGAATCAATAAGTAATGCTGCCGCACAAAAGGAAATCATGTAAAATAAATTATAGAGTAATCCCCTTAGCGATTACGTATGGGGCCTAAACTACTAAATATACGACTACTTAACTTGGAGGCTAGAAAACATTCCACAGAAAATATTGGCAGTTATTATATTTGAATCATGAATTTGGAAAACGTCTTAAGCCCGTAGAGGTAAATTTTCAGGAACAACAAAGAACGGTTTATTATCTGACTGAAGCGAAAACCGCTTTATATTGTCGTACGGTATGATACGTAACAATAAATGACATAAAACTGTTAATAAAAAACAAGATCTGGTGCCATTTTCGTGTTAAACTTTCTTTCTTCCACCTTTTTTTCTTAAAAAAAGTGGAACTTAAGTCGTTTTTGAAATGAACTTCTGTTGTGCTTCTCAGGCAATTAAAGTCTGATATATAAACACATATGTATTTTGTTAATTGAAAATCACATTCAGAATCCAGAGAACAGTAAATCATCAAGGGAAATAAACATACAGAAAAATCTTTCCAAAATGGAATTGCAATTTTACTCATCTAACTTTGTTTCCTAAGTTTCAATTTTTTCACAAAATGCTTTGGATTCATCACTGTCAGGATGTACTTGAGGATTTTGCGTGTATCTTGAATTTTGATTTCATTGACTGGACACGCATCATTTGGATAAGCATGTCTAGTTGCTAGTCCCAGAAGATAAGGATATGTTGAACTGAGGATGAAAGAATGTTGAACTTTTCCGGCACTGAATGGTATTGCCAAAATTATTTCGTTGTGTTCCACAGAAAAGCAGAATTCCAGAAAAGTTGGAATAGTAAACAATAGATTTTTTTTCTCTAGGAGGGTCCTTAAAAGAAGTCACTAGGAACTGAAATTTATTTTTTAATAATGTGGCCGCCAATTGTAGACCTAGGTTTTCACATGTCATTGTATAGTGTGTTTTCATAACTGTAAGTCATCTCCTGCTGGCAGAAAGAATTGTCCTCAGGTAGGGAAAATGTGTCTGATGTTAAAAAAAATGCCTCTGAGCACTTATAGCCATTAAAAACCTGATGAGAGTATTGTTCTTATTCTGGTGGGCATTGAAATAATGGAGGAGGAAACTGCATGCCTGATAAACGAAACGTCTAATGTCCTGGACTAAGGCTGTTTTGCTGGTAAAAACGAGTATTCTGCCACTGGAAATAATTAATGCACAGAAAATGCGGACTAAAGTGATTTTGGTCTAAGCTAGGCGAGTTAGGCATCTGAACGTGGCTGTATTCATAACGCAAAACCATGAAAATGTGGACTTAAGTCGCTTTGCAACTTCACCATTCATTTGGATTACCTGTATATTTATTTTCAACACGGTCTGCAGTCCTAGATGAAACCGAATGAGGTACTGCAGTGAAGTGCACCCCTACGACCGAGAGGAGACGAGTTCTCGTATCAGTGCGTTCATCCAAAATTTGTCGCGCTCAGTTTTCCCTTACACTACTTTAGCCGAGTAAAAAGTTCTCAGCTGATCTGTCCCAAGTTCGTGACATTGCTTCCGTTGTGTACACTTAATCTTGCTGTCACAACGCTGACGTAATATTCGTATACCACTCAGACCAACTTTGGTAACACATTTCAACGCCAAGGAGCCCTGTTCCTGAACCGGAATCGACGAAATGTGTATTGGCCACTCGCAGCCAACGTCTAGAATGTTAATCGCAGGTTTTTGAAAACTGAACTTGTTTCATAGCAACGAAGGCGAACATAAGGCGAAACAACATTGAAAAGTTTCTCACCCGATCACCGTCGACTTGCTCGTACTGTCACGGACTACGTTTCCTGATGGGGTCGTGACTAAGCGTGTTTAGGAGATGACGCGCTAGAGGGTACGTCACTTAACCACAGCTTATTCGGGAAGTTACGGTGTGTTAGTGTGTAGTGCGACGATAGAACGGCACGTCAGCATGCGAGAAACACTTTTTCTAATGGCTAAATCGATGAGTAAGTATTAGCAATAACATACATGGAGACGACTGCATCCAGAAGACTTGTTTACAGCGATGACCTTCAAACGTTGAAACACTTCTTGTAGAGCTAGTATGTAAATACAAACTCATTTACTCCTGTGACATGTTTTCAGTTTCAGAGACTCCGAGCAGCTAGCAGCTACTGACGGGCAGGAAGGCAACCGTCGTGTAGTTAAACACGACGCCGCTAGATGTCGGGGACGTTCAGGAACCACGCATGAGCCCCGCCTCACGTGATAAGGAAGTGACAGTTCCTCACATTTGCCCAGCTGTAGCGGAACGGTCACGGCGGAACTGCGAATATGAGTTCCGATGAAAAGACAGCCGTAGAACAGTTAGACGAGTGTAGTTTGATGTTCTATAAAAACGCGACTATCAATTTTTAAAAAACATTTTCTTTTTCAAAATATTCTCGTTTGACAACTATACCGGGTTCACTAGCCCTGCTGTATCAACGTCCAGGATTTTCGGCTGACACGCTTCCTGAGCAACCCTAAAAGGACGAATTTAATAGTGAGTATCACATTGCGTACTATCTGCGGAAAACTGTGAGAAGTGAAATCGCAACGATTCGGTAACACCAAAAACTGATTCATGGCATTAGTGAACTGAAGGGCGTTTTAAAAAAATGACTACCGATATAAATAAACGTTGTAGCGAGGAAAATTGTTTGTTTCAGTGGCTCAGTCGTATGTTTTACCCGTTCGAACAACAATCATAGAAAGAATATTAGCGGCTGCTTGTTGGTTTATTTGGCTAGGGAATATTTTTGAAGTTTCCTTTCAGACGTTAGCTTTGCATCCACTTCCAGGAGGCTGAAATATTGAAGGTTTACAACAAAAATGCATGGACATCGTTTTACATCGTACTTTAAAAATAATGAGGAGTCCTTTAAAAAACTGTCTATTTACTGTTCTAGACCCAGGAGTGTTGATAGTACCGATTAACTAAACCACATAAATAAAGACCTACGTATGTAAGCAGATATTATATTGAACTTAACCACATTCGCAATGATCCCCAAACTTATACCTGGAGGAAAATATACAGACTGCATTTTCTCTTTCCCTTTGTGTTTATTTTTATGGATAACCCTTTCTCTATGTAACATAAGCCAAATGGAATACCTATACCTAAGGGTATGAAGGCAGTTGCTCATCCCACTGATGTGCAACTATAGAACATAGCTTAAAGACATAAGCCTCAGTTTCATTATAATTACTTTGTAATATAAATGTCTCGTATAACGGAAAAGAAGAAACCAAGAAAATAATCCATTTTATGGGCACTTAACTAATTAATTTTCAGTTAAAGCTATATAAATGAGAAAACAAAAATAATAAAAATAATAGCACGGCAAAAGATAAAATAAAACGACAGCCGTGTGTCAACAGAAAAGAAAAATCATCCTTATTTGCAAGAAAATAAAGAGATTACATGAGCAATAAAAAATATCCAGACATCTTAGACGATGAACAGACATACGCAATGTTAATGTTTTGAACATGGCTGTGATCAGCAACCATAATAATTACAATGTCACAAATTTCCAGACAACCGGTTGCAAACAGCATTTAAAATTCTTTAACTAGTTTTCAGTGCCATCTAGGGGCGCCTTCTTCAGAAGAAACTGTTACCTAACATGTGGTTAAAAGCAAATTTGAGCCACATTGCTCGAACCACAATTAAAACATTTTCCACCTGAATACATAACAGGTATAGCCAAAATTTTAAAACAATATATAAATGTGCCACTAAGTGCACTGCAATGGTGTAGGACACGAGTGAGTAACAGCGGCTCTGGAGTTTTAAAATTTTGACTATACGTGTTATTTACTCAGGTCGAAAATGTTTCGCCGGCCGGGGTGGCCGAGCGGTTCTAGGCGCTACAGTCTGGAACCGCGCGACCGCTACGCTCGTAGGTTCGAATCCTGCCTCGGGCATGGATGTGTGTGATGTCCTTAGGTTAGTTAGGTTTAAGTAGCTTTAAGTTCTAGGGGACTGATGACCTCAGAAGTTAAGTCCCATAGTGCTCAGAGCCATTTTTGTGGAAAATGTTTCAATTGTGGTTTTAATTATTTGACTAGAGCGATGTCGCTCAAATTTCCTTTTAACCAGATGTAAGATAACAGTTTCTTCTGAAGAAGGCGCCCCTAGTTGGCATTGAAAACTGGTTAAAGAATTCTAAATTCTGTTTGCAACGGGTTGGCTGGAAATTTGTGACATTGCGTACGCAATGTCATAAACGCCAGTCTGAAGACGGTGGGCGACAGATGAAATGCCAAAGGTACGATCTCCTGTCACCATTAGGAATTTAATCTGTCACGTATAACCTCTTTCATCTCTGGCAGTGGTTGATAGATGAAGAATGCCGAAATGCACAGTGGTTCCCTGTCCACATTAAGCTGTAAGTCCCTCCAAGTCCTGGATAAATCAGCTCAAAGGTCAGAGGAAGACAACAGCATTCTCTTTCCAATGGGACCATGCCTACTAAAGCGCTGTGCTGTTCAAACCAAACAGCATTGCAAACTATTCCTGGCTGTTAAGCCATATGGCGGGCGAGAGTCCTTGGGATCCCACCACTGTCTGGGGTGTCTCCAACACTTCTTCATTGAACGTCGGGGCTCAATATGGAGAGGAACTCATCACGGAAGACAATTCTGCTCCAGTCAATGAGACTCCAGGCCGAAGATGTGTCTGGAGACGCCCCGGAGATATATGTGATACCAACCTGACGCTCTCCCGCCATACGGCCCGCAAGCAGAAGTGCCGATTTAGGGTACCATGTCTTTTCATAACAGTACCCCTTTGCTTATCATCCGCGGCACCTTTACAGCAGAGCGGTAAGTCGACAACATTCTACGCCCTGTTTTGTTACCCTTCATGGCAAGCTATCCTGTCTGACATTTCTGTAAGATTAAGCCTGCCTGAACACAGCGAGAGTTTGTGCTGCTTGTCTATGTGCTTGCCAAACCCTATCTTTGCCAGCGAAGTCACTGAATCTCTTTCCAGTTAAGAACGTTTGGAGCATTATGGGCATCGCTCAACGGTCATCTCGGGATTATGACGATCTAACGCGCGATATGGACAGAATTTGGGACGATATCCCTCAGGAGACATTCACTCACACTCTGAATCAATGCCAAGCCGAATAACTGCTTGCATAAGGGTCAGAGGTGGACCAACGCGTTATTGACTTGCTCAGCTGGTGAAGCTCTTTCTCTGAAATAAATGATCTAACTTTTCTGAAATTGTAATCATTTTATGAAGATAATAACTGTTCTCGAAAGAACAGATACCTTTGATGAGCGTGCAGTTTCTCTAGAATAAATGATAATTAATCGGAACCCTCAGCTGACGACAAGTGTTGTTGATATACCTCAATGGGGACAGCTGAAAATGTGTGCCCTGACTGGGACGCGAACCCGGGATCTCCTGCTTACATGGCAGACGCTCTATCCATCACTTACTATCTTCATATACACTCCTGGAAATTGAAATAAGAACACCGTGAATTCATTGTCCCAGGAAGGGGAAACTTTATTGACACATTCCTGGGGTCAGATACATCACATGATCACACTGACAGAACCACAGGCACATAGACACAGGCAACAGAGCATGCACAATGTCGGCACTAGTACAGTGTATATCCACCTTTCGCAGCAATGCAGGCTGCTATTCTCCCATGGAGACGATCGTAGAGATGCTGGATGTAGTCCTGTGGAACGGCTTGCCATGCCATTTCCACCTGGCGCCTCAGTTGGACCAGCGTTCGTGCTGGACGTGCAGACCGCGTGAGACGACGCTTCATCCAGTCCCAAACATGCTCAATGGGGGACAGATCCGGAGATCTTGCTGGCCAGGGTAGTTGACTTACACCTTCTAGAGCACGTTGGGTGGCACGGGATACATGCGGACGTGCATTGTCCTGTTGGAACAGCAAGTTCCCTTGCCGGTCTAGGAATGGTAGAACGATGGGTTCGATGACGGTTTGGATGTACCGTGCACTATTCAGTGTCCCCTCGACGATCACCAGTGGTGTACGGCCAGTGTAGCAGATCGCTCCCCACACCATGATGCCGGGTGTTGGCCCTGTGTGCCTCGGTCGTATGCAGTCCTGATTGTGGCGCTCACCTGCACGGCGCCAAACACGCATACGACCATCATTGGCACCAAGGCAGAAGCGACTCTCATCGCTGAAGACGACACGTCTCCATTCGTCCCTCCATTCACGCCTGTCGCGACACCACTGGAGGCGGGCTGCACGATGTTGGGGCGTGAGCGGAAGACGGCCTAACGGTGTGCGGGACCGTAGCCCAGCTTCATGGAGACGGTTGCGAATGGTCCTCGCCGATACCCCAGGAGCAACAGTGTCCCTAATTTGCTGGGAAGTGGCGGTGCGGTCCCCTACGGCACTGCGTAGGATCCTACGGTCTTGGCGTGCATCCGTGCGTCGCTGCGGTCCGGTCCCAGGTCGACGGGCACGTGCACCTTCCGCCGACCACTGGCGACAACATCGATGTACTGTGGAGACCTCACGCCCCACGTGTTGAGCAATTCGGCGGTACATCCACCCGGCCTCCCGCATGCCCACTATACGCCCTCGCTCAAAGTCCGTCAACTGCACACACGGTTCACGTCCACGCTGTCGCGGCATGCTACCAGTGTTAAAGACTGCGATGGAGCTCCGTATGCCACGGCAAACTGGCTGACACTGACGGCGGCGGTGCACAAATGCTGCGCAGCTAGCGCCATTCGACGGCCAACACCGCGGTTCCTGGTGTGTCCGCTGTGCCGTGCGTGTGATCATTGCTTGTACAGCCCTCTCGCAGTGTCCGGAGCAAGTATGGTGGGTCTGACACACCGGTGTCAATGTGTTCTTTTTTCCATTTCCAGGAGTGTATAATTAAAGGCTACACGACCATTGAACTTTGTCTATGCGAATGAGCACAGGTTGCCCAAACTCTTACGGGAATCGTCACCTGAGTTGGCGCGAGTAATGAGTAGATGGGCAAATGTCTATTAGGAACATTACGAATGTAGATTGTGGACAGTTGGGAATGTGGGTCTCACGGGAGGCGTGCAAGGGATAAGTCCGTGCAGTCGCGCTATTCATCCGTGTCCTCAGTGGTTCAGATGGATAGAGTGTCTGCCATTTAAGCAGGAGATCCCGCGTTCGAGTCCCGGTCGGGGCACACATTTTCAGCTGCCCCAATGAGGTATATCGACAACACCTGTCAGCAGCTGAGGATTCCGATTAATTATCATGTAATCATTTTGTTTGTCTGCACATGTACCTCACATCTATCGATTTTCGTCCAATTCAGATAATTCCTTCATGGGGCGCCGTTTTTCTTGCCTTATGCTGTATGTGTCCCATGGTTTTTGATGTTTCAACCTACTGGATAAGTACACGGTTATTCATAATCATGTATGGGATTTCAAAAGACAACTGCGCGAAAACTACGAGACATATCGGTGGATGAGCATCCCGGCAAATTTTGACTCGTCTTACACCGTGCGCAGTTGCAGAGCGCATCATTAGCGGGCAAACGTCTCAGAACATGTAGATGAATCATCCACTCTGTGTTGTCACATCGAATCCGTTCGCACCTGCAGACAGGCAACGCGGTGAACGGATTTCCGAAGGAAGCTGCTGTCTTATCATTTTCCCGGGAAGCCTTAGCAGTGACTTGAATGAATTGCAAGTATCTACAACGCGAATCGCTCTGTCCACTCACATTTTTGTTAATTTATGGTCGTGTGATTCCAGTTGGAGGTTTGGAAACTGAGCCCTGTATCTGAGATATATTGACTGAACACCCTCTAAAATAATGAATTGGCAATGAAATGACTTTTGAAAGAAGCAGGAATTACAACTTGGTTTATTCCATCATAAAAAACATTTGACAAGCAATGATAATATTATTCTAGTTAAACCTTGGGCCGTCTAATAAAAAGGTCTGGGGCAAGATTCTGATAATCACATGAATGAAAAATTGCAACCGTTAAGTTGTACCGTGACTGTCTTGAAATTAGCAGAAAAGACACATAGTACTAAAGAAGGGAATGCATCGAACCTGTGGTCGGAGCTGAAAGAAAGTTGATCATTGAGCCTGAACGAAAGACTTCAAAGTGAAGCTTGAAGTTATGAAACTGTATGAAATGACTTTAATGTCCCCATGCATCGTCTCGTGGTTGCAGATCGATCTCACCATAGCACGAGTAAATTGTAGGTGGATTATGAAATGGCTGCAGAATCAGTCATTGGCACCACACCAGTGACTGTCGCCAACGGCTAAATGCAAATCAGCCTGAAATTTCTCTTTGTGCCAGAGTACATATGCTTAAAACTCTCTCCGAAGAAGTCCCTAGAACAAGCCTTGAGAAGAAGTAATCGTGTACCGAGAGTTTGTTAAAAGGAAAACTCTATTCGGATTGTTTGGGCTATGGATCGTCTGAGAGTCGACCGGTAAAAATGTTCCTCAGAAAACTCTGCTTCCGTTTCCTGGGCTCTTCCTTAGGCGGCGAACCAATAACGTGCGTCTACCAATTAACACTGAAAAAAGAAATCTCACTCTCTTTCCATCTTCCACGTGGCCAATGAGGTGGATCCTCGCCGGCACAGTCGAGTTTCTCTGTGTAACTTCTACTTAAGCAGTTTCCCATTCCCGGGCCGCGGCGTACTTGTGACACTTGGTCGTGAACGCTGGCTGAGAGTCAAAACAGGATAAAATCATCAGGAGCTCCAGAGCTTCATTCACTCGTCTAGGTAAGCGAGTATAGAAAGACAGTTGAGATACCCTATTGCCATCTTATATCAGCCACAAGCGAATAATCCACTCTGTCACTTCGGAAGAACGACTCGCCTAAATTTGCTCATTTAAATACAGACACGACCAAAAGAAAAGGAGGAAGATTGGCGTTTTACGTTCCGTCTATAACTAATTAAGAGTAATGGAGACGGAGTTTTGCTTGGATTCCTTACCACTGGAGGAAGCGGAAGCGGCCATGGGCCTTTTAAGGAACTATCACTGCGTTTGCATTGAATGATCCGGGTGACCGCAGGAAACAGATGTCTGGATGGCTGACCCGAGTAATGAACCCGGATCTGTCGAATGGGAGTTAGGGCGTTCGCACGTACACCGCCTCGCATCTTGTATGATGGAGAATATTTCAACTAGACGGACGGCATTGCGATGGGAAGCCCATTAGCTCCAGTTGTAGCCAATCTGTACAAGGAATACTTTGAAAACATCGCCCTGGACACGGCTCCTGAAAAGCCTGATTGCTATTATCGTTACATCGACGACACGTTCGTTGTTTGGTCACATGGACGTGAAAAGCTGGAAGAATTCTTGGACAGCATCAACAACATCGATGACAACATCAGCTTCACGATGGAGATAGAGACAGATGGTGCCTTGCCGTTCCTTGATGTTCTCGTCAGCCGAAAAGCAAATGGGTGTCTCAGACACGGCGTTTACCGGAAACCCACCCACACAGACCGGATATCTGCAAACTAACACCTCTGTCGCAGAAAAGTTATGTTCAGAGAACCTTAGTGCATCGTGCCGAAACTGTCTTAGATTCTGGAAATTTGACGAAGGAACTGAGCTATTTACGGAAAGTATTAAAGGAAAACGGCTCCAACAACCGCCAGATTTCGCAAGCTATCTTTCCGAAAATACGTAAGCAGAAAGACTCCAAGGAGGACTCGAAGAAGTTTGAGTTGTTGCCGTTCAGTGGCTCAATAACAGGAAAGATAAGCCGGCTCCTAAGGAGGCATAGAATCGATTCGGTCTTCGGGGCTCCAGCAAAAATTCGACAACTCTTGAGGCCTGTGAAAGACGACGTAGACCTCAGAGCGCCAGGAGTATATAAAATACCAGTATATCTTATAGACTGCGCATACCATTCAACAGCGCTGTGTAGAACACGAGAGATGTTTCCAGAATGAGATTTTCACCCTGCAGCAGACAGTGCACTGATATGAAAGATATGGAAGATTAAAACTGTGTGCCTGACCGAGACTCCAGAGTTCGAGTCTCGGTCCAGCACACTGTTTTAACCTGCCAGGAAGTTTCACGAGAGATGTTTTCCTCTACAGTACCCAGAGAAATCAGGGGTAGCAGAGCTTGCATTAGAAAACGGTCATCGTATTGCATTCGATGAGACATCTATTATCACATGGACTAACAGTTTTTGGGATAGCATAATAAAAGAAACGATCCAAATAAAAATTTGTGACAACAGCCTCAATAAAGACGGTGGCCTGCAGCTAAGCACAGGGTGGGACCCGGCCATCAAAAGGTTGATGCGGGTGCAACGGCTGCACAACGCAAACATTACCACATATGGTGTCGGAGCGGGTACCAGTGACGTCACGGAAGGCAGCGCGGCTATATAAGGACGGCAGCAGCAACCAGAAGACAGTCACCACTTGACAATGGCCGAGGAATACTCGGCCGAAAGCTCGTGGATTTTAAGCTAGTTGACGTAGCTGGAAGCCTGAGAAACCTTTATTACTGAAACTCTCCACACCTATAAAAGTTTATTAACTCTTATTTCTTTTTATTGCCTAATTCTTTCATATAATAACTTCTGACAGTTTCCATCTATACAAGTTTTCATTATAAAATATTAACTTTTAGAAAGTTTTTAAAAATATAGTGCAAGATCCTTTTGTTTGGAATCTCAGATTTGGATATATTACCCGCAATTTAGTTATATTTTTGTTTATTTTGGTAGTACTGTCATTTTATGTTGATGACGCATGCTTTGTTTATTTGCTGCTATATCTTTGCAATTTTCAAGCTGCTAGGTTAGGTTCGTTATCACTGCCATACTGTTAATCATGGCTGCCACGCTGCCTATTTGAACCAAAGAAGAGCAACGTTCAGTGGTCCGTTTTTGTGGTCGGAAGGCGTATCAGGGGCCGAAAATCATTGAAGACTTTCGGTACAGTACGGGAAAAGTGTTTTGCAACAACGGAGTGTCTACGAACGGATTGAAAAATTTCGGATTGGTTGCACAAGTGTTACGCACGATTAAGAAGCCGGACGACCGTTTGCAGCGACGAATGAAGAAACCATTGAACGTTCACGTGAAATGATTCCCTTAGACAGACGATTAACTAGTGACGAAGTGGCACATCGTCTACAAATTAGTCACGGTTCTGCCTACGAAATCATCCACAACAGACTTGGGTTTTATAAAGTTTGTGAAAGATGGGTCCCAAAACAGCTCACACAGTTGCATAAACAAACACGCTTGAACGTCTGCAAAAAAATTTGGGTCGCTATGGTAACGAAGGGGACAACTTCTTAGACAGGGTCATTATTGGTGACGAAACATGGATCCATCATTACGAGCCGGAGAGTAAACGGCAGACTATGGAATCGAAACATCAAAATTCGCCATGCAAGAAAAAGTTCAAGACCCAACCGTCCGCAGGAAAACTGATGCTTATGGTTTTTTGGGACGCACAAGGTCCAGTACTGGATAATTATGAGGAAAGGGGCACAACAATAAATAGTATATGTTATAGTGAGATGCTTACTGCCAGGCTAAAGTCTTCAATTCAAAGCAAACGCTGAGGACTGCTGCCAAAAGGTATTGTGTTGTTGTACAACAATGTTCGTCCGCATACTGCTACCCACACTGCTGAAACGCTCGAGAAATTCAAATTTGAAGTACTGGATCATCCTCCATATAGTCCAGATCTTGCCCCTTCTAACACTTGTTAGGTCCTCTCAAATAGGCATTAAGGGACCGTCGACTTGCCTCGGACGAAGAAGTGAAAGAAGCGGTGCATTCCTGGCTCGCAGCTCAACCGAAAACCTTCTTTTATGAGGGCATCAGAAAGCTTGTACAACGATG
This sequence comes from Schistocerca nitens, assembly GCF_023898315.1. Classification (NCBI taxonomy): domain Eukaryota; kingdom Metazoa; phylum Arthropoda; class Insecta; order Orthoptera; family Acrididae; genus Schistocerca; species Schistocerca nitens. Next base: position 228,237,848 of record NC_064619.1, read on the forward strand.
GACCAAGTGCGTTGAAACGCAAGGAGACTATGTCGAAAAATTATGTTCTTCTAAGTGTCCTATTTGATTACAATAAAATTTTATAACTACTTTGCAGATAATAATTGACTTACCCCTGTATTAATGATTAGTTCTTCATGCAGTTACTTCTCGGTTTTATGCACTACAACTTATGCATGAGAGGCCTACCAATACTGAGCAGCTCTCCTTCAATTACCTGTGCTTTGCTATACGGTATTCTTCACTTCAAGACTGCCGTGGCCACACTACAGTTTACCCCAAGTTTTACTCATTCCTTTTATTTCAGTTCTTCTACTTCTTTATTTTGTCTCAGAAAACGCAGTTTTCATTCATCCATCATTTTACTTCTGTTGCTGCTCATTGCGGGTTCCCTTAAATTGGAGACCGCAAATCTGCATCAAAACGATCACAAGCATAATTTGGCTGTCAACACATACAATATCTACTCTATGTCTGCTCACTTTATTTTCTACATCCTTAAATGAAGATGTCCCTTTACTGTATCTCTTTTCATTCTGAAAAATAATTTTTTCCTCCATCATGGACTATATACTTTTTTACCCTCACTTATCTTTTCAATTTTACATGATTAAGTTTCATCTTCCGGCTCCCTGTCACTTCGACAGTTTATGCAGATATGTAAAATCATTACATCACACTTTCATCAGCTCACAAAATAATCTAAATCAGCATATCAAAACTCACACACATTCACATAAACCACTCACATATGGCTGTGTATCCAACATATGCTAAATCCTAAGTGCAAAACATTACTTCACACCAACCAATAAATCATTATGCACCATGGCTTCTGGTTCAGTGTATTATTGCATCTGGTGTTTCTACAAAAATTAAGTTTCAAATTAATGCACATCATCTATTCAGGGCAACTAACATCCAATGATCTGATTAATTTTTCTCTTCCTTTTATCTCCTGCACCATCTTCATGACCCTGTCTGACACTATGGCCCTTGGTCCATGAAAAAAATTCGTCTTCAACTCCATATCTGTCCTATTTCCTAGTATCACCTCATGTTAGGACCACTGTTTTTTTATGTCAGACTGAAAACTAGATATTCCGTCTCTGTTTGTTCTTTCCATATTTCTTATTCCTTTAATTGCTTTAATGTGCGAAATGTGGTGGGTTTCAAAAGACTTCGACTTCGTGGAGATTTCAGTTCAATGGCATTGTGGTGGACAATTCTTTGCAATCAGTAAAGTCCACAAAATATTTAGAAAAAATTTCTGTTCAAATACAGATTCTTCTTTGATCTTATACTTGACTTTAAGAAAACTTTATCTCCCACAGTTAGTTTCATCTCCCTTGTTGGTCCTTTTTGGTTCTTCTTCCCTGTTTTTCTCCTTTTGCAATAATTCTATCCAGAGCTAGTTTCACGACTTCTTCGTGGCGTTTGCGTCAAGATGGATGGAAGTCAGTTTTTTCCTGAGGTGCTTGGTTCATTAGACGTAATCTGGACGCCATTCCTGTAGCTTCATGCTGTCAATCGTTCAGCACATTCTGAAAGACTTCCAGATACATATCCCATCTCTGATGTCGCTTGTGACAGTGTAGCTTGCACAATTTTGAAATTTCTCGCATTATCCTCTCCAGTGTGTTCGAGATCAGATGGTACTGTGATATATATATACAGGATGTTCGGAAATTCCCGTTACAAACTTTAAGGACTTGTAGAGGATAGTGAGTACATAATATTTTGAACAGCAAGCCATGTCCAGAAATCTAATGTTTCTGTTCTATGACAGTTTCAATTCAGATGCATAATGTATCCACATCCATTGAGGGGAAGAGAAGAGTTTCTAGAGTTGCTTGTAAGTCTGGTGTACAATAGGGTAGACAGTATGGTATGTACTACAAGTAGCTATATTCTGTATGTTCCTGCTCACTTTTGGCTCACTAGTTCACTCACGAGTTCATTCGCCAGTTCACCAAAGTTAGCCAGAACATACAGAATGTAGGTACTATTACATACATTTTTCAGCTCAAATTCACTATATTTTTTAAAAGATGAATTTAAGAAAATAAATTTCAAATTTTTTATAAAAGATGAATCTAAGAAAATAAATTAAATATGATTTCTTATAAAATGTGATTGTAAGAAAAGTGAATTTAAGAAAATAAATAAAATGGCTTTTTTGTAAAAGGTGACCGTAAGAAAATAAAAAGGTGAATGATACTTTCACATTGAGAAACTGGAAATTATTCACTTTTTGCTTTAGCAGCCATGAGATTTTTTATGAACAGCTGTTTGTAAATCTTTTTTGAGGTAAGGTCTGTTCACAGTTTTACCACATTCACAAGTAACTTTAGTTGTTTGGTAATAATATACACATTCTCTACATTTATTTCTATATCTGCCTTTCAATATATGTCTTTATGAAATTCTTCAATTTTTTTTCTTCTGTACAGTTAGCACAATGCTTTAGCTGTTCCATTTAAAGACTATAAAATAAATTTAAGATCCTAACTATAAAATAAGTAAATTCATTCTTAAAAAGTGCAAAATGAGTGTGCACTTTTCGAACCTGGAGTGTTTTTTTCTTGCCTTTTCTCTCTTCATTTCATTCACCCTCCAAGTTCTGCTGAATGTCGGTGTTGTTCTGCAACTTGGATTGCTTCTTGTCACCCAAACATCTTCTTCTTGTTGCATCTCGTCATCTATGTCTTTCGTGGACGGAAGAGCTGCTGTCAGATGTTGACATCTTCTTCTGTGATGAGCTCAAACAGTGGACAACGAGATAGCAAATTACAACAGAATTTGGCTGGCGAAACCAATTTCTATAGCAATTTAGCTTTTTGCCATGCAGGGCAAAGCAATTCTATGTACGAATCGTATATGTAGTTGGTATTCGAGTGCCAAAGTACTTTCTAAAAGTGCCATTTTTCATCAATTTGTTTTTATGTAAAACACGAATTATTTCATCAAAATATACTTTTATTTGAAGACTCGAATTTGTAAATAAAATGTAATGATAGTTAAAATACTCAAATTATCATTAGAGAAAAAGTTATTGGAATTTAAAATCAAGACTGTTCCCATATTAATTTAAATGCGCTGTCATCTGTAAACAGAATTTTGCACTAATTTTAACTGATACTGAATATTTTGAGTTACTGTACTAGGATAGCAGAATGTCTAAAGAGGTTGTGCACTTTCATGCTTGCTAATTGCCTAGTCACACATGAGTCCATTCTTGATATAACACTTGTTGTTTGTTGAGTTAAGTCAGTTATCTTTATCTGTCAGAGGCCAAGTGCAATCAGCAACTCGAGTCACACACATTCTCTGAACATTAGTCTCCACACAGCCACTGAGAGAGAAACATCTACACTCATTTAATTCTTGAAGAAAGTTAGGAGTTAATTTCTCAGCCAAATATTAACCGATTTTAAAAATTCAAAGTGCTAACATGATGTACATGAAAAGAGCTATCTGGAAAATACATAATAAAAAATTTTCAGTTAATATTATGCGATATGTATCCTAAGTGAATAGATCAGCTTAACCGATTTTTTTAAAAATTCAGAGTGCTAACAAACAGCTATTCAAAAATTTTCAGCAAGTATTCTGTGTTGTCATTCGTATATACGATTCTTCTTCCCATTCATTACTATACATCCTAAGGAATTTTATCATTTAAAGTTGCACAAAGGTTCATAGTCATTTTCTGTGAAGATGCAATATTTTTTCTTTCAGTCATGTAAATCACATATATCAGATAAATTGTCATAAAAGTAAATGGACTAATATCTACATCTCCATTTAGTAGAGTAACTCGTTTAAAATCGAGAAATGTTTGTATGCTTTGAGAAAATTATCTGGACGATTAACATTCCACATCTCCTGTGGGAAAATTTCGTTTCTTCCATTTTTCAAATATAGGTCCTGTAGTTTAACATGATCGAATAATGATGAATCAATTAGATGATTATTTTTACGATTTGTCTGAACTGTAACAAATACGAAATATGTTATGCCAGATTCCACTAAGTTATAGTGATTTGTGGTATCTAACTCAAATTTTTCTTGCCACTTAATCCACCAACTTCTATAGTTTGTAGATCATAAAAAGATATGGGAAAGTTTGTATTTTTCAGAATATTTTCTTGTTGTCGTAATTTGGTTCATATTTAATGGCTGGTACACGAATTTCTATCGATTTTATGACAATTTTTCCCTCTTTTGGGAGAGTTTCTTATATTTCAATTCCAGTGTCATTATAATCAACTCATTGAAGAATTACATCTTCAGAACTTGAACTTCTAGTAAAATTTATAGTTAAATCTCCTTCCCACATAATTTCCTTATAATCTTTAAAAAATCCACCAAGCTTTGGTAATGGATAAAATACTTCATTTCTCTTACTCTTGATTTTTCCATTATTAGGAATATGCCCTTTTAAGCTTATTTTATCAGTAACAGATGAAATGAAATGCAGCAGAGCTGATGAGTAAATAAAAGAATGTTCGATTCTAGATAAAATATAATTTTCTTTCTTTCTTTTTATAAAATCAAACAGTTTTGCCATATAATTATCGATTAATTTTTTGTTAGATTTTCTACCATATGTTGGATAATCTGTTCCATCATTTCCAAGACACTGAAATTCATGTAAAGTTGTGCATGATTCGGAAGAAGCCATCCACTGCCAACATTTATTTCAACTTCTATATCCTTATTTGGCGCATTTTAATTATTTTTAGTTTTCTCTTACACAGGGAATGAGTAGAATTGATAACTCTCGATTTTATTAACGAGACAGACAAAGACTACTTTAGCTGTTGCTGATTTATTAAGAGAAAAAATTATTAAAACTAAGACATTTCAAAAATAACTGTCATAGTAGCTCAATTAAAGTCAATCAAATTATCATTTTCGTCAGTTATAGTAATTGCTAAATCCTGAATTGGATCAAATATTCGAATATGAACAAGAAAATGTGGTTCATCAATTATTAGTCTACCACATTCTGCATTAGGTTTGAATGAAGGAATAGTATTTCTGTTTAAAATTTCATCTGCTTTAATGTGAATATTTGGCCTTTTCGAGTGAATAATTTTTTTTAAATTTTTCAGAGAGTATTGACCAGTTGGAATTTCTATTGTTCCTCCATTGGTACATAATTTATTATTTTTCCATGTCGTATTTGGAGTTAAAGAGGTTGAATAAAAACCAACAAGTGAAACATTTTTATAACATTCTTGTAGCAGTCAATCTTTTTTTAAGAACAGATGACTTACTACTTCATTGAAATAATTGGACCATTTATTAAAAAATTTTTAAATAAATGAACAAAATTGATTGGAAACCAAAAATAAGAGTCCCAAAAAAAATTAAAAAATAAACATTGTACACTTTTACCAAATTCTATTTGATGTGCAATCATGGGACCAAGTGGTTATGGAAAACCACATTAATGATTGACAATTATACTCTAGCTCTGGTATGGAATAAAAATAATCACTTTTATGTTTACTCCAAAAGTTTAGATCAGCCAAAATACTCTGAATTTATAAAAATATGTAAAAACACTGAAGGGCAAAATAAGGATGAAATTATTCCATTATATGATACAGAAGAAAGTTCAGTTGTTGTATTTGATGACTTCAGTCTCGAAAATCAAGATGGAGTTAGAGAATATTTTACTAGAGGGAGACATGACAGAATAGATTGTTTTTACTTCTCTCAAACTTACTCAAAAATGCCCAAACAGTATATCAGAAATAATGAAAAATTTCTAAATATTTTCAGACATGATGAGACAAATTTAACTCATATTTATCATGAATTTGTTGGAGGTGATCTTAAGTATGACAATTTTAAAGAATTGTGTAGTAAATGTTGAATGATGAGTTTGGATTTTTTTCGATAGACCTGACTAGAAAACCAAATGGATGAAAGTTCAGAAATAAAATACTACATTTGATAACAACTTAAGAAAATGTAAACACAATGTTCAACTTAAAAAATAATGTATAATTAATGTTTTATCATCCTTAATAAATGTTTGGAATGTATGATCAGGAGGCTGTTAAAAATCCAAACGAAATAGAAAGAAAGCTGAAGAACAGAAATAACAATTCAAGCTTTGGAAGAAACAACCAAGAACACAATATGAAAACTACAAAAAAAGAAGGCCAACCAGTTATCGATAGTACTGAACAAGTTACTCAAGGAATCGAAGGCTTAGGTGACAATATTCTGAAAGCTATTGAAGAAAATAGAGAAGTTGAAAAACAAATGATTCCATAATGCGATCATGAAGGTTTTGGAGATTTATCACCAAGTAGACAATTAGATGATTGGTCTGACGATATTCCAGAAAAAAATGACTATATATTAAGTCAATCAAAAATTCAAGATGCATTGAAAAAATATGAAAAAGAGAAAAAATGCCCTAATATGTTCAAAAATTAAGAGATTTGCACCAGTAAGAAAAGAACAAATGAAGATGCTAAAAAATAAATGAAGTGGAAGAAAATTAGATGATAGGTCTGACTATATTCCAGGAAAATATGACTATATATTAAGTCAATCAGAAAATCAAAATGCATTGAATAAATATGAAAAAGAGAAAAAAAGCCCTAATATGTTCAAAAATTAAAAGAGATTTGCACCAGTAAGAAAGGAACAGATGAAGATGCTAAAACATAAATGAAGTGGAAGAATATTAAAGTATATTAATCAGAGAGAAGATCCAACTTTGGGATAAAGACCTGTTGATAGATTTAAATTTATTGGACATTTCCCTGTTAATTTTGATGATGATTATTTATCAGTTAGAGGAAAAGAAAATGAAGGCACAGATGGATTAATGAATCTTTTAACTAGAAACAAATTACTATAGACGATTTGAATGATAAATATGATGGTGAAGATTTATCAAACTATGTAGATATATTATACCACTCAGTGAATTATATTCTGAAAATAATCCAAATAAAATGACATCAAGTAGAGGCAAAAAATCCGATAAACTGATATAAGAAATTGTTAATGTCTGCTTTCCAAAAGTATATCAAGTACCTTCAGATTCAGATATTTAGATTATTCAGAAATAAGTATACCTGAGGAACTGGGTAAAACAATTAATTAAAAAAATATACAGAAAAACCAGTCGAATATGTTTGGATAAATGATGTTAGATATTTAATCAACAGATTAGCAGTAATTCATGGTGAATTAGCAGGAAATAAAATTGTCACTTGAAAAAGTTGGAGTAATGTAGGTGTTGACATATCAGTGTAGTGACTTTATTATCAATTATCCAGAAGCAACCCATTGATGATTAGATTTTTGAATAATTTATCACAAACATTTTGAAATGTGAAAAATGTGGAAAAAGGTTAGTAAACACTTTAATTAACAAATTACCATTCGAGTTGCATCTTCCTGGTTATCGATTTTGTGGTCCAGGAACAAAATTAGAAGAAATATGAGCTAAAGGAGACCAAGGAGTAAACAAATTAGATGAACCTTGTAAACAATACGATATTGCTTATAGTGATCATAAAGATTTAGGTAAAGACATGAACCAGATAAAGAACTTCAATTTGCTGCAATGGAAGGGATGCTTGCAAGTGATTCTTCTTTAGGTGAAATACTGTGGCAACTACAGTCCGAGGAATAATGTACGGAAAACGAAAATTAGGAATGGGTTTAGATATCAATAAAAATGATGAGGTTTATAATTCTTTAAAAAATGTTTATCTATATAAATGAACAACTTTTCAATCGATTATACTTTGCTTCTATGTGGCAAGACTAAGCCAACATCAGTTAAACTTAAATTAAATAAAGATCATTTAAATGTGGTTGAACCATTTTTGACTGATGTTCAAAAAAGAAAGAAAGAGAAAAAAATGGTTGAAAATTTGCTTGTTTCTCTAACTATTCCTTTTATGAAAAACAAATCATTGAATACCAAACAAAAAAGAAAGAAGGCGCTTTACTAACAAATAACAAACGTGGATTTCTTCCTTTATTATTAGCAGCTTTGCCATGTCTTGCAACAAATGGTTCACTTGCTGGCGGATCTCCAGCAATCGCAAATGTAGTTATAAATAAAAAGAAAGCAGATAAAGAATTGGAAGAACAGAAGAAACATAATTTAAAAAGGGAAAAGAAAGCAGGCACTAGATGACGAAACAAATTTCTAAAAATGATTTAAAAATAAGACAATCCTGTATCTAATTTTGATATAGAAAAACTAGTTAAATAATTAAAAATTAAACACTTTCATTAATGATTGATGAATTGCCAAATAAGTCGAAAAATTTAGAATGTGGAGTAGTTAATTTAGATACATCTGATTATGTTGGTACTCACTGGATTTGTTATTATTAGAATAATGATAAAAATGTGTATTTGATTCATTTTGTTGAAATATTCCTGAAGAACTTGTTAAATGTCTCGGTTCAAATGAGCTGTATTATAATGGATGTTGTTGTTGTTGTGGTCTTCAGTCCTGAGACTGGTTTGATGCAGCTCTCCATGCTACTCTATCCTGTGCAAGCTTCTTCATCTCCCAGTACCTACTGCAACCAACATCCTTCTGAATCTGCTTAGTGTATTCATCTCCTGGTCTCCCTCTACGATTTTTACCCTCCACGCTGCCCTCCAATGCTAAATTTGTGATCCCTTGATGCCTCAAAACATGTCCCACCAACCGATCCCTTCTTCTAGTCAAGTTGTGCCACAAACTTCTCTTCTCCCCAATCCTATTCAATACCGCCTCATTAGTTACGTGATCTACCCATCTTATCTTCAGCATTCTTCTGTAGCACCACATTTCGAAAGCTTCTATTCTCTTCTTGTCCAAACTAGTTATCGTCCATGTTTCACTTCCATACATGGATACACTCCATACAAATACTTTCAGAAATGACTTCCTGACACTTAAATCTATACTTGATGTTAACAAATTTCTCTTCTTGAGAAACGCTTTCCTTGCCATTGCCAGTCTACATTTTATATCCTCTCTACTTCGACCATCATCAGTTATTTTACTCCCTAAATAGCAAAACTCCTTTACTACTTTAAGTGTCTCATTTCCTAGTTTAATCCCCTCAGCATCACCCGATTTAATTTGACTACATTCCATTATCCTCGTTTTGCTTTTGTTGATGTTCATCTTATATCCCCCTTTCAAGACACTGTCCATTCCGTACAACTGCTCTTCCAAGTCCTTTGCTGTCTCTGACAGAATTACAATGTCATCGGCGAACCTCAAAGTTTTTACTTCTTCTCCATGAATTTTAATACCTACTCCGAATTTTTCTTTTGTTTCCTTTACTGCTTGCTCAATATACAGATTGAATAACATCGGGGAGAGGCTACAACCCTGTCTCACTCCTTTCCCAACCACTGCTTCCCTTTCATGCCCCTGGACTCTTATGACTGCCATCTGGTTTCTGTACAAATTGTAAATAGCCTTTCGCTCCCTGTATTTTACCCCTGCCACCTTCAGAATTTGAAAGAGAGTAGTCCAGTTAACGTTGTCAAAAGCTTTCTCTAAGTCTACAAATGCTAGAAACGTAGGTTTGCCTTTTCTTAATCTTTCTTCTAAGATAAGTCGTAAGGTTAGTATTGCCTCACGTGTTCCAACATTTCTACGGAATCCAAACTGATCTTCCCCGAGGTCCGCTTCTACCAGTTTTTCCATTCGTCTGTAAAGAATTCGCGTTAGTATTTTGCAGCTGTGACTTATTAAACTGATAGTTCGGTAATTTTCACATCTGTCAACACCTGCTTTCTTTGGTATTGGAATTATTATATTCTTCTTGAAGTCTGTGGGTATTTCGCCTGTCTCATACATCTTGCTCACCAGATGGTAGAGTTTTGTCATGACTGGCTCTCCCAAGGCCATCAGTAGTTCTAATGGAATGTTGTCTACTCCCGGGGCCTTGTTTCGACTCAGGTCTTTCAGTGCTCTGTCAAACTCTTCACGCAGTATCTTATCTCCCATTTCATCTTCATCTACATCCTCTTCCATTTCCATAATATTGTCCTCAAGTACATCGCCCTTGTATAAACCCTCTATATACTCCTTCCACCTTTCTGCCTTCCCTTCTTTGCTTAGAACTGGGTTGCCATCTGCGCTCTTGATATTCATACAAGTGGTTCTCTTCTCTCCAAAGGTCTCTTTAATTTTCCTGTAGGCAGTATCTATCTTACCCCTAGTGAGACAAGCCTCTACATCCTTACATTTGTCCTCTAGCCATCCCTGCTTAGCCATTTTGCACTTTCTGTCGATCTCATTTTTAAGACGTTTGTATTCCCTTTTGCCTGCTTCATTTACTGCATTTTTATATTTTCTCCTTTCATCAATTAAATTCAATATTTCTTTCGTTACCCAAGTATTTCTATTAGCCCTCGTCTTTTTACCTACTTGATCGTCTGCTGCCTTCACTACTTCATCCCTCAGAGCTACCCATTGTTCTTCTACTGTATTTCTTTCCCCCATTCCTGTCAATTGTTCCCTTATGCTCTCCCTGAAACTCTCTACAACCTCTGGTTCTTTCAGTTTATCCAAGTCCCATCTCCTTAAATTCCCACCTTTTTGCAGTTTCTTCAGTTTCAATCTGCAGTTCATAACCAATAGATTGTGGTCAGAATCCACATCTGCCCCTGGAAATGTCTTACAATTTAAAACCTGGTTCCTAAATCTCTGTCTTACCATTATATAATCTATCTGATACCTATTAGTATCTCCAGGATTCTTCCAGGTATACAACCTTCTTTTATGATTCTTGAACCAAGTGTTAGCTATGATTAAGTTATGCTCTGTGCAAAATTCTACTAGGCGGCTTCCTCTTTCATTTCTTCCCCCCAATCCATATTCACCTACTATGTTTCCTTCTCTCCCTTTTCCTACTGACGAATTCCAGTCACCCATGACTATTAAATTTTCGTCTCCCTTCACTACCTGAATAATTTCTGTTATCTCGTCATACATTTCATCAATTTCTTCATCATCTGCAGAGCTAGTTGGCATATAAACTTGTACTACTGTAGTAGGCATGGGCTTTGTGTCTATCTTGGCCACAATAATGCGTTCACTATGCTGTTTGTAGTAGCTAACCCGCACTCCTATTTTTTTATTCATTATTAAACCTACTCCTGCATTACCCCTATTTGATTTTGTATTTATAACCCTGTAATCACCTGACCAAAAGTCTTGTTCCTCCTGCCACCGAACTTCACTAATTCCCACTATATCTAACTTTAACCTATCCATTTCCCTTTTTAAATTTTCTAACCTTCCTGCCCGATTAAGGGATCTGACATTCCACGCTCCGACCCGTAGAATGCCAGTTTTCTTTCTCCTGATAAGGACGTCCTCTTGAGTAGTCCCCGCCCGGAGATCCGAATGGGGGACTATTTTACCTCCGGAATATTTTACCCAAGAGGACGCCATCATCATTTAATCATACAGTAAAGCTGCATGCCCTCGGGAAAAATTACGGCTGTAGTTTCCCCTTGCTTTCAACCGTTCGCAGTACCAGCACAGCAAGGCCGTTTTGGTTAATGTTACAAGGCCAGATCAGTCAATCATCCAGACTGTTGCCCCTGCAACTACTGAAAAGGCTGCTGCCCCTCTTCAGGAACCACATGTTTGTCTGGCCTCTCAACAGATACCCCTCCGTTGTGGTTGCACCTACGGTACGGCCATCTGTATCGCTGAGGCACGCAAGCCTCCCCACCAACGGCAAGGTCCATGGTTCATGGGGGAAGTTATAATGGATAACAAACTCAAAATTATCACACATAGTTTTAAAACAGACACAAATGACTGCAAATTATTTCATCAAAATTTTGAGTTTGTTATAATGGATAACAAACTCAAAATTTTGATGAAATAATTTGCAGTCATTTGTGTCTGTTTTAAAACTATGTGTGATAATTACAATTTTAACTATATTTTGAATCTGATGAATTCACATTTTTGGAACTAAACTAGTGCCTAAAAGTGGATTAAATAATAAGAAATTAAAAAAGGAGATCCAGAAAAAATTAAAAGTTTAATCAGACAGTTTCATGAAGAACTTCACACCATTTTCAGAACAACTAAAAGTTATACTGATTTTAAAGGTAGAAGAGTCGTACATATAAAAGATCTGATAAATGTTTATGATGGAGTTACCAAACAATACATAGAAAAAGAATACGTTAGAAAACCTGAATACACAAGTATTTTAACACAGTTCAATGCCTATGTCGCTGCTACATAGCTTAACGAAAAAATTAATCAGATTCATGTTAATAACTACAACACTATAAACAACTTCTTTACATAAAAGAAAGTAGAAAAAGCTTTTACAGATTATTTTTAAAGGCAGATTTAACACCATGTCTAGGTCAAATAAGTGATCCTCAGAAAAACTATGTGATGAACATAAACTGAAATTTGATTTTAATAATGGTACAGAAATATAGAAATACACATTTGGGAACGATGTGAAAATCAAGATAATTATTTTATTTGGAGCCAATGTAATTCGTGACCTGCCACCTAATAATTTTAAAATAAAGACAAAAAGATTCAATGTTGATGACTGCAAATTTTATATCCAACACATTTCAATAATTCATCCCTTGAAATAAAAAAGAAAGATAAATTATTTATATTCTACATCTACATCTACATCCATACTCGGCAAGCCACCTGACGGTGTGTGGCGGAGGGTACCTTGAATACCTCTATCTGTTCTTCCTGCTATTCCAGTCTCGTGTTGTTCGTGGAAAGAAAGATTGTCGGTATGCCTCTGTGTGTTCTCTAATCTCTCTTCGGGAGATATATGTAGGACGTATATAGTGCTTGATTCCTCGGTGAAGGTATGCTCTCGAAACTTCAACAAAAGCCCGTACCGAGCTTCTGAGCATCTCTCCTGCAGAGTCTTCCACTGGAGTTTATCTATCATCTCTGTAACGCTTTCGCGGTTCCTAAATGATCCTGTAATGAAGCGCACTGCTCTCTGTTGGATCTTCTCTATCGCCTCTATCAACCCTATCTCGTATGGATCCCACACTGGTGAGCAGTATTCAAGCATTGGGTGAACAAGTGAACTGTAACCTACTTCCTTTGTTTTCGGATTACATGTCCTTAGGATTCTTCCAATGAATCTCAGTCTGGCATCTGCTTTACTGACAATTAACTTTATATAATAATTCCATTTTAAATCACTCCTAATGCCTACTCCCAGATAACTTATGGAATTAAGTGCTTCCAGTTGCTGACCTGGTATATTGTAGCTAAATGATAAGGGATCTTTTTTCCTATGTATTTGCAGCATGTTACACTTGCCTACACTGAGATTCAATTGCCATTTCCTGCACCATGCGTCAATTAGTTGCAGATCCTCCTGATTTCAGTACAATTTACCATTGTTACAAGCTCTCGATATACCACAGCATCATCCGTACAGAGCCTCAGTGATCTTCCGATGTGGTGCACAACGTCATTTATGCATATTTTGAATAGCAATGGTCCTACGACACTCTCCTGCGGCACACCTGAAATTACTCTTATTTCGGAAGACTTCTCTCCATTGAGAATGACATGCTGCATAATGTTATCTAGGAACTGTTCAATCCAATCACACAGTTTGTCTGATAGTCCATATGCTCTTACTTTGTTCATTAAACGACTGTGGGGAACCGTATCGAACGCCTTGGAGAAGTCAAGGAACACAGCATCTACCTGGAAACCCTTGTCTATTGCCCTCTGAGTCTCGTGGACGAATAGCGCCAGCTGGGTTTCACGCGATCGTCTTTTTCGAAACCCATGCTGATTCCTACAGAGTAGATTTCTAGTCTACAGAAAAGTCATTATACTCGAAGATAATATGTATTCCAAAATTCTACAAATGTTTGTCTGCAAGATATACGTCCATAGTTCTGCACATCTGTTCGACGTCTCTTCTTGAGAACGGGGATGACCTGTGCCCTTTTCCATTCCTTTGGAGCGCTACGCTCTTCTAGAGACCTATGGTACACCGCAGCAAGAAGGGTGGCAAGTTCCTTCGCGTACTCTGTGTAAAATCGAACTCGTATCCCATCACGTCCAGCGGAATTAACCTCTTTTGAGCGATTTTAATTGCTTCGCTATCCCTCTGTTGTCTATTTCGATTTCGACCATTTTGTCATCTGTGCGACAATCTAGAGAAGGAACTACAGTGCAGTCTTCCTCTGTGAAACAGCTTTGGAAAAAGACATTTAATATTTCGGCCTTTAGTCCGTCATCCTCTGTTTCAGTACCATTTTGGACACAGAGTGTCTGGACATTTTGTTTTGATCCACCTACCGCTTTGACATAAGACCAAAATTTCTTACGATATTCTGCCACGTTAGTACATAGAACTTTACTTTCGAATTCATTGAATGCCTCTCGCATAGCCCTCCTCACACAACATTTCGCCTCGCGTAATTTTTGTTTGTCTGCAAGGCTTTGGCTATGTTTATGTTTGCTGTGAAGTTCCCTTTGCTTCCGTAGCAGTTTTCTAACTTGCTTGTTGTACCACGGTGGCTTTTTCCATCTTTTACGATATTCCTTAGCACATACTCACCTAATGCATACTGTACGATGGTTTTGAACTTTGTCCACTTATCCTCAACACTATCTGTACTTGAGGCAAAACTTTTGTGTTGAGCCATCAAGTACTCTGAAATCTGCTTTATGTCACTTTTGCTAAACAGAAAAATCTTCCTACATTTTTTAATATTTCCATTTATGGCTGAAATCATCGATGCAGTAACTACTTTATGATTGCTGTTCCCCCATTCTGCGTTAACTGTGTCAAAGATTTCAAATTGAATCTCCTAAAACTGTAACTGTTTGAAGTGAATTAATCATGTTTAGTGAATTGCTTTTGGAATATAATGATGATGACAGAATGGAAGCATAATAAAATATATCATTAAATTTTTATTCTACATAAATACTGAAACACAATCACATCTATTGTTTAAAGAGTAAAAAATTTACTGAAATGCATAATCCTAACAGAGTTTCAACTAAAAATGGCAGACAAAGAATCGAAGGTCTTTGTTCAATTTGTAAAACTAAAGATAGCAGATTCGATAAAATTTTTTTGTAGGGAAGCATAGTTCTAAGACTGCTTCAGCAGTTGGTGAAGGTCTAAAAAAGGTTTGTGAACAAATTATTGATGAATTACATAAGCCAGTGTGAAAAAAATTTAAAAGAAGAAATGTTGTTTATTTTGGTATAGATAATTTATTGCAAACTGACTTCGTTGAAGTGGATTCAGGTAATCTGAAAGTAATTTAGAAGATAAATAAAGGATATAAATATCTATTAACTGTTATTAATGTTTTTTTTTTAAATTTGCGTGGGCTATTCCAGATAAAGATAAAACAGACAATAAGATATGGCAGTCGATGTTGCATCAGTCACGTGACAATCGATTGCCTGCAATCGAGAGAACAGACGATAGCCAAAGATAGCTGCACATCGACGCCATGTGACGTGTGGTGGCGCCCCCCACGATATCCGTATAAACGGTGGCCCCAGCTCCTAGCAGCCAGTCGTTGACTCACCTCGGAAGATGTTCTCCGTAGTTGAGAACGAAACATCAGGGAGAAGAAGTTCTACAGATCGACCACGGCAACTTTGCCCGGAAGTGTTTACTAATGAAGACGCTGGCCGTGAAAGCCTATGTCCAATGAGACAATAGTATAGTTGATGCTTTTGGATAAGTATTTCAGTTGAGAAGTCCAAAAAATTTACAAACAGATAATGGTAAAGAATTTTATAATAAAAATTTTCAAGTATAATGAAAAATATAGCATTAACCATTATTCAACTTTTAAAGATTTAAAATTATGGTGTTGTCAAAAGGTTTAACAGAACACTGAAAGAAAAGATGTGGAAAAAATTTTACTCTTCAAGGATATTACAAATGGGTTGACTTGGTTTTGATATTAGTAAATGAATACAACAATACAAGAGCTCAGATGGAAACCCAGTTCTAAGCAAAGATGGGAAAGCAGGAAAGGTGGAGGGAGTATATAGAAGGTCTATACAAGGGCGATGTTCTTGAGGACAATATTATAGAAATGGAAGACAATGTAGATGAAGATGAAATGGGAGATATGATACTGCGTGAATAGTTTGACAGAGCGCTGAAATACCTAAGTCGAAACAAGGCCCCAGGAGTAGACAACATTCCATTAGAACTACTGACAGCGTTGGGAGAGCCAGGCCTAACAAAACTCTACCATCTAGTGAGCAAGATGTATGAGACAGGCGAAATACCCTCAGACTTCAAGAAGAATATAATAATTCCAATCCCAAAGAAAGCAGGTGTAGACAGATGTGAAAATTAAAGAACTATCAGATTCATAAGCCATGGCTGCTAAGTGCTAATATGAATTCTTTACAGACGAACGGAAAAACTGGTAGAAGCCGACCTCGAAGAAGACCAGTTTGGATTGTGTAGAAACGTTGGAACACGTGAGGCAATACTGACCCTATGACTTATCTTAGAAGAAAGATTAAGGAAAGGTAAACCTACGTATCTAGCATTTGTAGCCTTAGAGAAAGCTTTTGACAATGTTGACTGGAATATTCTCTTTCAAATTCTGAAGGTGGCAGGGGTAAAATACAGAAACCGGATGGCATTTATAAGAGTCAAGGGGCATGAAAGGGAGGCAGTGGTTGGCAAGGGAGTGAGACAGGGCTGTATCCTACCCCCGATGTTGTTCAATCAGTATATTGAGCAAGCAGTAAAGGAAACAAAAGAAAAATTTGGAGTAGGAATTAAAATCCATGGCGAAGAAATAAAAACTTTGAGTTTCACTGATGACATTGTAATTCTGTCAGAGACAGCAGAGGACCTGGAAGAGCAGCTGAATGGGATGAACAGTGTCTTCAAAGGAGAATATAAGATGAACATCAACAAAAGCAAAACGAGGATAATGGAATGTAGTCAAATTAAATCGGGTGATGCTGCGGGAATTAGAGTAGGAAATGAGACACTTAAAGTAGTAAAGGAGTTTTGCTACTTGGGGAGCAAAATAACAGATAATGGTCGTAGTAAAGAGGATATAAAATGTAGACTGGCAATGGCAAAGAAAGCATTTCTGAAGAAGAGAAATTTGTTAACATCGAGTATAGGTTTAAGTGTCAGGAACTCGTTTCAGAAAGTAATTGAATGAAGCATGGCCATGCATGGAAATGAAACGTGGACAATAAATTGTTTTGACAATAAGAGAATAGAAGTTTGCGAAATGTGGTGCTACAGATGAATGCCAAAGAATAGATGGGTAGATCACATAACTAATTAGGGGGTATTGAAAAGAATTGGAGAGAAGAGAAATTTTTGGCACAACTTGACTAGAAGAAGGGATCGCTTGGTAGAGCATATTCTGAGGGATCACCAATTTAGTATTGGAGGGTAGTGTGGAGGGTAAAAATCGTTGAGGGAGATGAAGAGATGAATACACTACGCAGATTCAGAAGGATGTAGGTTGCAATAGGTACTGGGAGATGAAGTTGCTTGTACAGGATAGAGTAGCATGGAGAGCTGCATCGAACCAGTCTCTCAACTGAAGACCACAACAAGAACAACAACACAAGAGATTCAGCTACAAAAATGAAAGCAATAGAAGTAAATGAAAATAATTACAAACTAGGTACCATTGTTGCTAATTAAAAAGCGAAATTTGAAGAAGGTGATGAAGTTAGGATCAGTAAATTAAAAAGTTTTAGACTGCATCAGTCTGATGAGCAGCAAGTATATTAATATCATTAGTCAATTGTTCTTGTGTATAGTTATTCAAAATATTGAAATAATTGTGTCAACAAATAATTCTTAATGTTTCTTTTATTCTTTGGTATAAATTTATTTAGTTAGGATTATAATTCAGTCTTAACATTTCTTCGCAATTTGGATTCCTATCTTCGATTCTATATAGCTGTTTCACTACATTATTTTGATGTGTCCTAATGACATAGTAAGTATAAATACATACATTATCAAGTAACTTCAAAAGAACATAATTTAGTCTTAGATTGTCATTAGTAGTTTGGGGAACAAAGTGAGGTAATAATGTATTTATTTGTTCATTTCTTTCATTTAAAATTTCTACTGTTCTATCATGTACTTCATCTGATTTTTTTATATAGTTATACATAATTTGATTCAGCTCTTTTAAATGATTTACCATGAACTCTTGCTTATTGTTATGTGTAAGCTTGTTGATGATGAGGTCTACAATGGCCTTCATTTAAGAGAAATTTTTTTATTCCTTTTGTAAAAAACTATTTAAAACTTACAACCTGGATTTTTTTATGGAGCTAATTCGTTGATAAAAGTGGTGTTTAATGTATTTTCTCAAACGTAAGTGTTTGACTTACATTTCACTTGTGGTAGATTTTGTGATATCAGTCACAATTAACACATTTTTTCCTTTCCCTTTTTTAAATAATATTAAAATTTATTTCTAATAAATGGTGAGCCTAAACAATCTGAAAGTCAATCAACTGCGACCTAGCGTAAAACAGTTAGGAATTAGAGGTTATTCTAAAATGAGAAAACAAGAGCTTATTAATATCATCATTAAAAATGAGGTGACTGAATTAAAAACCTGTGAAGAACAACTTGCTCAAATGATCCATAGTATGTGTGAACATTTACCTGTTGATTAATTACATGACTTGTATGTAACAAATGAAATGCATAGAAAGATAGTTGTTGATTTTATTATAAATGAAAATCCAATTTGTAAATTTACATGGAAACAAGGATTTCAGCATGTTTGAAATTGCGAGAAAAATGTATGAGAGGATTTTATGATAAATTAGAGTTCGTTTATATGCTATGAAATCATGAGATACCTAGAGATTTTATATGAAAAAAGCGAGATAAATTAGATAACACGAATTTCAAGATAATTCGAATCAGAAAAAGCAGAAAAAGCATTTCATTTATGGCAAAAATATACTGATTTAAATTTCATCTCACTAACAATAACCCTCTTATTTTAATTTCAAATAAAAGACGATGATGTAAGAAGGAAAATTTGATGATCAATTTCCAAAGGATCTAAATGGAAAAGAAAATGTGTTACGTCATGCATTTTTCCAAACAGAAATAAAGATACAATAGAGATACATATGGATGATGATGAGTTATGGTACTCAAAAGTGACAAAAATACACCAAAACATGTGTCAAATTTTGTTTCTGAAACTGGTCACTCATTATTTTTATATCATGCATATGTTTATAAATCAATAATTTATCCATACTAAAATGGTTCTCATTTAGAATTATTTGAAGGTGATATTGATGCTATTCGGAGTTTTTATGGTAAAAGCATAGTAACACAACTAACAATACTGGTTCAGCCTTCATCAACACAACTTTCTATACCAAATGATCCAATTGAGTCATTATGTCAAATGATAAAGTTGGATGAAATCCTTTTTGTAAATGGGATTTATATATTCTTCATAAGCATTTGGTTTCAATAGGTGATAATAAGCCACAATTGATAACCAATTGGTTAGCATTCTATTTCCAAAAAATTGATGGAATAGATCAAAGACCAAGTGGCAAAGTCGTATTATTAATTGACATTATGATATATATGGTAAATTTACAAACATTGCAATTAATTGTAGAATACCTGTAACCAATTTCTGGTACAGTATTAAGTAAAAACATTTTGTTACATGGTGTATTCAACACTTATTCAGGAAGAAGGTTTTTACTTTTTAATGAACTTTTGTATATGGACTTAGATGAGTGTAATTTTATATACAAACATTTAGAGTTACAACAAGAGAATTTCCACAATTGCCAACTAAAATGAATTTTCCATTTAGGTACACTAATGGATTGTTGTATTTTTTCTAGGATGATATTTTCTATGAATATTATGAATTAGAAAAAGTTTTTAGAGTTGGTAAAAGTGATTTATCTTTATTTGGTATTAAATGTACAACTTTTTATGGTTGAGGCAACAAATATATTAAAAGATACATAAATGGAGCAACCTATCCAATCCAAACTTTGTAAATATTGTAATTCTGCGAAGTCAATTGATAATTTTACTTTTGAGAAATATACAACAGATGATTATAAAACGCTGTGCAGACAATGTGTAAATAAATATCATGTAAAAAATTATAATGAAAGTAATATTCCTTGTATATGTGGAAGAAATATTGCTAAATATTATTATAAATATCATTTACATGGAATTCCGAGTAAGGAACTTTGGAAAATATTGTTATCGATGAATAATGATGAAGCTGTTGTTGATCCATCTACAAAAAAATGTAAATATTGTCAAAAACTTAAGAATTTAAGTTCTTTTTATATAAATACTTTACATAAAGATAAACCAGAAAGTAAATGTAAGAAATGTAATTTAATAAGAAATTAGAAATATCTTGTGCTTAACTTTGAAATATCTATTGAATTTTTTTATTTTCTATAAATAGAAGGACCAAATGGAGGAAGTACAGTCTAAAGAGTACATTGACAGTCGCCGATTCACACTTGTTCAACTTCATGATTATTGTAAAAGAAATAATTTGCGAGGTTATACTAAATTAAACTAAGTTGTTCAATTACATTTATTAAAAGACATCAAATAACAGAAGGAGTAAATCTTTGAAAACAATTACCTTATCATAAAATTAAAAATGATGATGTTTTCAAAATTAAAGAGGATAAACCACTGAGAAATGTATTTCCATTCTTTACCGACGTATTTGTGAAACAAAACATTGGAATTAATGATGAAGTATTATTTCGTTTTTGTACTAATTTGTTTGAGGAATTGAGAGACAGAAGAACAGTTAGAGATTATCTAGCTAATACTGCATTTTCAAACAGATTACAAACTATAGATTTTGATAATAATATAAACTCAATTGTACCTAATGATTTCTTGAGTACAGTAAAACCGAAAATTTTTAAAATTGTGAAAGATAATCTAAAAATATGTTTCCGATTCAGAATAGCTTTTTACTATTTTGTGAGTACCAAATGCAAACAACAGACTTCTTAAGCAGTCTCCAGACAGTTTCTGATAGGAATATCATGGAATTTCAGTTCCAGACACAGACCTAGAGGATCACAAATGAAAGATAGATAATTTCAAAAATTTAAGAGAGGAAAAAGAAACATTTCATCGAGAATGGGTGATTTTAAGTTCGTGGATCAGGATGGACGTTAAACAGAATTAGTGGGCTTCAGTTAGGAATTAACAGATATGTTCCATTGAGAGGATCAACTTAAATTGAACTACCAGATACAATAAAAAGTAAAAAAGCCTGTATTAATGTAAAAAATAAAGATCGAAAATGTTTCCTACATTGTATCCCGTAGATAAAAATTTACAAAGAGTTACAAAATTATAAATGCTGGGATTGATCTTGATCAGAAACTTCAAAATTTTTATTTTCCTATAGTGATTGAACATATTCCAAAAATCTGTTAATGTTTATTCATTTGATGAAAAATATCAAGTGTATTCACTAAAAATTACGAAATGTAAGACTGAGAAACATATAAATTTATTGTATTTTAAAAACTGTGGAAGTTCACACTATTGATAAGACATTTATCTACACTTGTTTCAAGTCAAAATACGAAACACACAGAAGCAAAATTTATTTGTCAAGTATGTTTACTACATTTCAACAGTAAGAAAAAATTAGATGATCACACAAAAATTACTTAATCAACAAATTGTTAAAAGAAGTGATCCAAAAAGGTTCATATGTTCACCATAAACATTGTCAACATACACAGGAAGTTCCTTCTGTTATTTATACAGATTTTGAAAGTTTACTATTGAAGGTGGACAACTGTCAACCAAATCCAGAAAGTTCATATATAATGAAATAGGAGACACATGAACCAAGTGGATTCTGTTATAATATTAAATATACAAATGGCCAATATAAAGATCCTGTTGTTTATAGAGGACCAAATCGCCATAAAAATTTATTGAATATATAAAAATAGAAGTTGAAGAAATTTGAAAAATTTATTCTCAAATTAAAGAAATGAGTCCTCTATCTTCTGAAGAACAACTGATATATAGTAAATCTAAGGTTTTTGCACTGTGTGAATATTATTATAGAAATAATAATAAATAGGTTCTCATCATGCTCATTTGACTGGAAAATACATCAATCCATTGTGTAATAATTATAATTTACAGTTAAAACATCCTAATTTGGAACCAATTTATTTACTTAATTTATCTGTATATGATTCTCATTTGTTTGTGAAAGATGTTGGTTATGATAATAAAGACATAGATTTAACATCAAACAATGAAGATAGGTATATTACTTTTGGAAAGAAGACAGAATCATTGAAGATGAGATTTGTTGACACATTTAAATTTATGGGTTCTTCACTTGACAAACTTTCATCAAATCAGAAAAAGGGTCAAATGAAAAGCATTAGAAAAATTTACTCAGATTAGTTGTTCAATCTAGTGATCAGAAAAGGTGTTTATTCATATGATTACATGGATTCTTGGTAAAAATTTGAAGAAACCAATTACCAGTGAAAAAAAAGAATTCTGTATGAACTGAGTGACAGTGAAACAAGTGATGAAGATTATAAACATGCAAAAAGCAATTTGGAAAAATTTAATATGAATAATCTTGCTGAATAGCCTGATTTATATCTTAAAACTGATGTACTGTTGTTATCTGAGGTGTTGGAAAATTTTAGAAAACCTTATAAAAAGCATATGATTTGGAACCTTCTTGGTATTTTACTGCACCTGGTTTATCTTTTGATGCAATGTTGCAAATGACTAAACAACCACTTGATTTGTTAAATGAATATGATATGATTCTTATGGTTGAAAATGGAATAAGAGGAGAAATGTCCCAATGTTGTAAAAGATATGTAAAAAAGTAATAAATACTTTGGAGATTTTGATGATAAAAATATCAAATTATTTAGCATATATAGACGCAAAAAATTTATATGGTTATGCTGTAAGGCAATATTTAGCACATTCTGGAATTGAGTGGAATGAACCGAATCATTTTGATTGGTCTGATGACCTGAGTGCGAAGTGCGGTTGTACGAAAATAAGTGAAATATCAGATACTGCTAAAAGTAGACATTTTTGAAGTAGATTTAGAATATCCAAAAGAGTTACATGACTTACATTAAGATTTACCTTTAGATTCTGAAAATAAAATTGTGCCAGGCACGAAAGGAAGCAAGTTGTTTGCTACTCTGAATTACAAACATGAATATGTAGTTCATTATAGAAATCTAAAACTGTATTTATATCTAGGAATGATGTTGTTGTTGTTGTGGTCTTCAGTCCTGAGACTGGTTTGATGCAGCTCTCCACGCTACTCTATCCTGTGCAAGCTTCTTCATCCCCCAGTACCTACTGCAACCTACATCCTTCTGAATCTGCTTAGTGTATTCATCTCTTGGTCTCCCTCTACGATTTTTACCCTCCACACTGCCCTCCAATGCTAAATTTGTGATCCCTTGATGCCTCAAAACATGTTCTACCAACCGATATTTTCTTCTAGTCAAGTTGTGCCACAAACTTCTCTTCTCCCCAATCCTATTCAGTACCTCCTCATTAGTTATGTGATCTACCCATCTAATCTTCAGCATTCTTCTGTAGCACCACATTTCGAAAGCTTCTATTCTCTTCTTGTCCAAACTGGTTATCGCCCATGTTTCACTTCCATACATGGCTACACTCCATACAAATACTTTCAGAAATGACTTCCTGACACTTAAATCTATACTCGGTGTTAACAAATTTCTCTTCTTCAGAAACGATTTCCTTGCCATTGCCAGTCTACATTTTATATCCTCTCTACTTCGACCATCATCAGTTATTTTACTCCCTAAATAGCAAAACTCCTTTACTACTTTAAGTGTCTCATTTCCTTATCTAATCCCCTCAGCATCACAGAATTTAAATTGACTACATTCCATTATCCTCGTTTCGCTTTTGTTGATGTTCATCTTATATCCTCCTTTCAAGACACTGTCCATTCCGTTCAGCTGCTCTTCCAAGTCCTTTGCTGTCTCTGACAGAATTACAATGTCATCGGCGAACCTCAAGGTTTTTACTTCTTCTCCATGAATTTTAATACCTACTCCGAATTTTTCTTTTGTTTCCTTTACTGCTTGCTCAATATACAGATTGAATAACATCGGGGAGAGGCTGCAACCCTGTATCACTCCCTTCCCAACCACTGCTTCCCTTTCATGCCCCTCGACTCTTATAACTGCCATCTGGTTTCTGTACAAATTGTAAATAGCCTTTCGCTCCTTGTATTTTACCCCTGCCACCTTCAGAATTTGAAAGAGAGTATTCCAGTTAACGTTGTCAAAAGCTTTCTCTAAGTCTACAAATGCTAGAAACGTAGGTTTGCCTTTTCTTAATCTTTCTTCTAAGATAAGTTTTAAGGTTAGTATTGCCTCATGTGTTCCAACATTTCTAGGGAATCCAAACTGATCTTCCCCGAGGTCCACTTCTACCAGTTTTTCCATTCGTCTGTAAAGAATTCGCGTTAGTATTTTGCAGCTGTGACTTATTAAACTGATAGTTCGGTAATTTTCACATCTGTCAACGCCTGCTTTCCTTGGGATTGGAATTATTATATTCTTCTTGAAGTCTGTGGGTATTTCGCCTGTCTCATACATCTTGCTCACCAGATGGTAGAGTTTTGTCATGACTGGCTCTCCCAAGGCCATCAGTAGTTCCGATGGAATGTTGTCTACTCCCGGGGCCTTGTTTCGACTCAGGTCTTTCAGTGCTCTGTCAAACTCTTCACGCAGTATCTTATCTCCCATTTCATCTTCATCTACATCCTCTTCCATTTCCATAATCTTGTCCTCAAGTACATCGCCCTTGTATATACTCTATATACTCCTTCCATCTTTCTGCCTCCCCTTCTTTGCTTAGAACTGGGTTTCCATCTGAGCTCTTGATATTCATACAAGTGGTTCTCTTCTCTCCAAAGTTCTCTTTAATTTTCCTGTAGGCAGTATCTATCTTACTCCTAGTGAGACAAGCCTCTACATCCTTACATTTGTCCTGTAGCCACCCCTGCTTAGCCATTTTGCACTTCCTGTCGATCTCAATTTTGAGACGTTTGTATTCCGTTTTGCCTGCTTCATTTACTGCATTTTTATATTTTCTCCTTTCATCAATTAAATTCAATATTTCTTCTGTTACCCAAGGATTTCTATTAGCCCTCGTCTTTTTACCTACTTGATCGTCTGCTGCTTTCACTACTTCATCTCTCAAAGCTACCCATTCTTCTTCTACTGTATTTCTTTCCCCCATTCCTGTCAATTGTTCCCTTATGCTCACCCTGAAACTCTCTACAACCTCTGGTTCTTTCAGTTTATCCAGGTCCCATCTCCTTAAATTCCCACCTTTTTGCAGTTTCTTCAGTTTCAATCTGCAGTTCATAACCAATAGATTGTGGTCAGAATCCACATCTGCCCCTGGAAATGTCTTACAATTTAAAACCTGGTTCCTAAATCTCTGTCTTACCATTATATAATCTATATGATACCTTTTAGTATCTCCAGGATTCTTCCAGGTATACAACCTTCTTTTATGATACTTGAACCAAGTGTTAGCTATGATTAAGTTATGCTCTGTGAAAAATTCTACAAGGCGGCTTCCTCTTTCATTTCTTCCCCCCCCCAATCCATATTCACCTACTATGTTTCCTTCTCTCCCTTTTCCTACTGACGAATTCCAGACACCCATGACTATTAAATTTTCGTCTCCCTTCACTACCTGAATAATTTCTTTTATCTCGCCATACATTTCATCTATTTCTTCATCATCTGCAGAGCTAGTTGGCATATAAACTTGTACTACTGTAGTAGGCATGGGCTTGTCTATCTTGATGATATTAACAAAAATACACAGAGTTTTGAAATTTAATCTGTCACATTGGTTGAAGAATAGTATAGATTTGAATACTTAAATGGGGACCAAGGCTACAAAAGACTTTGAGAAAGATTTCTATAATTTGATGAATAATTCGCTCTTCGGAAAAACATTGGAAAATCTTATTAATAGAGATGATATAAAATTAGTATCGCAGAAAAATGTGATAAATTAATAACAAACCCAAACATTAAAGGAAGAACTATATTTAATGAAAATCTTGTTGCCATCGATATGGACAGACATAAATCAGATTTAATAAGGCTATCTATGTTGAAATGTCGATTTATCTAAAGAATTGTTGTCTGACTTCCACTATAGAATAATGAAATCAAAATATGGAGAAAATACTGAAATTACATATATAAACTGAAGATTTCTGCAAATACATGAAATCGATGATTGATTGCTTTGATACAAGTGATTTTCCAGTAAGTAATATATATGGAATTCCACAAGTAAACGAGAAAGTTATAGGAAAAATGAAAGATGAATGTAATGGCAAAATAATGGAAGAATTCTGTGGTTTAAGAGCAAAAATGTATACTTATAAAGTTGGTGATAAAATAGAGAAAAAATCTAAAGGAGTTAAGAAATGTGTTGTTAAAAATTGAATAAGTTTAGAAGATTATAAAAATTGTTTGTTTAACAATTGAGAACAGTACAGAAGAATTAATACGATTTGAAGTGAAAAGCATGAGATATACACAGTTGAAATAAACAAGAAAGTACTGAGCCCTCTTGATATTAAAAGGTATGTCCTGGAAAATAAAATTGATACATTACCTCATTGACATTACTCATTATTGTCATCATCATAATCATCTTATTCTTCAAAAAATAAGGAAATTCATATAGATGTATTATATAGCATTTCTGCTATCTCAACAGTATAAACCATTGTAGGATTAGTGTTGTTGTTTTCTGAGTCCATTTACAAAATATAATATTTAATAGTTAAAAATAAAAATAATTATTTCTCTATTAAAATTTTTCCTAACTGAATGGAGACTCTTATCAAGAAGCTCAACAATGCAAGTGTATCAAAAGAGCTCAAAAAGTAAGTGAGTTAGAGACAAATGTCTTATGTCTTGTTATTGGATACGAATATCTGAATACTAGATATGGAAAAAAATTTATGGAGCTTAATGTTAAGTTTAAGATTATTTTACCATATAGATTTTCTAAATTAGATACTAGTTTGGAATTAGAATTGGTTGAAAATGAAAAGATGAAGTTGAGATGTAAAAGCATGAAGAAATTTAAAGATAAAAGTAATGAATTTCTCATATAGAGTTCTTGATGCTGTGAATTTTTATATTTTATGTAATTTATAATCCTTAAATGGACAATACCTTACAGCTAAAGCAATGTAGTCAATGTACGGATGAAAAATTTTTACTGATTTTCATAAAGATAATATGTCGAAGAGATGAACATTGAAATATATATAGAGAAAGTGTATATTATTACCAAACAATTAAAGTTACATGTGAAAGTAGTAAAACTGTAAACCGACCTTATTGAAAAAGACAGTTACGAACTGCTCTTTATAAAAATCTCATCACTGCTAGTGTATAATTTTCATTAACCAATTCTTTTTTTTATTTTCTTATGTCCATTATATTAAATTAATTTTCTTATCCAGTACCGCGCGCCGCGGAATTTGAATCCCCGCTGGACGTCAAGGACGTCGAAGACCCCCAGAGGTCTCTGTCTCTGCACCATCGCGCCGTAAGCTGTGGCTCCTCCTGGCCCGCATTTGGAGTGAGGGTGCCACAGTGGAACAGATGGTTCCAGCGGCCAATAGCGGTGACCCCGATAGAGTACTTAAGCGCCTGCCTGTCGCTCAATCTGCCACTAACCTTGCGTACATCTCAGGACATGTCGCCACGCCTTAGACAGCTCAAAGATGGTAATATACTGAACGATCAGTTGAACCTTGCCTGTAGACAATTCTTCGAAGGCTTTAAACCTGTACTGTTTAATATATAACATTAATGTTGGTAACCTCAGTAGTCTATTTCCTCAGGAAGCTATAATGCACTTTCAAATCTTTAAGCTCACTACCTTTTATGTAATGTGGTTTCCTCACGATGTATGGCTGCCACTACATCGGCCCTCATGTAATTTTCTCTTTTTCTAAAACCTTGGCTCCCTGAGAATGTATATTAACTGGATTGTTGACCATGTTTCGTAATCTATTTCTTAAGAGCCATTACTGATTATTCTTAAAGTTTTGATTTATATACATCCTATGTACTTCACTCATATGGTAATATTACTTTTATATTCTGGCTGTATATGCCACTGCATGTGACTCACGGCGTAAGCGCCACCTGCCTTTTTGATGTATGTATCTACGTTACTATTCCTAAGGCTCCCACAATGTCATAACGGGAGTGTTAAATGCTTTCCTTTTATTTATTGTCACTCTATCTAAGGACGCAATTAATATTGATATTTTACATGTTGCTTCAGTACGCCAATTGGCACATAGTTCTCGACCTGAGCGCCACCTGCCCTGGCTGCAGTGCCACTACGCAGGCCGATTTTACTCAGTCGCTTATGCGCTCTCCAACTTCCATGTACTTATTTTTATTTGTCTGACAAATCCTATTCTCAGGGCTATATTTTATTTGGACTAATGGAGCTATGCAGATGTTTGTAAAAATGACAATGACATATCACTCCATGTTAATGTAATACTGTAAGTACCAGGAATTCTTCTCATATTTTGTAATACGAGATTCTCCTAATATATGTTAAACTCTATTCCTGACTTTTGCTTCATACCTTTAATACAAATTACGATGTTCATTGTCCTCAGGCCGCCTTCTGAAGAAGATAGATTTAAATCTATCGAAACCTAGGTAAAGATTACTTTATCCTTTGCAACTGGTCGGCTGTTTTTTAATCTTAATACGTGGAACCGTTGCTGTTGCGCAGCTATGTTTAAAATACAGAAATGGAATTATTCCACCATATGTCTTAGGTATTGGGAGAACGATAGACGTTTTAACACGTATTTTTCTTCCTCCTGAAAGTTACTTCAGCATCCACTTTACATTTGGCACGCATTGCAGTACTGACCTCAAATGCAGCATTAGATTGTCCTACACCAATGTGCTTCCTTCGATGTACCCTGCCTAGTTTTATCGGCTAATATTCGTCCGCAGTGTGATTAACTTTATTTCTTTCATAAGCAATATCGTACTCCTTACATGCGTCGTCTAGTATATGAATTCCCTTATTGCCATGAGTAGGCCCTTTTTCAACTACATCCCCGGTCCATAAAAATTGTTCCAGGGATACGAAGGCAACTGGACGATTATCAGCAATACCAACCTCACCTCTGCTGATGCATTTCCTAGCACTCAAATCATGCTACTGCGTGATTTGAGGTTTGTGTGTCCTATTATATAGCAAACTGCAAACGTTCACCGAACTGTTGTGCTTCGATGGGAAGCCGAGCCATTTCACTAATGCCTTGCTCCATCGATATCTTATGACTCATTCTACGAGGAACACGCCTAGTTCGTAGCTTTTCTGTTATTCTTACGTGTAAAAATTATAGTATCATCGTCATCACTGTCCTTTAAAACCTAAATTCTCGGGTTTGTGTACAGCAGTTTGGAAACTGTAAACACCTTTGTTGACCAGTTCAGTAAGTAGGGCTTCTAAACAATAGTTTTGTATTTCTAAATACGTACCAGATCACTTATGTTGAACTTCTCCTTGCACCTTCATAATACGATTTTATACTGTATTTTAAAACCCATTGTAATGAACATCACCACGTCTCAACTGTGTGATGGGTAGTGCGATTATACTCAACAGTGATTCATGGCAGAATTTCCAGCCATTTTTATGACACTTGATGATTAAGTTGAATCCACATCCAGATTCTGATTATCGTTTACAGCGTTCAGCAATACTATCTTTCAAATGAGAGAATGTCGAGTAGTGCTTTATTCCATATCATTGCTTTACCATCTGAAACGCGTATTGTAAAATTCGCTTCCGAGGTCAGTTTGAAGGCTGTAAGGACACTGATTCGTTCCAGTCTGGAGCAATTGTTTCAAAGCCTCCACAACCTCGTTCCCCGTCTTTACCTTCACAGAGCCCAAGTAAGCTTGGAGTACACATGTGTGACTATTAGAATGTACCTGCGTCCATGAGTATTTTCGCATATTCATAAGACCAGCCCGCCATAAATCATCCAGTCCTCGTATTAGCACATATCTGCACAGGAATGTTTTGCATGCTGACCTTTGGAGCTCATGAACAACCATCTCCGTAATTACTCTGTCATGCATCTATCTCGAAGCTCTGGAATGACTGATATAATTTAGTTCATGTGACCTATATCCCCTATTGCAGCAGATGCTGTAAATAGTCATAACAGTTCTACAATTTCGATAGGGTCATCGTTATGTACTCCAAAGATAGAGTGTTCAGTCTTTTATGCTGAACTTCAACCCCTTTGCCTATGCTACATGCTGCTTCTGATGTTGGATTAATTATATTAATTTTTTATTCTCTGAGGCTTCCATTCGTCCTTTTAAGGTGTTTCCCTTCCCTTGTGCGTTAGTCATTTGTAATATATCACACAAAACTTTTGTCTCTTTTGGGAAATACTAACATGTGTTACATTTTCAGTTAAATGTATTGGGCATTACCTAACATATATGATTTTTTGCTTCTGGCCTCATATGTTCTGTCTAACTCAGCATTACTGATAGTTAATACAATCAGTAATAGCATGTAATCCCTCTTCTTCTCCTTACTCTACTTCTTCTTCCTCTTCTTCTTCTTCTGGTGTGCTTCCATCCACAGTGTGTGACAACCTTTTCAGTTACGGGTATGAAAGTTTCTGGGAGCAAATGATCTTGCTGCAACTACCATAACTTCCACACTTCAACAACTTGACGCTTTGTCGACGAAGTGCTGCTGCATACTAAGTTCTTTTTGAGATAACATAAAACTTTTGTATACTCTGAGACTACTGGTGATGATGAGAGTCAAGTGCCTTAACTGCTACCTTAAAATATCGATGCATATCCATTAGTTTTGTGCTGACTTCTCCAATTTTCCCACTCACTTATAGTTCACATTGCTGTTTTATAGTATTCAACACCTTACCATTTCTAGTCACCACCTAAATAAGATTTTATAGTTCCATTATTTAGCACTGTTTGTCTCGATTTTCATATCAACATATACGTGCATATGCTTTGCGCCATGAAAACGAGTGTGCAACACATGTGTAAATTTGTCTATAGTCAACAGTATACTGATACAGTTAAGTATCATCAGTGCAGGACGAGTTGCTTACTATGAGACCCTTTCGATGAGATTGTTTCATCCACACATTCATGGTGGTAACTGTTTATTTACATTAGGATGCTGGGGATTTTACACGAAAATAAATAAAACAGGTGTGGCTCTTATAGGATTTTTTAATTTACAAAGTCTTATGTGTAACTTGGTGTATAAAGAATCTACATAATATTGTAGTTCTTTGCCCACACCTGGTAAAGCTGAATCATACATCTCCTCCTCCATCGATGGACAGTAAGCATCGAAGAGTTACACTATGGTTTCTACTGATGGATGCAGCAATGAGCGAGCTAACTCCAGCAGATTATTCTAGAAACATCTCATAAAATCGGTGGACATACTGCTGCCACCTTAGATGACTCTCCAGCTCATGGCATATTGTGTAGCTGGTATACATTAAACTCTTTAAAAATCTGCTCCTGTAGAGGTATTCACTCTCTGACTTTAGCGTTTTGACTGTTTCAGGTAAGTCACACAAATAGATTGTATGAAATCTAGTATCACTGATGGAGAGTGAACGTTACTGTGGAAGAGGAGTGAAACCTGTATTGACACTTGGCATAGTACTAGCGATTTATCCATGGATAATATTACATTGAAGTCACTGAATCGAGGATTTTCAAATACTACCAGCGGTAGAACTCCTGGCTTGGTAATGTACTGCCACTGATATACTTACAGCTACTGCTGTTCAAACAGGAGGTTTGATTGAACAGCATTATTTTCACTTCAGGTGGCTGTTGCTAGAATGATTTCACCTCACCTGCAAGGAAAAGGAATTATTAGTCAAGCACACTTTTTTGTCTACATCCCTTTTCATCCCCATCAGTATTGTTGCTTACATTGTCTCACAGCAGTGAGTACTGATATATATTTCAATGTCCTTAACGTTTGACGGGCCTCTCACAACTGGGTGAACGATTTATCAACTGCTGACAATATATATGCTATTCATAAACTCTACTACCAGCTCATCAAGGTAATTATTACCCTTGGTACTAAATTTAAAGTTACCCATGTCTGTGAACGAATGGTTAAAATGATTTGGAATGTGTAATGACAGTTTGTGTGTGCTATAGTCACAGCTGTGGCTGCTGTGATGAAATACATTGGAAACTGAACATCATGCTGCATGGCTGATAAGCGCCTCAGTGTCAGAGGTGGTGCATTCACACAGTGCACAGTGCTCAGTGCTGTATGTTTAAATTCATTCTTAAGCATCACAAGTGTGGTCTACTGGTGAACACTCTGTCTTTACAAACTTCAAGTGTATGTGATTGATGGGGATAAAAATAGAAGAAACGTTTTATGTGGTATATATTTATTTACAATATTCCTCCCAATTGCAGACTGTTTCTGATACTGCGAACACCTCCACTTCCTGGTCAAGTAGTAGTTCTGCTACTGCTGTAATATTGTAGTTACAAAGAAAACCCTACTTATAACATCTTACAAACATAATAATAATACTTACATAAATTCTACAGAATTCTGCCAGAGCTCTTCAGAACTCTCCTTTACCCACTGCTTGTAGCATTTTGTGCAAGGTGTTTTGTTTCTACATGGAGAGAAGTATGCTGTTGTAATATGTTTTTATGTATTAATAATTCATTCAATTCTATCTTTTCGAGAAGGGGAGGGAGAATGATGCGAATTCCTTTCCCTCAGCTGGCATTACCACCAAGAACGTCCAGAAAGGGGAAATATGTATTAATGTCAACAAGCTATGCTTGTACCATAGAGGAGGGAAAACAGAAGCATAAAGATGCCAGAGGGAAGTGATGACGCCAAAGGCTTGCCATATACTGTGTTTACTCTTAAGGTAGCTACAGTAAATTGTTACAACAAGGGATGACACAAAGAAACGATGAGATTAGAATTTCAAAACAGTGGAGTATTATTCAAAAGTGTATCCTGTGGTATAGTGGGTACAACATTCCATCTTCCCATCACCACTGCTGAAACAACCATAATAAAGGTGATCCAACCTTAGTTTGTATTTGCCTGAAAGGCCATTAGAAGTATTGCTGATCCAGAACATGACCTTTTTTTAAACGATATCTTCAAACAAGATTTCCTTCACTCGTTGGATGGTTTCATAGCTTCACAGAAGGCACGTTTTAGTCTTGAGCAAATGTTTCAGCAAGTACAGGAGTATCACTCTATACAGCACAGTAATACCATCACCTTGAGTGTCACAGTCTCTGCTTTCGTTTTGTGCAACCAGCATCACCTTCTGGCGGTAAAATGCCCCCACTCATCAACTCACAGTTCATCAGCTGCCAGTGGCCTGGGTTACCTATAGCAAATACTGATTAATGTGTTAAGAATTAGAAAGGAGCCACCTGGTAAACAAGGAGGGATACCAAGCAAGAGGAACAGTTGGGTAGAACTACTCTCTGTTAAATGATTTGTTAAAGGAATTTGTTGAGAAAGAAGATTTTTGATAATTTTATTGTACTAATGAGTTACGCAGAATATTGGTTAAGCAATAGCCAGTGGAACGTACGGTTTATGCTTCGTTAGAGTAGGAATGATATTTTGTATTATTACTTGTAGAACATGTGTTCAGATTTTTTTTCCAGATATGTAAACAGTTACAAATCCAGAAAACGAATTTATTCAGAGAAAGGAAGACTGTTGCACCACAACCAGTTTGGGACACCGAACTGCCTGGTTCCCTTTGCAGCAAAACGACGACATAGGAGAGAGGTGCTGTGACTGTGCTGACCACCACGCACAGTAAAGGAAGAAGACTTGATCAGAATGCGAAGGTCCACATTCAGCAAGTGGAACATGCTAGCCAGCACCTCTGAAGTGTGAAATTGGGCAACACTTGAGCTCTGACTAGGCTCCTTCTAGAGCTGACTAAACATGAAAAGCGGAACGAATGAAAGTCGTTGCTATTCAGTGATGACACTCAGCTACTACGACCTGTGTTCATTCAGAGGTGGGAGTGCTGTTATTGGAGAAATACCGACCAGCAGATTTTCATAAATATCCCCCCCCCCTCCAAGTCAGACCGTCCCTGTCAGATGTGCTCAGTTGTAGTTAGATGTTGTTTGATGCCTGCCAATGTTCTCTGCACTTGAATGTTTTGAGGTTTGTACATGACGCCAACCTACACTGTTTCCATCATCTGCTGACTTCGAGGTGGAGACTACTTCAGCACCAGATGACATATCCAGTCACCAACACAAGGACTTCTTCTCCAGTAGGCAGCAGGCAATCATCTGCGCTGGGAACCATCCATAGTTGACTTAGCGCCTTTGTGATGCTGGGTCTCTCTCTGGGTGACAACTACCTGCTGGTCGCCATCCCTCAAGTCGGTCGCCTGTTTTAACCCTGGCTGGGGGCTGCTCCATCTCTCTGTCACCATGCACTGGTTACTGAAGGCTTCCATCAGCAATGGTCATTACTCAAGGCTGGCACACGCCTACGACATCTGTAATGATG
This sequence comes from Schistocerca nitens, assembly GCF_023898315.1. NCBI lineage: Eukaryota > Metazoa > Arthropoda > Insecta > Orthoptera > Acrididae > Schistocerca > Schistocerca nitens. The sequence continues at coordinate 228,272,650 of NC_064619.1, forward strand.
GGTGGGGGGTGGGGGGTACAGTTTGAGAACCATCGTTTCCTGTGCTGTACTAATCAGTCCGATATGGGCTGGCAGCCTGGATGGTACTGCCATACATCGATCACAGCATGAGGCCTCTGCTGGCTATGGCTGTCCTGCTCAATCCAGTCAGCGATGTACGCCACTGCCCAGGTGTGTCTGCTGATGGTGGCTCACTCAGCTGTGCTACTCACATCATCATACTGGGGTCGACAGCCTCTCCGCCACCAGCGACCACAGCACTCTCTCCTCCAGTGATGACTACAAATCTGTACCAAATATTAGCACAAGTTTGATTCAGCCAGGGATCTCTTACTAACGGTCTGCCACTTGCCTTCAGTCACCACCACCGTTCTCAATCGATGTCCCGTTAAAGAAGGCTATGTTACTTTCTGACGGTTGCGTAACTGTTAGCTCCACCAAAACCGATGCCACACCCTTATCCTCCACAATAATTACAACATGCTGACATGCATTCTTTCATTTGGAAAAACCTCGTCTTACCACAATGATTTATAACCTGTATTTTGTTTTTCTTTGCAAAATGTCTGCAAACCATTTTATGTAATTTCAGTAGATATTAAAATTAGTGTTTCTGAGCCCACTATCTTCACCCGATCCATGAGTCTGCCTCCCTCTCTTTGTGTGCTTGGGATTTTCCCTACTGCCACCCTCTTATTACTTGCCAGCCAGCCTCCCACAATCATTGCTTTTCAGTCCGTCTGCCTGCATCTAGGGCCAAGTCTGACTCATATGGCTCAACCACAACATGACCACAAGCCAGCCACAAACTGCCAAATCAAACATTCAGCACTCACACAAATATTGTTGTAAACTACTCGCTTGAAATCTCACAACCTGTATAGCAATCTGTTAGTAATTAACCTAGCACATTGGATTTTGAAAGTAATGTAGAAGAACTGTTGTTTATATGGACGAGATGCCAGGTGATTTGTAATATATTGCATGATACATTTTTGTAATTATTCAAAAACTGTAAAACATATTACATAAGCAATTAATTTTGTAAAATGAAGAAACTCCAAAACAGTTTATTGCATACATGCCCTGCTTAGGAACATTTTAAGTTTCATCATCTGGTGTGAACTGTAATAATGAAAATATTGTGTTAGAAGCCAATCGGATGGAACTCTCAAGTTTATTTTAAAAAAATGTCAGAAAAGGAATATAAAGCTAAATGTCTAAAACGAAATGAAATAAAATAAAAGGGAGAAGGAGACTTTGCATACAAATAAAACCACATTCCTATCTGTCATCCTTACCTCAGTGTTGTCATGGAACAAAAGTTCCGTGTCAAAAGAATACAAGGGGACCTTGTAAAATTCGAAAAGAACCGACATTGTGACCAGATACCAATTATATGCTCAGAGGTGCTGTTGATTTCTTTGGGCTGCTGACAAGTAACTCCTGCACGTGCTCCAGCTTCTCTGCTGACAGCCCCAGTCGGCCTGTTTCCTGTACACCACATAAGTAGAAATCTCACGAAATGTGTTGCACAACCCATGGATCGTTTTGTATATTGATGATTTTACCCGATATTTTAAAGGAAATCGTTAGTGAACCGCCTGAACTTTCTCATATTTAGCGAATTCAAGGACACAAAACGCTCGAATCGCTCCACGATACGACATTTTTTGATACACCTGACCCCTGGCGATGCGCTCTGATACTATGGCATTGTGTGAATTATGAAGTGAAACATGGAGAGATGCTGCATCCACTGACATGTGTAACTTTTTTTGTATGTCTTGCAGCTTCCGCACAATGGTCTTCTGAAACTGCAGAGGCCCTGAATCTATTAAACGTGAACTTGATAATAGTAAAATGAGTGTGCTGAAACCTCTCACTAGAATTGTGAATGCTGAGTACAGTGTCGGACTTGTTTTCTGGTATAGAATAACCTTTGCTAACCTACTTTTGAATACAAACATTAGCTGTGTAAATTATTTGCAATGTGTGTGATGGCAATTACACTAATGTGAATCTGACTATCCATAAATGAAATTCAATACAAAGAATGGTTATCAATAATGTGTAGAATGGCTTCCTCATAAAATAAATGCGTACAATGCCTAACTGCTGCGTATTTAGTGTCTTTTTAGGAACATGGATCTACTGAATTTATATGAAAACTTTGCAAATTGTACTTTTTCCTCCTATCTATGTAATTATGTAATTATGTAGTTCTCAATTCGTTCGAGCAATCAATTATGCATAATAGGAAACACAGTCAAGGCTCAGTCACTCAAAATGATTCAGAATTTTATTTATTTATTTATTGTTCCGTGGGACCAAATTAAGGAAAAGTCTCCATGGTCATGGAATTATAACACGATAGTAGAAACAGATAAAATGAAATACAAGAAACGTATTCAGGCGACAATTCGTAAGTTTAAATAAAGAAAATTAACAATGTATCACTGGAATTTGCTTAATTTTTCAGCTCTTCCAGGAGCTCCTCGACAGAATAGGACGAGTACACCATGAGGAAACTCTTCAGTTTGGACTTAAAAGCGTTTGGGCTACTGCTAAGATTTTTGAGTTCTTGTGGTAGCTTATTGAAAATGGATGCTGCAGAATAGTGCACTCCTTAATGCACAAGAGTCAAGGAAGTGCATTGCACATGCAGATTTGATTTCTGCCTAGTATTAACTGAGTGAAAGCTGCTAACTCTTGGGAATAAGCTAATATTGCCAACAACAAACGACATTAAAGAAAATATATACTGTGAGGGCAATGTCAGAATTCCCAGTCTATTGAAAAGGGGTCGACAAGACGTTCTCGAACTTACACCACATATAGCTCGAACAGCCCGTTTTTGAGCCAACAATACCTTTTTTGAATCAGAAGAGTTACCCCAAAAAATAATACCATATGACATAAGCGTATGAAAATATGCGAAGTAGACTACTTTTCGTGTTGAACTGTCACTTATTTCAGATACTGTTCTAATGGTAAATAAAGCAGCATTTAGTTTCTGAACAAGATCCTAAACATGGGCTTTCCACAACAGCTTACTATCTATCCGAAAGCCTGGGAACTTGATCTGTTCCGTCTCGCTTATAATATGCCCATTCTGTCTGATCAAAATATCAGTTCTTGTTGAATTGTGAGTTAGAAACTGTAAAAACTGAGTCTTACTGTGATTTAGCATCAAATTACTTTCCCACAAGCCACAAACTTATTTCATGAACTACATTATCTGATAATGTTTCAATATTACACACAAGATCCTTCACTATCAAGCTGGTGTCATCAGCAAACAGAAATATTTTTGAATCAGATGTAATACTAGAAGGCATATCATTTATATAAATAAGAAACAGCAGTGGCCCCAGCACTGACCCTTGGGGAATGCCCCACTTAACAGTGCCCCATTGGGACTGAACATCACTACCACTCTCAATATTGCGGAGAATTACCTTCTGCTTTCTATTCTTAAAGTAAGATGCGAACCAATTGTAAGCTACTCCCCTTACTCCATAATGGTCCAACTTCTGCAGTAATATTTTGTGGTCAACACAGTCAAAAGCCTTCCTTAAATCAAAGAAAACACCTAGCGTTTTCAACCTTTTATTTAATCCGTCCAAAAACTCACAGAGAAAAGAGAATATAGCATTTTCAGTTGTTAAACCAATTCTAAAACCAAACTGTACATTTGACAACAAATTACGTGAATTTAAATGCTCCACTAACCTTGTATATACAACCTTCTCAATAACTTTAGCAAACACTGATGGCATAGAAATAGGTCTATAATTGTCAACATTATCCCTGTCTCCCTTTCTATAAAGTGGCTTCACTACCGAGTACTTTTATCGGTCAGAAAACCGACCACTCCTAAAGGAAAAGTTACAGATATGGCTAAGTACTGGGCTAACATACATAGAACAATACTTCAGTATTCTGCTAGATACCCCATAATATACTTGTTAGAATGAAATCAGGCAATGATTCTTCTTCTCTGCAGGCTCATGCTTCGCGGCAGTCTGCTAATCTGTACAAATAAAATGCCTCGTGATTTTGGGAGAGTTGTATAATCAGTCAGGAAACCTCACATCAAGCAGACATTTGGCTTTGATGAAGTTTAACCTTCTGAAGAAGTAATGGAGCTCTTGGATTATTAAATGCAGGTTCGTATCCAGTCTTTCGGAATTCCCCTTCTGATTAACAACTACACAATATATCGATGAATATCATTAATTCTCAACTGTCAAATAATGTAAATTGTTACAGACCTTTTGTATGAAGGAGCAATATATATCCCTTTTAATCGTACAATTTCGTATCAGTTATCTTTTGTCATAAATCTCAATATTCAGATTACAATTCTTCAAACAATGCTCAGGCTAATCGGCACGAAGACATTCTTGGAAGCTTTTTTCTAACAACCACCAGAGAGAGCACTACAAAGAATAATTATGCACTCATGGCATAGCTATTGTATGAAACTACTTTGCACATGGATTCTGCGAGTATGAAGATAGAAAATTAGTAAACGTCATTCAAGGGTAGAATTGTATCAGAATAATGCATCGAATATAAAGAGATATTACAATTGCCCCTTGCAGCGAGCAAAGTTAATGATAATAAACTTTGCGAGCTAACAGGAAAAAATTGTTGGGTTGTTTATTCAAAAGAGGAATATTTTGTATTAATAGAATTTAACTAAGGAGAGTATGGGTAACATGTTAAGACAGTAAGTTATGAGAATACGTAAGCTGTAGCTTTTACATGTACCGGGGTATACCCGCATCCAGAGGATATGAAACAACGTATTGTGGTAGCCTGCGGCGACATTACACCAGATGTACTGCGGCGTGTACGACATTCATTACGCCAGAGATTACAATTGTGTGCAGCAAATGATGGCCACCACATTGAACATCTATTGGCCTGACATGTCGGGACACACTCTATTCCACTCCATAATTGAAAACGGAAACCACGTGTGTACGTGTACCTCACCCCTCATGGTAATGTACATGTGCGTCATTGAAAAAGACCAATGAAAAGGTGTTAGCATGTGGACGTAATGTGCTGTTCCAGTCTCTTCTGTACCTAAGGTCATTCACCGTTCCCTTTGGATCCCTACGTAATTCGGTGCTCTCCGATGCACACGATCGAACAGCGGAGGAGTGGTACTCAAGCGTCAACTTTAGGTTACAATATCTCCAGATGTAATTAACATTTTACAATGCAACAAACGGCACTGATTACGTATTTGTTTATATGTTCAGATGTGCTAACAAAACTAACGGGGTTCCATTTAAAAAAATCCTAGGTTTGTGTTGAAAAACATACTTCCGTGCATTTTTGTATGGTTTGTATTAAACAATTACACTAGCCCCTCTCCTCACGTTCGGTCTGTGGAATCGATTCATCAGTATTTGATGTGGTTTACGAAATATATCCAGCGGTAGCGTTAGGTGACTCACCCTGTATATAGAAGCTCCATATATTAGATCGAAGGAAAAGTGCCTCATAGCCTAAAAAATTTTACAATATTGCTCAAAAAAAATTTTTCCAAATTCTTCTTTCGACGATGTACCCGGCGATCTCGTTGTGAAGTCGATGGAACAGGAACACTGAGTACGGACAGCGGGCAGGTGACGCACAGCGTTTGGTGGAGGCGGTACGGAGGACAGGCGATGGCTTATGGTACAGGACAGAAGCTGGTAATGTGCCGTAGAAACAGCAAGATGATCTCAGGAACAGACGGTCAGGGACGTGAACATGGAACAGGTTTAAAGTGTAATAAGAAAAGGTTCTGACTGAATAAATCCCTGGAAGAGAGTGGATTAAGGCAACGAAGTCCATATTTCATCCTTGAACTCCAAATCGAAATTGATTCTTATATTCTTCCATCTATACTAGATTGGAACATGCATCAGTCCTGACAATCGCTTTTTTTTGTAGTCCTCAATACCATTGTTGTTTTGCATTACAACTGCTGATTGTCCAAAACCTAGCCAAATAGACTGTGGGCATTTAAATTTTGTTGTAGCTCATATCGAATGTATTCCTCTCAAAATTTCTTTCATCTAATCTTCGTTTTGTTATAGTGCAGGTGGAAGTAGAGCATTGAATCTGTCCAAGGTTAGCTTTCAATTACGAAATTATGGATAAAATTTAAGTTTACACCGGATGAAAAATTTTAAACATAGGCATATGACACTGACTCCACAAAAGGAATAATTTCTAGAAAAAAATTCTCTGAAAAATTTTCATCATTCTTATAATTAATTGATTTATAGATCCACCTGCAAATAAATATCATTAATGATGACGTATGTTCATTTAACAAATCATCCACTCGCAGAATCTTCATTCTCTTATGAGCATTTATGGAAATATATTTCAACCATTATGTCCATAATATGAAACATACAAACTGCTATTCTTAAAATGTTAATTAAAATTCTTAAATTAATTCTCCTGGTAAAGAAGGCATAATGGAAAATCTAAAAATTGTAATAATTTTCTCTCGCGCAACCAGAGAGTTTCTTCAATTGTTTGCAGCAGTGACATTATCGACTGTTGCTTCATTTCACAGTTCATTTGTTTTCTCACGCGAACAGCGCAATCATACACACGGCGTATTTACCTACATATCCCACACACTCAATTCTCACATAAGTGCGGTGACTTGAGGAAATGTAGATGCACTTTCATTCTATATCACTATGGCTTCTGCTCATGGTCCACACTTACAAACGCAAGTAATTAACAAATTCTTCTATCTTAAAATTCTGTGCTAAACTATCACAGGAGTAATCTCACTGTCTCTTAACCTATCACAGGATTAATCTCACTGTCTCTTAACCTATCACAGGAGTAATCTCACTGTCTCTTAACCTATCACAGGAGTAATCTCACTGTCTCTTACCCTCTAAACAACATAAACATCTTGATATTTATATACACATTCGACTCATAGTCAAATTCCACTCTAAATTCTTCTCCATATTTGGTATCACAGAACTATGATCCTTCAAAAAATTTCTTAATATCATTATGCGGGGATAATCCCTTTATTCTTTTCGATTCGGGATTATGCCAACAAGTATGATCCAGGATTTGGTATATTTACAATAACATATGGTCCGGTATAAATGAGATTCCATTTCTTTATGTTCTTCATCACTTTCGAGGAATGGATGTGTTGCCTCAATAAAACCCTTTCTCCAAGATGAAACTTCTGAATCCGGTGAATCCGTCTATCATATGTCAATTTCCGTTGTATTGCCTTTTTAGTTAAATTGACAAGTACGAGTCGAATCTTTTCCTCCAGTTTTAAATTCTGGTCTTCATACTTTGTCAGATGGTTTATCCAGAAATTCTTTTCAATCTGACTAAACATAAGCTCTGTTGGAGTAAAGTTAGTTGAGGTATGTGTCAGATTATTAAATATTTGTTCAAATTCTGACAAATAATCAGCACATGATGTTTGAGGGCGATAACACTCGATTAGCAAATGCTATCGAGCAGAATTTATTTTCCTTATTTGGAAGAGACAAGCACCTAATCCAACATCCGATGAATCCGTGGACAGACAGAACTCACAATTCATATCAGGGTGATATAATAAGGATGCGTTAACGAGTTGGTCTTTAATGTTTGGAGAACTAGTTCACATTCTTCAGTCCATTGCCATGGCACATCCTTCCGTAGAAACCGGTTTAATGCATCAGAATTCATGGCTTGATTCTTTATGAAATGACGGAAGAACGATGCCATACCTATAAATCCCTTCAGCTGTCTTTCATTCTGTGGTGATGGAAAATTTCGAATTGCACTTATCTTCTTCTCCGTAGGCAGGATACCTTTCGCATCTATCATATGTCCTAAGAACTTAATTTGTGGCACAGCAAAATGAGACTTCTGTATGTTTACTTTAGTTCCAGTTTTCCTGAAAACAGCAAAATTCTTTCCAAAATATGCAAATGCTCTTCCCATGTTTTCGTGGCTATTAATATGTCGTCAACAAACACAATTATACGACTACACAATTCTGGTCCAAGATCATAATCCAACGCTGAAATAAATATTACGGCACTAATATTAAGTCCGAACGGGAGAACTCTAAATTGGTGACTTCTCCCGGCACAGATAAATCTGGTATATTTCCTAGATTCTTCATCCATTTGGACCTGCCAGTACGAACTTCTCAAATCAACACTAGTTATGTACGAAACATCCTCGAAATTTTGAATTAATTCATCTATATTTTCCGGATGAGTTCTTACAGGTACTATTATTTTATTAATCTCTCTCGCATCCAGAACTAATCTTACGTTGCTCCAGGTTTTGGAACGACTTAGAGCGGAGAACAATATGGACTAGTTGACCAGTTGATGGCTCAATCAAGTTCCATTCTAACATTCTATTTATCTCCATTTGAACAGATTGTTTTAAACGCCAGGGGATCGGATAGTGCATGTAACAGTAAGTCTGACCCTTTAATAATTCCTGTTTTCTCATCAAAAATCTCTTCATATGCCTCTAACAAATAATGAAGCTGCTGCCTTTGTTCTCTGGTAAGCTGATTTGATTCACTAGCTTTTATCATTGTTGTTTGGTTAAAGTCCTCCTGTTGTATCAGATCCTTTGAAAGCTCCTTCCAATGACCGTTTGTAGTGCCAATTAATTGAATTATGGCAACGTGACAATATTTCTCATGCACAGACTCCTTTGTATTTAAATCCAGTGCTATCTCTTCTCCATTTAATCTAAATTTAACTATTCCTTCCAAAAAAATCAATCTGACAATCGTACACCCGCATACTCCCAATACCAAGAATACAGTCCACTAATAACTTCTCCACTACAAGGAACGTTCATTTTATTGCTACATTTCCCATTTTCATCTCTAATTGTGTTTGTATTTTGACATTGGGAGAGTGTGCTCCAACAGCTCCGATGATTTTACAGTTCTGTACCGGCAAAATTGGTACCTTCTTCTTCCTAATAATTCTCCTAAAAAGAGCGCCTGAGATGACATTGGCGGAAGCGGCGGTGTCTAATATCACATTCGTTGGAACTTCCTCTATTTCAACAAATACTTCCGATACCGGAACACTCGATCTGTCATTATGACACGTTATTAAATCCTTTGTTAACTCTTCAGTCAACAGCTCACCATCATTATATCTTAACAATTGTAATTTTACTGTTTCGCCCCTAACAGATCCCCTGACCGCTCCTCTGGGGCGCGATGCAGTCATGTTTAGTTTGACTGATTGTTGGTCCGATTGGTATTTGTCTCTTCAGCTACTTCAGTGATTATCGGTTGTTGTGGTGAATTCGGTCTATATTGTCTTGCTTGATTCGCGTAATTATTGTTGTTGTTCTGCTGGTGTTGGTAGAACTGTCTTGTGTTGCCATACATTGGATTATATCGATCAAAATTCTTATTGTTCCTAAAATAGCCCCTCGCTGCACCATTACTAAAGTTTCCATTATGGTAATAATTATTGTTTGCATTTTGTCCATTTCTAAGTCTCCTCAGAGAGTGTAGTTGGTTATGATTATTGTTACTGCTACCGTTACTGCCATTCCCATTCGAGTTGCAGCTCGAATTCGCTTCTATTGCTCTTCTTTGATATGACATTTATCTTGACCTTTTATTGTGCTCCTCAATTATATCAATATGATCAAGCGTAGTCATAAATTTAGTCTATATCCTTATCATTTATATATAACAGCTGATTCCTTATACTGGTGGGTAGTCTGGACTTGAGTAGCCTAAGTATATCCGGCAAAGGAATCGGTACATCCCAATACGAAGATTTATTAATGTGTTTCTCAAAATATCTCTTTAGAGATCCTCTAGAAAATGAGAAAGGCTCAGGATATAATACTTCCTGCCTAAGTCTTTCTTGTATTCCAGCAGACCAATATTTTGCTAGAAAAGCCTGCTCAAATTCTTTATAACATTTACAAGAAGACGTTTGTTCGGATGCCCACAATGCTCCTGATCCTTGTATATATCCAGATACAAAACTAATCTTTTGCCATTCTCTCCAAGATCGTGGAAATAGACCTCTAAAACTTCGAATAAAGACTACAGGATGAACTTTCTCTTTGTCAGGGTTAAACATTTGAAACTGTCTCTGTTTAATCATCTTTTCCTCAATGGTACTACGATTCCAAAAATCATCCTGTTCGTACTTTTCCCTGTGGCTATCCGTTATATCGAATCTAGCGTGTGACGTTCCAGTTCTGTCTACATCGGATCTTGACGTGGACGGAATGTCACGCGCAGATTGAGAATTTTGTTTCCTACTTCTCGCTGTTTCTAAATCCTCCTGCGAGATATTTAGTGATCTTTCGATATTTTCTTTCCAACACGAGAATTCTTCGCCAAGTTGTTCACAAACTTCCTTTAACCCTTTGTTGAAAAAATTCTCTTCGGAACTCTCTGAAATTGATTGTAAAGCTACTTTCACAGTTTCTTTTATCGTTTCCGAAGGAAAATTTTGCCGCTCTAATGTCATTTCTGAAAACTTTCCCGCAAGTACATTCATTCTATGTTCCACTGTCGTCTGTTTTTCCTTCACTTCGTCAAATTGCTTCTTTAGATTATCTTGGGATTCTATAATTTCTGGTATCATAGCTACGGAACACTGCATGTCCTCTTGAGCTTGCATTACTTGAGGAAACAGTTCTACTTGTTTTTGTATCGTGTCAATTTTGACGGATACATATTCGGTTAGTTCCGCTTTTAATTTACTACTGTTTTCTTGGCATTGTTGGCGGACCTGCTCAATTTGAGCAATAACATTCTGTTCGGTCCTTTCTGCCTGTTCTTTTATTTCCTGTGTCTGGGTATTTAATCTCTGATCTAATTCGGTAAAGGTTGCTCTTAATTGATTTTGTAATTCTGTTTGATTTTCGGCTAATTGATTTTGGAGTTCATTTTGTATGGCTGATAAGTCTCGTTTTACTTCAGATTGTATAACGGATAAGTCTCGTTTTACCTCCGCTTGGCCTTAGGCTAATAGAGACAACTGTTGCATAATAACAACTAATGTGTCAACGACACTCTGAAAAATGCTGTCTCCCTATAAAAGTATCTCAGTAGTCCATGTTCTATATTCAGTTCCATACCAGCGAGTGTCTCAAATAAAATTTAATTCTCTGTTCAGCACGTCCGCCATGAAAGCTCCTCATTCTGTCTCTTTCTCTGTAGCCAACTCACTCACTCGTTTGTGTTGTATTAATTGTACAACATCTGATAGTTAAAGAATACATATCACTCGTATGTTCAGGCATTCAAAGATGCTCATGGTGGCATACATTCGTAGAGGTAAAAAAAAAGGGAAGTAGTCGTGACGTCAAAAACATGAAGCCAACATCCACCATATTAGCTACCTCAAAACATTACCGTTAGGTGTTCTGGTTGTTTCAAGTGGTGAAAGTAGTAGTCGCAAAAGTTATTTAATTAAAAATGCCAGCGTGTGTCATTTGTGGGTGCACTACTCGTCCTGATCGGAGTTTGAAGGGTGAAGGATTTGTATTTCATCTGGTGTTTTTTTAGAAAGTGTTTCGTCATATGTATAAATACAGATTTCTCAGAAGAAAGAAAGAAATTGAATATTGAATAAATAAAATGAGAGCTGCTTGCGATAATATGCTGAAATGGCTAAAATACTAGGAAGCGGTAGATTTTTCTGATAATCCATAGAGATTGCTTTCTTAATCATTAATTTTCTGAACTTCAAACGTTCGGAAAGTTTAATGTCGGAAATCTTGCCTGCTTTCCACTTATGCAGTTCATTTTAAACCGGTTTCACCGCTTATTTAAAGTTTATATGTGAATTACATCTTTCCGATTGTATATCTCGGAAATGAAGCTTAGAACAGTCGGTTCTAAATCTGTCATACACTGAACATGTGTCAGTTCTGGGTTATCCAAAACTTACCTTGTAGTTAATCACAAAAACCAGTCGATATTACTCGTATGACAGACGGTTTAGAAGACTTTTCCCTTAATATGACAGATCTAGCTTTTGAATGTTAAGTTCTTCTGGCAAATATAAACGTTTGCTGTCATGAATTTATGTTTTCCTCTGTCTCCACATGTGCTTTCCCTGTATAAGCATGGTGATGCCATGCAATACCAAAAGTGCTGGTTGATATACCCGAAAATCTCGAATTCGTCCATCTCTATAACTACGAATCTTACAGAAACAGGAAAAATCATGAAATGCAGCTTCATCTGGACTTTTCCTTGGTCTTCTTCACATGACAGAATATACAATGATCAGTCCGATCAGGTGAATTTTGTGTATCATAGGAAGCCACTTGATTGAAATTTTTCATTGGTCTACTCCTTTCTATAAATAAAACTTTCTGAAAACGTCTCAGTCATAAGCACGTAACAGTCATCATCTGCGATGTAGCTCATGGTCTGTAATCTCTTTGAAGAATCACAAATACGTCCCAACAATTTTCTTTTGCTTGTATTTTGCACAGGACTGGAATGTTCATTTCTTCTCCGACATTTCTCAGACTTCATTTCACTTATGAAGCAGCTTTATGTACAATTTCAGTAACAGTAACACATGAGCGTTTCTGTTGAACTTACCGACAAACACTGCTTTTACAGCCTATTTTGGATTCACAATGTGGAGTAATTTTGTATTGACCTTTGTTTTATTACTAAACAATGTAACAGTGTGAACTTCGTTTGCAATGTGTGAGTGAATGGGAAGTATTTTTGGAAGGCCAGTAACACAAAGCTGCCGCCTTATAAGATGAAACTTAAAAGGAGAAGAAAACAGCTCCAAGTAGAAAATGGATCTGGATCGCTTATGATCGTATCTGGCAAGCACATTATGCCAGATCTGATCTTCTGTATGATGAATGGATTAATGAATAAATAAAATAGTAGTTACACGTCATACTAGTGTTATTGTTGGTTTATCACAAAGTCTGATGTAGACTTAGGTAATTCAAAAGCCTCAAGATGAAATTAGAAAGTAAAATCAAGCAGGTTATTCCTGACAAACTTACACTACGAAGTCCTAGTAAGAAATATTCTATGAATTGAAGCAAATTAGCTACTGTTAAAAAGATACAATAATTTAGAATGAAAACCAAGTGTGAAATGAAATGTTGTTAATTAAACATTTATTAAAATATATGTGAAGCATCTGATTAAGAAGCATGTTTATGTTATAGAGGATAGGCTGTGGTTACTAAAAGAACGAGCTACATAGGCCTAATTGTTGAAGCAAAATATCTATTTCTCAGGATCTAGGCTATTGAGGCCATTTCTTTATTCAGAATGTGGTCTTTTGCACTAACTAATATAGCAGATTTTAGTTTACATGCTCATTAATAGCTTTAGAACTGCCTACTGGTGACATTTATTGCATTTCAAGTTACTGAAAAATGCTTGCAAAAATGCATTTACCTTTTTTAGCTGTTATTGGCCACACACTGTATGAAACTTATAGATTTCAGAACGAGAAGATGAGTAAACTACGACACTTACGCAGTGACGGTCTAATAGAACAACAGCTTAGTTCTGCATGGAGGTATACCTCCATACTTCTCTTCTTGGTTATTCGAAATGTATAAACAAGAAGGAAATTACATTTACAAAGGCAAATGCGCCGTATTACCCGATCAGATACGCATTTAAGAAATGCCTTCCTGGCGTAAGAAATGTAACATCTACTATTTAAAACAAGTGCTGCGTGGACACCATGGCGGTGAAACTCATATAATGACTTCCGGTAACAGGGCCTAAGTTCACTGCCAGGCCAGTTGGAGCGCTGCAAGTTTATCAGTCCTTCATCTCACTTTTTTTAGTATTTCATGTTTGTTTTTGTTTCGTAGTTACAATGTGCTTCTGATTACGACTTCTCGTGTGTAGTGCACGCTTTCAGCTGCACTGTAAATATGATGCTTGTATTGTGACTGAGTTCTGCTCACATCCCTAATATTAGGGGGGGGGGGGGTTCCATATTTGGTTTTGTTTAATACAAAACAGAAGCTGGTTTCCTCAGCGTTCTGTGAACTTTTGCATATTTGTTAGTGCTTACAAAACACTGTATGAACTGCTCGATTTAAATGCGTGTTAAGCAGAGTACTTATATTTTTGTTTGCATCTGTTTCCCGTACTATCTCGCATTTATTGGAGATCTCTGTGTTAGCAGGTTTTGACAGAGCTGGTATTCACCTTCATTACATCTTGTCACGGAATGTGTAATTCTGGTTTGAGAGATGTTGCTCCTTGCCACTGAATGCCAAGCATTTCACAATGGCGTATAGAGAGTGCTGTAGCTGTGGATAAGTATGCCTTGTAGTATTCAGTCTTCCTTGCAAATGCTAAAATGTGGCAGTAGTTACACAGATGTTTCCCATGTTTTCAACAGGTACAACTAACATTAACGCCCCCCCCCCCCGCCCCATGAACCATGGACCTTGGCGTTGGTGGGAAGGCTTGCGTGCCTCAGCGATACAGATAGCCGTACCGTAGGTGCAACCACAAAGGAGGGGTATCTGTTGAGAGGGCAGACAAACGCATGGTTCCTGAAGAGCGGCAGCAGCCTTTTCAGTAGTTGCAGGGGCAACAGTCTGGATGATTGACTGATCTGGCCTTGTAACACTAACCAAAACAGGCTTGCTGTGTTGGAACTGCGAACGGTTGAAAGCAAGGGGAAACTACAGCCGTAATTTTTCCCGAGGGCAAGCGGCTTTACTGTATGCTTAATGATGATGGCGTCCTCTTGGGTAAAATATTCCAGAGGTAAAATAGTCCCTCATTCGGATCTCCGGGCGGGGACTACTCAAGAGGACGTCATTATCAGGAGAAAGAAAACTGTCGTTGTACGGATCGGAGTGTGGAATGTCAGATCCCTTAATCGGGCAGGTAGATTAAAAAATTTAAAACGGGAAATGGATAGGTTAAAGTTAGATATAGTGGGAATTAGTGAAATTCGGTGGCAGGAGGAACAAGACTTTTGGTCAGGCGAATACAGGGTTGTAAACACAAAGTCAAATAGGGGTAATGCAGGAAAAGGTTTAATAATCAATAAAAAAATAGGAATGCGGGTAAGCCACTACGAACAGCATAGTGAACGCATTATTGTGGCCAAGATAGACATGAAGCCCACGCCTACTACAGTAGTACAAGATTATATGCCAACTAGCTCTGCAGATGACGAAGAAATTGAAGAAATGTATGACGAAATAAAAGAAATTATTCGGGGAGTGAAGGGAGACGAAAATTTAATAGTCATGGGTGACTGGAAATCGGTAGTAGGAAAAGGGAGAGAAGGCAGCGTAGTAGGTGAATATGGACTGGGGCTAAGAAATGAAAGAGGAAGCCGCCTGGTAGAATTTTTCACAGAGCACAACTTATTCATAGCTGACACTTGGTTCAAGAATCATAAAAGAAGATTGTATACATGGAAGAAGCCTGCAGATACCGACAGATTTCAGATAGATTATATAATGGTTAGACAGAGATTTAGGAAACAGGTTTTAAATTGTGAGACATTTCCAGGGGCAGATGTGGACTCTGACCACAATCTATTGGTTATGAACTGTAGATTAAAACTGAAGAAACTGCAAAAAGGTGGGGATTTAAGGAGATGGGACCTGGATAAACTGACTAAACCAGAGGTTGTACAGAGTTTCAGGGAGAGTGTAAGGGAACAAATGGCAGGAATGGGGAAAGAAATACAGCAGAAGATGAATGGGTAGCTTTGAGGGTTGAAGTAGTGAAGGCAGAAGAGGACCAAGTAGGTAAAAAGACGAGGGCTAGTAGAAATCCTTGGGTAACAGAAGAAATATTGAATTTAATTGATGAAAGGAGAAAATATAAAAATGCAGTACATGAAGCAGGCAAAAAGGAATACAAACGTCTCAAAAATGACATAGACAGGAAGTGCAAAATGGCTTAGCAGGGATGGATAGAGGATAAATGTAAGGATGTAGAGGTTTGTCACACTAAGGTTAAGATAGATACTGCCTACAGGAAAATTAAATAGACCCTTGGAGTAGAGAGAACCACTTATATGAATATTAAGAGCTCAGATGGAAACCCAGTTCTAAGCAAAGTAGGGAAAGCAGAAAGGTGGAAGGAGTATATAGAGGATCTATACAAGGGCGATGTACTTGAGGACAATATTATGGAAATGGAAGAGGATGTAGATGAAGATGAAATGGGAGATATGATACTGCGTGAAGAGTTTGACAGAGCACTGAAAGACCTGAGTCGAAACAAGGCCCCGGGAGTAGACAACATTCCATTAGAACTACTGAAGGCCTTGGGAGAGCCTGTCCAGACAAAACTCTACCACCTGGTGAGCAAGATGTATGAGAGAGTCGAAATTCCCTCAGACTTCAAGAAGAATACAATAATTCCAATCACAAAAAAAAGCAGGTGTTGACAGATGTGAGAATTACCGAACAATCAGTTTAATAAGCCACAGCTGCAAAATACTAACACTAATTCTTTACAGACGAATGGAAAAACTAGTAGAAGCCGACCTCGGGGAAGATCAGTTTGGATTCCGTAGAAATATTGGAACACGTGAGGCAATACTGACCCTACGACTTATCTTAGAAGCTAGATTAAGGAAAGGCAAACCTACGTTTCTAGCATTTGTAGACTTTGAGAAAGTTTTTGACAATGATGACTGGAATACTCACTTTCAAATTCTGAAGGTGGCAGGGGTAAAATATAGGGAGCGCAAGGCTATTTACAATTTGTACAGAAACCAGATGGCAGTTATAAGAGTTGAGGGGCATGAAAGGGAAGCAGTGGTTGGGAAGGGAGTGAGACGGAGTTGTAGCCTCTCCCCGATGTTATTCAATCTGTATATTGAGCAAGCAGTGAAGGAAACAAAAGAAAAATTCGGAGTAGGTATTAAAATCCATGGAGAAGAAATAAAAACTTTGAGGTTCGCCGATGACATTGAAATTCTGTCAGAGACAGCAAAGGACTTGGAAGAGCAGTTGAACGGAATGGATAGTGTCTTGAAAGGACGATATAAGATGAACATCAACAAAAGCAAAACGAGGATAATGGAATGTAGTCGAATTAAGTCGGGTGATGCTGAGGGTATTAGATTAGGAAATGAGACACTCACAGTAGTAAGGGAGTTTTGCTATTTGGGGAGCAAAATAACTGATAATGGTCGAAGTAGATAGGATATAAAATGTAGACTGGCAATGGGAAGGAAAGCGTTTTTGAAGAAGAGAAATTTGTTAACATCGAGTATAGATTTAAGTGTCAGGAAGTCGTTTCTGAAAGTATTTGTATGGAGTGTAGCCATGTATGGAAGTGAAACACGGACGATAAATAGTTTAGACAAGAAGAGAATAGAAGCTTTCGAAATGTGGTGCTACAGAAGAATGCTGAAGATTAGATGGGTAGATCACATAACTAATGAGGAGGTGTTGAATAGGATTGGGGAGAAGAGAAGTTTGTGGCACAACTTGCCTAGAAGACGGGATAGGTTGGTAGGACATGTTCTGAGGCATCAAGGGATCATCAATTTGGTACTGGAGGGCAGCGTGGAGGGTAAAAATCGTAGAGGGAGACCAAGAGATGAATACACCAGGCAGATTCAGAAGGATGTAGGTTGCAGAAGCTTGCACAGGATAGAGTAACATGGAGAGCTGCATCAAACCAGTCTCAGGAATGAAGACAACAACAACAGCAACAACACTAACATTACATTGTAGCAGAAGTCAATGAAAATTTCGGTTGCCCCCATTAAATGGGAGAGTCCGGAAAACGGATGGTAGCAAAATTAACGTTCAATACGAGCAATATACTTACAGTGCATTTAAATCGAGCCGTTCACATACGGATTCGTAACCAGTACCAGATTATCATGAGTCAACAGAACAACGTGCTACAAAACCAGCTTCTGTTTCAAATGAAACAAAAATACATATTGAATCATTTATCTCATCTAATATTACATGTGAGAGCAGAAATTACGCAAAATATGAGGAACATATTTACAGTGCAATTGACAGAGTGCAATATACACAAGAAGGTCGTAATCAGGCACAGAATTTCTTCTTGATTATATGATAATGGCCATATTGGGTTTTACAAAAATATACCCTCTACCACCAGACTACCAGACCCATCCATAAAAAATAAAAGAAAAATATTATCATCTAATACTGGTATTTCGCAAAACAGGAGCACACATAATCGCGCCATATTGTTCCAAATTCGAAATTCACTGCTAGGCCACTCAAAGTGCTACTGTCGGTCTCTGTTTCGGCGTCGTAACATGTGCCTTATGCTTCTGATATTTTGGTATTCTGTGGTGAACACGACAGAAGTAACGATCAAAAAACAGTCATAATCATACTTCATGTAAACAATAATCTGCTAATGTTTTGGGGCATCTGACATGGCGGTGCAGCCTTCAAAACATGAGCAGTATAAATTTGTAGCGAAATTTTTATCTCCATGCAAACATTCGAAACAAACTACTATTTCTCATGGAAGATACACATTTCAGTGCTTCCAAGTAACCCTGTATATTGTGAAAGAAAATTTCTTCATTATATATCAATTAATGGTATAGACAACACAGTTGGATGTCTGTGGAACGAAGTAAAACAACACATACGACAGCAGAAAAGAGGACACAATCATGTCACTTGTAGTGATACGAATAATTTGATTCGGTCACACAATAATGGATGTGATATATATATATATATATATATATATATATATATATATATATATATATATATATATATATATATATACGGCACAGGAACAGCAAGATAAACATTTAGCAACATATGACTCACGGCCGAGCGTT
This sequence comes from Schistocerca nitens, assembly GCF_023898315.1. Lineage (NCBI taxonomy): Eukaryota > Metazoa > Arthropoda > Insecta > Orthoptera > Acrididae > Schistocerca > Schistocerca nitens. The sequence goes on from NC_064619.1 coordinate 228,291,513, forward strand.
GGGGGCGAGGGGAAGTTGCTTAATGGTCATTTCTTGGGATAAGAAATGAGAGAAAAATCAATAAGTTCAGACTTGGCGAAGAAGACCGAGCTAATATCAGCCACAGGCCTTGTGTAAAAATCGACCTTACCAGGAAACTTAATAGAATCAAATTCTTCCTACGTTCCTGTTGGAGGAACGTGCTTACGGCTCTAATTGGGTTGGCAACCTGTCAGGGGCCAGTGCAACAGATTCCCTAGAGCCAACCGAAGGAAGGTCAACGGTTTTGGTGAAGGAATAAGAGATCACTTATAAACGGAGAGCGTTGCAGAGGAAATCCGCCAGTTTCCATAAAGGACGAGCCTCTGCTTCTGACGTCAGGTAGGCGGGCCAATGATGTTCTCGCTACACCAAATAACACAGCAGGATGCAAGAGGACTCCGTGTCTAACAAAACCTTTGCACATTTGGGTCCCTAATATGTCCCTTACTCGATGGATTTCTTTTATGTTCTTCTCTTCCTAACTTATGGATGCTGGTCTCACTAGATTCGTGTGTTTGTGAATTATTTTTATGACCAGCCCATACAGTAGATTGTATGTTGGTAACTGCACCCATCTTGCAGCTCCGACATCGATACAGTGTCACATTATCGAACTCTGCAAATAGGATCCAGACTTTGCACTGAGATCTGGAGCATTTCTGTTTTGATTAATGCCGGCAGGTACTCTTCTGGAACCATCTTTCAATATCATTTATCTGGCGATAGTATCATATTCGCTTATTCCAGCTAGGTACTGGCACCGTCAGTCGAAGTAATGAGTCGTGGGCAATAACCTCAGGCAGAGATCGACAGTGGGGATGGGATGTATTACCATACACTCTTGAATAGAATGAATGTAAATAATTCACAAGTTGTAGGTATTAGTTATATCATTTATTAAATGTAGGAGAAATAATGTCAAATGATTTAACTGATAAAGGTAAGTGGCACAGAAAATTCCAAAAAAAATTTCGTCATCTGTAAATCTCTCATTTATTTTCTTGAACGTAAGACAATTATTTGTGGAAATATTAAAAGATGCTGTAGTTCAAACCTTTGGACAGATTTAATTAATTACTAACACGTTTGATTACTTACATAATAATATTCTTCTTTTTCTTTTTAAAGACTCTTATGTATTTCAGAACAGTATCCTACCTCATCTATGATAATATAAACAGTCCACAATAATTTGTGTTCTGCTATGGTCGTTCAACAGACAACTCTATCTACACATTCACCATTAATTTTCAGTAAGCAATAAGAGAGAAAATGTACAATCCGTTGTTTTTCGTAATCTGGCCAAGGAATACAGCTGTATACATCTCAACAACTCGGACTGTAGGAAACAAGATGTGGCTCATGCTGTATGTTATGAAAAAAAATGTGGACATTTGCATTGCATACTACAAAAAATGAAGACAGAGAGACTTGATGCCTGTGGGAAATCGCGAACAGATTGCCACAATTTTCCTGTTACATTCCACATTTATAGAGCTAACTTTCCATTTAATTGTTTGATGTATAAAAAGAAAAAAATTGTTTGGTACGTTAGACAAGTTTTACAAGCAATGGTATTTGACGTGCAGCAATAGAAGAAATTGGACATAATACCTTTAAGAAAATTATTCCTTGGTTGTCTGCAGTTTGTCTCTATGCTAATTTTTTAAAAACTCTAATTAATACTGAATGAAGTAGAAAAGCAATTACAAGTTCAGCACACTGGCAAGAAGTCTTCAAAATTTTTTGGGAATACTTATCATTTAGAATGAAACTGATAAAAACATTATAAGGCAAATAAAAGAACTGAGATAAAGTCACTGCAAATCCCAGAGAGAAAGTAATCAGTATGGTAATATATTTTGCATATTTTCATTCATTAATGCCATTTAAATTAAATTCCTTCATATTTAAGAAAGAAAGTTTTCGTTTTTCACACAGAATCAAATTGTACACAAAAGTTTAAGGAGATAAACATTTTTATTGCTCACTATATCTTTCATGAATTTTGTAGTAAATAAAGCTTTACTGTGTGTATGATGTCCATACCTTGAGTAACTGGTAACAAAACGACTGTCAGTACTAGTCATCAGAACTGACTAATTCAGGAGGAAGTGAATAACAATGGATGTATAAACTTCAACAACTTACCCCTGATATATAATCTTTAATAGTTAGTAAAACTACATTTAATTGCAAGTAAAAATATTTCTTCTTTACTCCTTCTCTTATTTCATTTTCATTTCACAGATTGTGCTTTATGCAATTTAAAATAAATACGTAATTACTTCTGTTTCTATATTAAATGTTTTTACCATCATACAATCTCATCTGTAAATGATCAGCATCCAATCGTATTAAAATATACATTACGTTAAATACCCTTTATTAGCTGTATGTGATTGTGGTATGTTGTAAAAACAAAACAAAATTGGTCAGTAATAGTGAGACAGATAAGCTGCAGACATTCTAATATGTGGAGCTAACAGCGTTTAGGACGCTGGGCATGTCCACAACATTTTAAGTCACACTGTACTCTACTTCTTCTTCCTTTTCTTTCCCCAGTGAATTTTATGCAGTAATATTGAGTCTTTTACAGCACACTGCATATTATTTATTTTAAACGTCAGGATACACATAGTACGGAGATTTATTTCTAGTTTTACCATTATTTGCAGTTTCACAGCGCTGTGACACGTTTATTCACTGGGCAACACACTGCCCATACAACAGTTCAGCATGGGGTGTATGAGTGGAAGATGTCAGCGTAGTTCACAACGCTGAAAGTGACCACAGAAGATATGGCAGAGCCGAGTTGCTGCACGGCGCCGCACCAGAACAGACTGCGGCCTCCTTCTGACCGGAAAATGGACGCTATCGCCATCTTGATGTACGAAATTCCCCCAGTGAAGATTATCCACGATATGACCTGCAATCAAGCAAATGTAGGTGCTTGTTAGTTTTAGGAATAAGTACTGAAGTGAGGTAACGTTCGTACATCTTTTGTAGAAAGACACAACAGTATGCAACATCTTCATAGATACAATATCTGATCAGAAGTATCCGGACAACCGTATGTAATGTGGAATTAACCGCTAAATGTCATGAGAGGCGGATCCGCCAGTATAAAAGGAGGTGAGGAGTAATGTGTTGTCAGTAGAGAGGCAGCAAAATGGGTTGGTCAGGAGAATTCAGTGACTTCTTAGTCGTTGGATTACAGATATGAGTGGTGTCTGTTCTGTCAGATGTGTCTGACAAAACAGACATCACTCATATGTATAATTCATGGGTGCGACAGCTACGCGACGAAAAAGTTTCGGTGCAGATGGACTACCAACGACCAAACTGCTACGGGAATCAGAAATTTGTTAGTAGGGTGTTAGTGGGGTCATTGCGGTGCTGCGATTGGAAAGGTAGAAATTTAGTCTTACAGAAAGCCTGTCCGGATGGCCGAGACAGCTATTACAACCATACGGAAGTGTAGCATTCGTGTTCGAGACTTCCTACATCACAAATTTTCAGCTCTCTCCATTGCATTGCCGCATTCCCCTGTGTGGCTGGAAGCCATTGTTTCCTTCATACCTCTTTGCCACCCCGTTTCCGTTCTATTTCGTTCACACTAAAATATTCATGTAATCATTGGATGTCGACTGAGAAACAAATCCATCAGGCACTTCAACTCTTCTGTACCACAGGAGATTGTTTAGCATCGCCATAATGTTCTCACGTCAACTAAACGATCACGTGCATGCTGCTCTTCATTGGACCTCGTCTGTCTCTTCTATTAATGTGATCTGTTAACGGTCTAAAGCTAACGAGAAATACTAAAAAGAAAAAAAATAATCGGCTAGTGTTTTGTTACTCACTTCTTTTATGAATGGATTACATTTCCTTAAGATACCTTCAGTGAATCTGTGCCCTACGTATGCTGTTCTGCTTATATGCTTTATGTAGTTATTCCGTTTTTGGTCACTCCGGATGGTTGCTTCCAGACGTTTTACGGTAATTACTGTTTCTAGTGATTTGTCATCAATAGTAGAATTGTACATTATGGATTTCTTGGCCTGTTTATGTGCAGTACTTGAATACAGGTCCCTGTATGAGACTGCGATTCTCTGCAGTTCGCTATCGTTTCCAGGCGTTGTTTTCTTCTTGTAGAAAAGCACATCGTATGAGTCCAGCGTCAAGAAGCTTCTGAAATTATCCAGTGGGTAATTTGTATTTCTGCAGCCGCTTCATGGGCCAACCGCAACTAATCAATCATGTAACACGATTGTTTCAGTTGTGGTATCAATATGTGATCCAAGAGTATTTTTTTATTGCTATAAAACAAATAAGTTACGACAATAGTGTCACACGTGTTGTGTACTTGATATGTAAAGCAGTTTTGATAAATAATAATAGACACAATTTTTATTTTTACACAAACTCGATTCTTTTGGTCACAATCAGAGATAACTAATAACACTTGCATCTTATGGCAAGCAACCTACGTGTGCTTTGTTTACACACTTTTCTATTTAGGTAACCATCTCATTGATCTTGTAAAAAGACGTCCTCATACGCATCTTCCTGACTAAATAACATGGTATTAAGCTGCGATTTATGTATCTCTATACTGCTTCTAGGCACTACTCTTTGTGTGCGTGTATGTGTGTGTGTGTGTGTGTGTGTGTGTGTGTGTGTGTGCGTGTGTGTGTGTCTCTAATACCCAGCAGCACATTCTCTTGCATTGATGCATATCTGTATTCGTCGTGGCATACTATCCTCAAGTTCATTAAGGCACTGTTGGTCCAATTGTCCCACTCCTCAACGGCGATTTGGTGTAGATCACTCAGAGTGGTTGGTGGGTCACGTCGTCCATAAACAGCCCTTTTCAATCTATCCTAGGCATGTTCTACAGAGTTCATGTCAGGAGAACATGCTGGCCTTCTAGTCGAGCAATGTCGTTACCCTGAAGGAAGTTATTCACAAGATGTGCACGATGGGGGCGCGAATTGTCGTCCACGAAGACGAATGCCTCCCCAATATGCTGCTGATATGGTTGCCCTATCGGTCGAAGGACGGCATTCACGTGTTGTACAGGCGTTACGGGGTCTTCTATGACCACCAGCGGCGTACGTCAGCCCCACATAATGGCACCCCAAAACAGCAGGGAACCTGCACCTATCTGCACCCGCTGACAGTGTGTCTAAGGCGGTCAGCCTGACCAGGTTGCCTCCAAACACGTCTCCGACGATTGTCTGGTTGAAGGCATAAGCGAAACTCATCGGTGAAGAGAACGTGATGCCAGTCCTAAGCGGTCAATTTGGCATGTTTTTGGGCCCATGTGTACCGCGCTGCTTGGTGTCGTGGTTGCAAAGATGGACCTCGCATTGGACGTCGAGAGTGAAGTTGCGCATGATGCCGCCTATTGCGCACAATTGGAGTGGTAACACGACGTCCTGTGGCTGCACGAAAAGCATTATTCAACATGGTGGCGTTGCTGTCAGGGTTCCCCCGACCCATAATCCGTAGGTAGCGGTCATCCACTGCAACAGTAGCCCTTGGGCGACCTGAGCGAACCATGTCATCGGCAATTAGTGTATCTCTGTATCTCCTCCATGTCCGATCAACATCGCTTTGGTTCACTCAGAGACGCCTGGACACTTCCCTTGTTGAGAGCCCATCCTGGCACAAAGTAACAATGCGGACGCGATCGAACCGCGGAATTGAGCGTCTAGGCATGGTTGAACTACAGACAACACGAGCCATGTACCTCCTTCCTGGTGGAATGACTGGAACCGATAGGCTGTCGGACCCCCTCCTTGTAATAGGCGCTGCTCATGCATGCTTGTCTCCATCTTTGGGCGGGTTTAGTGACATCTCTGAATAGTCAAATTGACAGTGTCTGTGATATAATATCCAGAGTCAACGTCTATCTTCAGGGGTTCTGGGAACTGGAGTGATGTAAAAATTTTTTTGATATGTGTACATCGCGGATCTTTTGAGTATATAACAAACTTTGATAGCTCCTAGATATTATATGGGAGTAGCTGATTGTTCTGCAATCGTATGATCATACAATAACGGGTCTTTCTGTCGATCTTTTCGCAATAGATTACATTTGTTTATGTTGATGACCAATTTCCACTCTCCAAACCAAATGTCATTTCTCTGCAGGACTTCCATTTCGCTACAATTTTCTAGCGTTGAGACTTTTCTGCATACCGCCCATGTCCATGTCCACATTCGCAGGCCGTGCGGGGTCAGATGGGGCCGTCAACGAAGCGAAGTCCGCTGGACGGCAATCCACTACACCGTTCTCTAAGTTGCGCGCCCCTAAAAACATAGGGCACGCTCACGACACTCCTGACATTTTGGAACGAGGGTTAAGCCACGTGACACGTCGGAGGTGCTACCTTCTCCTCGTCCCGTCGACAGTGCGGCCGAAACCGTGTCTGCAGTTGGACGCATATCACCATTCGACGCCATCGCATCTCATGCTCCTGGTAGATCTATGTAGTGAGCACAGCATACTCGGTATATAACTAACATCAAATGGGGAGTATCTCAAGACTTCAGTACAACGCTACTTTTTTGCATTTCGTGTTAAGACCTAAACGTCAACGTTCCACTTACAACGTCTGACAAAAAAAGTGAAGCACCCAGAAGGCATGGTCAGAAGACAACGTAACATCGTACACGTACACACTATCGATGGATTTGTCAGTGATAGGTGATGCAGTTTTCTGTGAGAGGTAGAATAGTCACCAGAACGCGTTAGTGTTGTTCGTGTCTAATGGTGTCACAAGGCCTATCAGGATACGTAAGGCGCGTGAGTAGTGTGTCATGTTGAGTAATCACTGTAAGCGGTACGGGATGCTACGTATTCATGTGAGACAGCGTTAACAGCAGTTGGCAGAGTTTGAAACAGGCTTCATTGTGGGTCAACATTTGGACAGCAGGTCGAACGTGCTGCGAAATACCAAACTACTATCTTTCTTTATCCACGTGGTAGGGCCACACTTCTGTTGAGCCCCACTCTGTGAGTGTTCACCGACGTGAAAACTACTGATGGTACTGTTGGTACAGTGAAGCCGAACCACATGAATGATGAGGCAAGAGTCCAGCGAATGCTGCTTTACCACATCTATGGAGTGCTCTATTTGACTTGGTACGATGCCTATCACGGTTATTTTACTCTCTCATGACACATATCCATCCCGCACAATGGTGGTAGCAGAATTATCACAGTCTTCCTCCGATACCAGTTCTCTAAATTTGCCGAAAATATGTCACGGGCACAACGTTGCTTTCTTACAAAGATTCAGATGTAAGATCTCGAAGGATCTGTGTCACACACTGATACGGACTATACCGACCTGTTGCGATCCTTACATCACTTCTCTTAATTATTTTGATGTCTGATATCTTGCCTACTTCAGCAGGAATCAAGATATTGGAATAATAAACTGGCACTGGTTTCACGAGCTACATATGCATGATTTTCTATACAGATGCACCTACCCTTACCCTACCGCCAGCCCCCTCCCAATGTACAAACATCTTTCAATTGCCTTCTCTGCTGCTGTTCTTACATGTTGCTCCTACTTCACATCATTCCTTGATGTTACCCCTACAGATTTAAACGAAGTATATGATGAGTAACAAATGCTGACCCCTAATCCTGTCATCAGATACTATAGCATTCTTTCTCTTTGTTATGAGAATTATCGGGCGATCATCAACATTTAAATAGAGGGTCTGTTCATTACACCAAGTGGAAACTCTTCCTGTGTTTCTATATTTCTTAACAATTATAAAACTACCGTATATCCCTGTAGATAACAGTATCGCCAGTGAACCGTATGCTACTGATCCCATCGGATTAAATAACACGGTCCAGGCACATTAATGTCACCACCGCCAATGCTTGACGTCAAAGTGCAATTACCACTCACAGAATGCATGAAGTAGCATTAGCAGTGAAGGGTATATAAATCGTATCAGAACGCGTGCAGTTATTGTCGTAATCAGAAAACGGAGCGATTTATCTGACATTCAAAGGGGCATGATCATTGTCTTTCAAGCCAAGGGGGCAAGCATTTCCGAAACGGACAAGTTTTTAAACTGTTCGCTTGCCCCCCTGTTGAACCATATCGTGCATAGCAACATGGCGCTATCCAAAACCGACGGTGAGGCAACTTATGCACCACGATCCATAGGTGGCAGGCGTGAATGACACCTTTGAAGATGTATAGGGGTGAATAGACGTGCTACAGACGAATGTTGAAAACTAGGTGGACTGATAAAGGTAAGGTATGAGGTCCGCAGAATTTGCGGGGAAATGAATACAGGAAAACACGGACAAGAAGAAGGGACAGGATCGTAGGACATCTATTAAGACATCAGGGAATAACTTCCATGGTACTAGAGGGAGCTGTAGAGGGCAAAAACTGTAGAGAAAGACAGAGAATGGAACATATCCAGCAAATAATTGAGAAAGTAGGTTGCAAGTACTACTCTGAGATGAAGGAGTTGACACAGGAGAGGAAATCATGGCGGGCCGCATCAAACCAGCCAGAAGGAGAAGAAGGCTGGAACTTGCACGCTTGTACCCGAGATGGATGTCCACTGTGTGGCGACAGGTGGCCTTTACAGATGAATCACACTTTATGCCCCATTGGACACATGGCCGTTGGCGTTTACGGAGTGAAACGTCTGAAAGCAAACTCTTTGCAACAATCGTCAGATGGATCCATATCGGAGGAGGAAGCTTTATAGAATCGGAAATGTTTTTGTGGTCTCGTCATTCTGGAAGGCGCAATGGATCATCACAAGTATGCATCTACGTTTGGACACCCTGTCCATGCCTGCAAGCACTTTATTTTTCCTCGGCAAGATTACATCTACCAGCAGGGTAGTGCAATGTGTCATACAGCTCGCAGTGAATGTGAGTGGATTGCAGAACACCAGGATGAGTTAACCGTGCTTCGGTGGCCACCAAACTCCCTGGATTAAACCCAGATGAGAATCTGTAGGTTCACCTCTATCGCAGCATGGACAGCAGGTCACATATCATGCTGCACAAGAAGAAGGTAGCCCAAACCAGCTGTTACCCAGGCAGCAGCCAAATGTAGATGTGGGCAGCTCCCACCCAGCGTCAACAGCCAAGCGGTCAGCGTAGAAGCTACCTCCCATTGTGGTACAAGTGAAAGGCGATTGTTGATGTTTCCTGAAACGTCTCAACCAGTGCACGACAGCGAAGTACACCGTCAATACTGCAGGGCTGTACACAGGGCGTGTACAATCCTCTAACTGTAAAGACTTCCGGAAGGTGAAGAGCTGGGGAGCGACACTGGTCCTCTACACATACGTCACCATTCTGGAGGTGCTCATCAAGGAAGTCTTCAAGCAGTACACTGACGACATTGTACACCTGGGGGACCTGGAATTTTCAGAGTATACTGTGCAGTGCGGTAATGGCCTCCAGATGTCTCCATCGATCCTTGAGATAGCTGTCAACTCGGACATATGGAAGCTGTTTCAACTGAACAGTGTGGCCAATGCCACATCCACTGTCGAGCCGCTTCTCAAAAAGAGAGCATCGCCTAAGTGCTTTCCCTGTCAGGGATGTGACAAGTGGCACGCCACTGCTCCTTCCGAGAAGCATGCCTCCAGTGTGTGGGCAACCATGCGAGCGCCAACTACCCAATACCGAAGAAGCACACACCCAAGTTCAAAAACTGTTGCAGTCCGCCGGTTGCTGGTTATTGTGACTGTGAGAGTTTTAGGGCCGCGTTAGCTCGCCAGCGTGGCGAACTATACAAACAGAGGAGAGAGTAAACAACACCCAGCAGACGCCAGCCACAGTCTTCCTGAGTAAGAAGCAGGACGGGCCCTACGCGCCATAAAGCGTGCTCGAGACGCCACGCCAGAAGGACAGCGGATCCTTCTATGGAGTAAAATCAGCGCCGTACAGATGACAACATCACAACGGCAGGAGACAGGAGTGCAAGCGGTTCGACGGCCGTCCGCGCGGACACTGCGCCGAGTCGCCGTACAGTGGCTGTTCCGCCTAGCGACGCACTGGCATTAGCTGTTGCCACAAGTGACCTGGCTGCCCTCGTCCCCTCACTGTCTGTGGCCATCGATAAAGTGTCTCTGCTTACCGAGACGCTGCAGAGAGTCGTCGAGTTCGACTGCATTGCAGCCAGGTCGTTCAGTCACTCCCAACGACGTCCGCGCTGGGGAGCAGTGAAGACTGGTCTCTCATGGGGGATCCAAAAGCTGTTAGTGCTTCCAGCGTTGAAGGAGACACAAGAAATCTGAGAAGTGAACTGAGACGACGGCAACACAAACGAGAAGTTATCAAATACAACCAAAAGAGGATTGATGACTGGGTGTTGTGTGGTGTCCTTAGGTTAGTTAGGTTTAAATAGTTCTAAGTTCTAGGGGACTGATGACCATAGATGTTAAGTCCCATAGTGCTCAGAGCCATTTGAACCATTGAACCAAAAGAAGATTATGGAAAAACAACAGCTGTGCTTAGCGTCCACCAGACCAGCGATGAAGGGCAAATTCTGATGAAGGTCTGAGAGAGAAAGGGAGAGCCAAATTGAAAGAGAGGCAGTTCCTCATACTTAAAGTTAGAAATAGTTGTAGCTCTGTACACCAACGTAAATGAAAATTTAAAAAAAATGGATGTGCTATGAAGGAATTATCCGAATGGGACACATATCGAAGGATGTGATGTACGTGTATGGACAAACAGATGATTAAAGTTTCTGAAAAATTGGGTTATTTATTCAAGATGAAGGGCTTCACAAATTGAGGAAGTGATTAACTAATTGGTCCATCTCTGGCCCTTATGCAAGCACTTATTTGGCTTGCACTGACAGTCAGAGTTATTGTCTATTCTCCTGAGGAATATCATGCCAAACTCAGTCCAGCTGGTGCATTAGGTCTTTAAGTCCTGAGTTGGTCTGAGGTCCCTGCTCATAATTGTCCAAAGTTTCTCAATTGGGGGGACATCCGACAGCTTTGTTGGCTGAAGCAGGGTTTGGAAGCACGACGGCAAGCAGTTGAAACTCTCACTGTGTGTGAGCAGTCATTACCTTGCTGATGGCTTGGCGTGAAGGGTGACAAGACAGAGTGTTTAACGTCGTCAGTGTGCTGCTGTACTGTAACTATGCCACAGACGTTAATGGAAGATGTCCTTCTACGAAATGGAATGGTACCCCAGACCATCACATCTGGTTGTAGGGCCATGTGACATGCGACACTCAGGTTGATCTTCGACTGTTGTCTAGGGCTGGTCATCGCCGGTCACTGGGGCTTAGTTCAAAGTGGGACTTACCACTGGAGACAATTCTACTCCATTCAATGAGATTCGATCCCAAAAACATGTCTGGAGATTCCCCAGACAGCAGTAGGTTACCAACTTGACTGTCGCCCACCATACGGTCCAACAACCAGGAATGATGGTTTGGGGTACCATTTCGCTTCATAGCAGCATATATTTGGTTGACATATGCGGCTTACTTGCAGCACAGGGGAAGTCGACCACAATGTACGCCCCATTTTGTCACCTTTCATGGCAAGCCAATTTGGGCTTACATTTCAGCAAGATAATGGCAGCCCACACACAGCGAGAGTTTCTACTTCTTGTCTTCGTGCTTGCCAAACCCTGCTTTAGACAGCAAGGTCACTAGATCTCTCCCAAACAGAGGTAGTTTGAGGGCATTAGGTGCTGGGCCCTCCAACCAGCTCGCCTCTTTCTTTCTGTGGTTCTGTACGTGGCAAAACAGATAGTGTCCCAGGGTTACAGCTAGCAAAATCGCTAGAGTTCTGGGAAGGCCTATTTGCCGAGCAACCAAGAAGGTACGAGAGCCAACAGCTTTGCCGCAGTGGTAACATTATTTTCCCGCAGATCACCGAAGTTAAGTGCCGTCACGCTTGGCTACCACTTCGATGAGTCTCCAGAGCACTATTGGTGAGCGGGTTGCACTCAGTTCTCGTGAGGCCAATTGAGGACTACCTGACTGAGCAGTAGTGGCTCCAGTGACGAGAGTCGACAACGACCAGGAGAGCGGTACGCTGACCACATGCCCCTCCATATCCGCATCTAGTGAAGCCTATCGCTGAGGATGACACGACGGTCGGTCGGTGCATCTGGGCCTTTCGAGACTTGTTCGGACGGAGAGTGTTTCAGTCAAGAAGGTAAGAGAGTATTACATCCTTTCCAGTACAGTTTCCGCCGTCCGGATCCTGAAATTTACGAGTGGTCTTATCACTGAAGAATAGCTATATCGATCAACCAATCTGGACAGTTTCCGAGCATTGTGCAGAACGCAGATGGCATATTAAAATCGTAATGTAGACATATGGGCTGTTTTAGACCACAGTGTTACGAATGAATGAAACATTATGTTTTATGAAACAAAACTCTGGCCTTAAGCGTTTAAATTACTGAGACTCTTCGACCAAATTGGCAATAGAGATCAAGCTGTGTAACAGTCTCTGACAGTATGGCGATAATCATTTGTTCCTGATGAAGACAATGGATGTTATCAGTAAAGACATGAAATTTTATTCTAATTCAACGCAACAAGGATAATGAGTGTTTTATACATTCCAGCATTTGTACTTTTTTGTGGTAAGTTGCTATGGACTCCAACGGGGGGAGCCACGCGAACTGTGGCAGTGCGCCTTAGACCGCGCGGCAGCATTCGTATTTAATTCTTTATGAAAGCCATGGAAAATCCACACGTGGATGCCTGGATCACGACCAATGTTCTGGACCATGGTTCTCTCAAATATTGGCCCAGTGCCTGGTTTCTCATGAGTGTTCAATGAAAGGAAGAGTCTGAAAACCAGTGCCAGAACATAACCTACTAAGATTATGTGGAATAATTTTATACCGCTGCAGTCACTTTTTACTAATATTTTATTAGCACAATGCATTTCGGCAGCATGCTACCATAATCAGGTGCATTATACAGACGTTTGTGAAAATGCTGCCGGCCGCTGTGACCGAGCGGTTCTAGGCGCTTCAGCCCGGAACCGCGCGACTGCTACGGTCGCAAGTTCGAATCCTGCCCTGGGCATGGATGTGTGTGATGTCCTTAGGTTGGTTAGGTTTAAGTAGTTCTCAGTTCTAGGGGATTGATGATCTCAGATGTTGAGTCCCATAGTGCTCAGAGCCATTTGTGCAAATGCTGTGCTCTGTGTGCCAGAAAATGAAATCGCCAACAAAAATGTATACTTTTCGACTCTTGACCCAACTGGCACATACAGCTAATGTAAATGGCTCTGAGCACTATGGGACTTAACATCTGAGGTCATCAGTCCCCTAGAACTTAGAACTACTTAAACCTAACTAACCTAAGGACACCACAGACACCCATGCCCTAGGCAGGATTCGAACCTGCGACCGCAGCGATCGCGCGGTTCCAGACTGAAGCGCCTAGAACCACTCGGCCACACCGGCCGGCGTTACAGCTAATGTACATAACCTATCAGCTGATGTATAAGTAACTGTATAATGCACCTAATGACGGCAGCATGCTGCCAAGTGCTAATAAAATATTAGTAAAAAGTGACTGCAGCAGTATAAAATTATTCCACATAATCTTATACTACAGTCGCAGACCTCAAACAACATCCATATAACATGGATAAATTTAAAAATAACCTACTAAATCAAATACACCAACAGTAGAAAGAATTTAAGATCTGCTATTGACGAATATATGAGCAACAATTTGGCACATCTTCTTACTCCATGAGACGCTCAGGAGAGGTATTATCTTAATCTAGGGTAACCACACAAAATCTGGCTACCACAAACTTTAAAAGCACAGTTTCTTCACTGACCAAATAGTGGAGAATAAAAAGCCTTTAAATGTCAGAATTCACCCTATGAATAGCGACGTCGACTGGGCAGATGGGCAAATTTTAGCTACAAATGAAAATTTGACTTTTTCTACGTTACAGCGGCGCAGAACGGAAGCGTTGGAGGATGACCACTTCAGACTACAAAACGGCATGCGCATGAAGCTGTAGGATGGGATCTCTAGTAGTGCTATGAGCGCAGGAAGTTTACCAAAAACCTATATTCTTTATTACTGGACGGTTCCACAAAGGAGGTCAATGGATGTGGCCCAGGAGACGACAAGCGACTTTAGGTAGTGGACAATGAGTGAGTATCCTTATGCAGTGGGATGGTTCAAATGGTTCAAATGGCTCTGAGCACTCTGGGACTTAACATCCAAGGGCATCAGTCCCCTAGAACTTAGAACTACTTAAACCTAACTAACCTAAGGACATCACACAACACCCAGTCATCACGAGGCAGAGAAAAATCCCTGACCCCGCCGGGAATCGAACCCGGGAACCCGGGCGCGGATGCAGTGGGATGCTGTGACAGTAAGGTACAATTCTTACTGAGGTGATACAACACTCAATACTAAATGTTGCAATGCGAGCGTTATCCTTGTGACACTAGTGTTCCCTCAGGAGCGATATGACAAGTAATAAGGCACAGTAGGCTGCAATAGCCTCGCGTGTGGTATGTCACTGCCAGTCTCGACATGGACAACTTTCAAATATGTCAGTTTTTTACTTGATAATGAAAAGAGTTGTTGCTGTCTTTCAGCTTTAAATACAATTTTGCTGTGTTAGCTACATTTAGTACGCAGAATTGTATGACCTAAAATGCTCCAACCATAAACTTGCCAGCAACTACATTTTATTGCAAACTTTTCAAAATGTTTCGCTTAGTTTCGAAACATCACAACTACTATGAGCAATAGCGAAAAGAAATCCAGTTTATTATCAAGCTGTGATATAAGCCTGTAAGATGAAAAAAATCAATTTTTTTTTTACGAAATTGCTTCCTCAAAATCGAATGAGAGAGACTGCGTAATGGACAATACCTGTGAGTACCGTTAGAATGATTCTTAACTTTTTGCGTGAAATGCACCTGTACAGAAAGACCCCGCGACCATAGTCCCAGACGCTATCGGGCAAGCTACACCGCTGCTCTTTCGTCGCTACATTGCTACTCTTACGCCTGGTAATAGGCCGTGTGGGATCGGAGACTGTGAGAAGGGTTGCCTGTCTACAAGCGCCTAGACAACGACGCGTATTCTGTCTGAAGTAGTGCATTATTAAAATTCTCAATAAAATTAGGCAGGTGCCACCGAGGGCTCTGAGGTCTTAAAGGTACTTTTTGACATTTTATTCAAGCAATGTGTCAATGTTGTGCCCCGTATGAACGGCCGGCCGGTGTGGCCGTGCGGTTCTAGGCGCTACAGTCTGGAACCTTCCGACCGCTACGGTCGCAGGTTCGAATCCTGCCTCGGGCATGGATGTGTGTGATATCCTTAGGTTCGTTAGGTTTAAGTAGTTCTAAGTTCTAGGGGACTGATGACCTCAGAAGATAAGTCCCATAGCGCTCAGAGCCATTTGAACCATTTGAACCCCTATGAACTCTCCACAGAAGAATACAAAGCCGTCCGCTGTGGCCGAGCGGTTCTAGGCGCTTCAGTCCGGAACCAAGCTGATGCAACGGTCGCAGGTTAGAATCCTGCATGGATGTGTGTGATGTCCTTAGGTTAGTTAGGTTCAAGCAGTTCTAAGTCTAGGGGACTGATGACCTCAGATGTTAAGCCCCACAGTGATTAGAGCCATTTAAGGATGAAAAATAGGAGCACTGAAAAAGCATAATCACCATTAGCTGCTTCGGCTCACCTTCAAATGTCGTCGAATGGTTTTGAACAGTTCCTATCGTCTCCAAACAGTACGTGAGAACAAAAATTGCAGTCGCGCTCCGCTCCAAATGGGTGCGATCACGCGTGGTAGGAATTGAGCCCCACAATATCCTTGGGCTGAAACTCCAGAGGGTGGCAGCATTGCAAAGGTCTTGAAGAAGTTCTTCCTATTGCTTACTGCAGCGCGAACTGTCGTTTTCGACAGCGAAATGCGTGGGAATCAACGCCCCGGGGAAAGAGGTGGTTTCCTTGACGCCCTTTACGCCACACGCTGCGGTCTTTTCGTGCCGATTCTGGGCGGTGTGCCTGGAATGTTTCTCTCGGCCGATCATAAGAAAGCCGCGTGATTTCAACTATAGGTGTCACGGTTCTAACCTCCATTACAGAGGCGTCAAGGGGTGAGGAGATATGACGACCTTCAGATCGTGTGACGCACTGGGCAGAGTTGTGGTGAAACTAGGTGACAATGAGCCATTATTAACCAACGTGATAGGTCACATGAACTTTTGAGCTGGGGCCTTTTTTTCGCAGATATCGACACCTTACTATTTGAAGGGCGGCGAACCTGAGGGTGAAGTTACTGGGCGCCACGCTTTTGTATCCTTACATAGGAAGGTTATAGGCACCATCGAGCAAAATTTCAAACCAATACGTCACAGTGGATGGGATTACGATGTTTCGAAGACGTGATTCTTTAATAGTACATCTACATCTACATATATACTCCGCTAGCCACCAAGCGGTGTGTGGCGGAGGGCACAACTCGCTCCAAAGTCATAATTCCCCCCCCCCCCCCCCCCCTCTGTTCCCCTCGCGGATCGCGCGAGGGAAAAACGACTGTCTGAACGCCTCAGTATGAACTCTAATTTATGTTTGAATGGTGATCACTGCGTGATTTGAAAGTTGGTGGTAATAATATATGCTCTACATCCTCGGCGAAGATCGGATTTCGGTATTTAGTGAGCAGCTCCTTCCGTTTAGCGCGTCGTCTATCTGAAAGTGTGTCCCACTTCAAACTTTCTATGAGATTTGTAACGCTCTCGCTATGTCAAAATGTACCAGGCACAATCTTGCCGCTTTTCTTTGGACCTTCTCAATTTCTTGAATCAGACACAACTCGTAAGGGTCCCATACAGACGAACAATACTCTGAGACTGGACGAACTAAAGTATTGTAAGCAATTTCCTTTCTTGAAGGACTGCATCACTTCAGGATTCTACCAATAAACCGCAATCAAGAGTTCGCCTTACCCGTTACTTGTGTAATAGGATCATTCCATTTGAGATCATTTCTGTTGTGCAGTGTATTATTACGTGTGATTGGACGCTATCGGACCACGCAAAGCAATTATGTTGCAATCATCGGAGTTTATAAGCAGCTCTTATTCTTTCGCCTTGGATTCTTTTTCTTTCTTTAGCCCACTTTGCCCTTGGTCGGATGCTGACTTAATTCTCTGACAGTAGGCCTACTTACCATTTGTTAATCTTTTGTCTCTTTCTGTTGAAACTGTCTGATGGACTTACGTGAGCATTTTCTAAATCTCTGTTGTGTGAACGCGTGCGTGCGTGCGTGCATGTGTGTGTGTTTGTGTGATATGTATGTATATGTGATATGTCTACATACAAATATGTGTTAATGTGTATGCAATGTGCATAAAACTCTTTCGAAGACTGCTGTAAATTTATTTTAAGTTCAATATCTACTTAGAGGACAGTGTCATACACAGACTTTTGACACGTTACCGAGTGTGCGGCGAGAGTACAAGGAAACGGGACTCTAGAATGAAATGTGTGCTCTAAATTGTGATTAATTATTAAAATAAATTTACAGTGGTCTTCAGTCTTCTAAAAAGCTACAGAATTGAATGATCAGCTACATAACTCCTTTTAAGCACATTATCACTAGTGACCACGAGTAAATGAATACACAAATAACACGATTTTTTGTCGCCAGGACAAAGCAGTGACACGGCTGTGTAACCTATATTCGTTAGACAGGGCACATTCGTTTTCTCAAGGTGGAGGTGGAATGAACAATGATACAACCATTTTGTATGCAGGGGACGAGCTTGCTATAGTTTTCGTCTGAGCGCTACAGTATCGATCTTTTTCTAGACATTACTTTTTCTGTAATGGAGCACAAATACTATTTGTACAAACAAACTGCATCACTTAATTTTTGTCTTGCACCCTCCACAGCCTCACAAAATATAGCTTCGATAGAGGCTATCTGATTGCAACAGCCGGTCATGTCACCCTGTCTGCGCCACATTACAACATAAGTTCGTGCGCTCAACTTCCATTTGGTGTCACGACTTGCCTTACATCTCTGCACAATTCAGTAAGGGAGAATGTGGGAGGGAAGAAGTTAACAGCACTGACGTAACAGTGTCGCCTTGATTTGTAAAGGAATGCAACCCTCAACATTAGACTCGTATTCGCTTTGTTTCTGATGTCTGATAGGGTGGACTGAAGATGTGAAAGCATTAACAGTTAACAAGGAACAGACAAAATGATGTCACAAATAATTTATGCAGATTATATCTTATGTTGATTACTACAAATAATCGAAATAATTAATTCTAGTAATGGACTCAGATGTATGAAAAGAAAAATTGTGATTTCAACAGCGTGTGTGTGTGTAAGAGCTAGAAATCGTAGTGATTGCTGTTCGATAATAAATGCCAAAGTGTCGTCAAACGTGACTTAATTTATTATTATTCGATAATTGTCTAATAGTTAATACATATTTGTGCTAATGGTTATAATTGTGGTTGGATTGCTTAAGAGCCCACAGTCATTATAAGAAGCAAGTATGACTAACAGGTGTGAGTTATGCTACTAACTAAATAGACCGATTGCCGAAAATTATGATAATTTATTAGTCGAGATCTCACAAACTCGTTTAGCTAAGTTAACGATGGTAACTCAAAAGCGTGATCGTTACAGAACCATGAGGTCATCCATGCTACCTCCAAGCTAGAAATGAAACCGACATGGCGCTCTGGTTACCACACTAGACTTGCATTTGGAAGGACGGCGGTTCAGATCCCCATCTGGCCACGTGTGTGTAGTTTCCTGTGAGTTCCCTAAATCGCTTCTGGTAAATGCTGGGATGATTCCGTCGAAAAGGACACAGCCAGTTTTCTTCCTCATCCTTTCATACTCAGGGTTTGTACACCGTCTCTAATGACCGCACTGCCGACGGCACATTGAACTCTTATCTTCCTTAGGTAGGAATAAATGTTCAATTGCCTATGTAACACTATCTGACGGTATGTCTCTCACTCATGTGTCTATACAGGGTGAGGTAACTAAGACAGGCCACCCCAAATACGCACATCAGAAAAAGTATTGCATCGTCCCGGTTCCCGGAACTCCTCAAGATAGACGTTGACTATGTATATTGTATCACATACACCGACTCTAACTCAGAGATTTCACTACACCCGCCCAAATATGTAAACAACCATGTATGAGCAGCGCTTATTACACGGAGGGGGACCGACAGCCGATTAGTTCCAGTCGTTCCACCAGGAAGGAGGTATACGGCTCGTGTTGTCTGTAGTTCAGCCATCCCTAGACAGTCCTGCGGTTCGATGGCGTCCACATTGCTACTTTGGGCCAGGAAGGGCTGTCAACAAGGGAAGTGACCAGTCGTCTCGGAGTGAACCAAAGCGATGTTGTTCGGACATGGAGCAGATACAGAGAGACAGGAACCGTCGATGACATGCTTCGCTCAGGCCGCGCAAGGGCTACTACTTCAGTGGATGACCAGTACCTACGGATATTGTTCGGAGGAACGCTGACAGCAACGCCACCATGTTGAATAACGCATTTCGTGCAGCTACAGGACGTCGTGTTACGACTCAAACTATGCGCAATGGGCTACATGACGCGCAACTTCACTTCCGACGTCCATGGCGCGGATCACCTCTGCAATCACGACACCATGCAGCGCGGTACAGATGGGCCCAACAACATGCCAAATGGACCGCTCAGGATTGGCATCACGTTCTCTTCACCAATGAGTGCCGCATATATCTTCAGCCAGACAATCGTCGGAGATGTGTTTAGAGGCAACCCGGGGAGGCTGAACGCCTTAGACACACTGTCCAGCGAGTGCAGCAAGGTCTAGGTTCCCTGCTGTCTTGAGGTAGCTTTATGTGGGGCCGACGTACGCCGCCGGTGGTCATGGAAGGCGCCGTAACGGCTGTACGAAACGTGAATGCCATCCTCGGACAGATAGCGCAACCATATCGGCAGTATATTGGCGAGGCATTCGTCTTCATGGACGACAGTTCGCGCTACCATCGTACAAAGCTTGTGAATGACTTCCTTCAGGATAAAGACATCGCTCTACTAGAGTGGTAAGCATGTTCTCCAGACATAAATCCTATCGAACATGCCTGGGATAGATCGAAAAAGGCTATTTATGGACTACGTGACCCATCAACCACTCTGAGGGATCTACGCCGAATCGCCACTGAGAAGTGTGACAATCTGGACCAACAGTGCTTTGTAGTATGCCACGATGAATACAGGCATGCGTCAATGAAAGAGGACTTGCTACTGGGTATTAGAGGTACCGGTGTGTACAGCAATCTGGACCACCACCTCTGAAGTTCTCTTGTATGGTGGTACAACATGAGCAATAAAAAGGGCGGAAATGATGTTTATGTTGATCTCTATTCCAATTTTCTGTACATTTTACGGAACTCTCTGAACCGAGGTGATGCAAAACTTTTTTTGATATATGTATATCCAGAATGAACCAATATAGCACGGTGCGGTTTTCGCCACGTTATAGAGGACAATATTGCAAAACTTCCTGACGTTCGCAAATAATACGAGTATTTATCGTTTATAGTTGCCGAATTACGGCACCGACATTGTTTTTTTCTGATATATTTGTCATTTGAAAGAAGGTTCTAAAAGAACTTCAGAGACATAATATGTGTGGGACTTGATCAAACAGTATCTAGATAACAGCGAAGCAAACCACTGTTCCGCCGTCAGAGAAGGGCTTCCACAAACTTCTGCCCTGTTATACCAAATGTAAGCAAATACTTAGCTCAGTTATGGTTCCTCTGTTTACCTGTGCGCTTGAAGCCCATCAGCCTGCCGTTGTAGCGATGAGATAACTTGTTCATAGAGCTATTGAGAGATTCAAAATGTACACGACGGTCGAAAGAATGAATATCGTTTAAGGCGAAGTCGCCACACTATTAGGGCATCGGTGGAATTGTATCCTGCAGAATATTCAGATCGTGCCAAGCACTCACGATCTGTCTTTGCAAACATAATAAAAAAGGTTTATAAACTTAAAGTGTGGAGAATAAAATACGTCAAGGAAGAAGAAGAGCAGCTGATGAAAGAAATGAAATTAACATCTTAGCAGCAGTAACACACAATGCAGATGTCACTAGGAGGCATCTAGAAAGTTAGAGAAGGATCAACCAAACGAGTGTTCTGAGGACACTACATTCCATCGCATTTCATCCTCTTCACATGTCGGTGCAGCTACATCTTCATGGCAATGACTTCCGAAATTGATTTCGGTTCTCCGACTTCTCTCTATGAAAAGTCCGAAGTGATGCGGTATATCCATGCAAAATTTTGTTTAAGGAAGAATCAGCGTTTACAAACCATGGGCAAGTCAATCTTCTCAATGTACACTAATCATCAACTGAAAATCCACGCTGACTGAAGGGAGTGGATAAAAGCAGCGCTCTTGGGCTATCAGCGTTTGGTGTGTTTGTTAAGACCTGCATCACTGGTCGCTATTGTATTGCTCGTGTTTCTATGATAGGCTGTTGCACAGCTGTTGGAAGACTTCGTACTGGACAGGGGGCAATCATTATGGTACCAAGATGACGGATGTCCCTCCCATTATGCACACCCTCTTAAGAGAACATCTAGAGAGTAATAGAACGGTCGTTCAGGAAACGCTAAATAGTCTGCACACTCAACAAACTTAACACTTATATACTTTTATCTGTGCCGGAGATTAAAACAAGAGTTCTATTAGGAAACAGTGACGACTCCTGTAGGCAGGAAATACCTTACAACAGGGCCTGTGCTGCCGTTAATTCCTGATGAAATTCAACATACAGTATTGTTTCTTTAGAATCAGAATCACTTTACAGCGTGTAGCAATGATAAGGTCAACATTTAGAGAACATGGTATGACAGCCGTGATGACACACGGACTGTACCTGCTTTATGTGTTCACTTACATTTGGTAAAATAGAGAAGATGTTTGTGGAGCCTCAACTCTTGACGACGGTACATAGGCTTGCGGCCGTTTTATCTTGTTACTATTTGATCAAGTCCCTTACGTGTTATGTTATTGAAGTTCTGTTAGGAGCTTTTTCAAATGTTACAGAAAAAGTATATAGTTACATTAGAAAAATCCAAGGCGGAGTCGAAATTAGGCGACTATAAACGAGAAAACTTACTTGCGAACGTTAGAAAATTCGCAGTATTTTCAGCTATAACTTGGCGAAAACCGCATATCGATATATTTATTCATTTCAGCTACCTCACCCTGTATATCTTGTGACATACATTTTCCAAGTAACTGAGCAGCAACTGTCTTATTTACTCTGTGTTCATGATCAGCAACAGTGAGCTTCTTCGCATATGTAATTGGAGATTCGAATAATCTATTAATCGGAGGCTGAATACGACTCTCATTTGAGTAGTGTTGTAAGCTCACCGCCTTCGTTTTATTTTGGTAGTAGTTTTAAACTGCACATGTTAATTACCCCGGATAATAGGAAATTGAAGCTCATACCTAGTGTACTATCGCTTGGAAACGGAAGAAGTACTAGATATTTCTTTGGGTGTGACAAAACACGAAGTGACAAAAAGCACAAAATCCCATAAACTAAGATACGTATCTGCGAAGCGACAAAATCAAAGAAAATACAATGCTCATTGTTAACATTAATTGTGTAAAGCCTGCGATACTATTAACCCTTACTTCTATTCGATTCCTTTGAAGAATAAGACGGAAACTTGAGCGCAAACGTTTTATTACGTGGATTATATCTGTTTCTTATCTTAGAATATACTTACTGTTCGAGAACATAAAATATCTGATTTTATGTTATATTCATATCTGTGTAAAGCACATTTTTCCGAGTTATTTCATTTTCATTGTAGCAGATGTACGTTAATTGTTGGCAGCCATTGCTGCTGCATTCTCTAAATTCACCTAAAGCTGGGCGTGGTGCCCTAATATTAGCTAAAAACTGGTTTCATTAATAAAGAGAAGTAAAATGTGCAAGCAATACGGGCACATACGATCATAATTTTAAATTATTTCAGGAAAAACAGGACGCAGCTCGTGGTCTTGCTATAGCGTTCTTGCTTCCCGCGCAGGGGGTCCCAGGTTCGATTCCTGGCGGGGTCAGGGATTTTTCCTGCCTCGAGATGATTGGGTGTTGTGTCGTCTTCATCATCATTCATCCCATTTACGGTCGGAGGAAGGCAATGCCAAACCACCTCCATTAGGACCTTGCCTAGTATGGCGGTACGGGTCTCCCGCAACGTCCCCTACGCTCCTCGGGGTATGGGAACTCGTCACCATTACAAAAAGACGCAGCCAGCCGCATATGTTAAACAAAGACGCAGCTCATTCTCTTGTAATATTTTGAGCTACTTATAAATGATATCTAGGTCATCAGCAGCCGAACATGCAGAAAACACATTTACTCTGAAAGTATTGTAGCTCATGTTCTCCTTTATAATCTGCTGTTTAAGAGAATAATCGTCGTCACACTCTTACGAAGCTAGCCACATACTTGAGGAAACTGTAATTATTGTGAGATGTTCGACTTTAACTACGTGTACTGTTACGTACAATGGAAATCATTCTCTTAACAGCGTTGTATAATCCAACTTATATGAAATTTTGTCTGAAACTTAAAGAACTTTCAAATCAAAGACTAAAAGAATAACAATAACCATTCTCCTTTTATATTTTTCCTATTGTTTAGGGAAATTAAACTGCAACACAATTCTCCCTTTATTCATCACACACATTTTTATTACACTAGGTCACGGTCAGTATAGCTACAAAGCATGTTATCAGTTTAGTAGGACCTGAATGCACAGATGGGAGAATGTGGGTTGGAACACTTTGGGGAGTGACGCTTCCGCGGAGCCTAGGACCCTCGTTGGGAATCCAGAGAATGTGGAAGCGGAAAATCTGGTTGTGGTGACAAGTTTAATATGCAGCTTCACCCATGGCCTAGAGTAGGTTGGAATGTGACAGCTCCGTTGTGAGTTGTCAAGTCAACGAATGTGAAAACAAAATACGAGGGTTGTCCGTTCCATCGGTCGCAAAATGGAAACCACTCGGAAAATCCCGTAAAGCTTTGCACAGATGTGTTGGGCAGTGTCTCTAGTATGCCCGGCGATCGTGTTGCGTCACTCTTTTCAGTTTTGAGTGAACAGTGAGCACGTAACGATGCGTAGGGAATAGCGTCTCCCGCCAAGTATGAGGGCCTGGTTAGAGATTTCGCCTGTGTCATGCAGCCCACATAACACAACTGTCGAGCCGTTCCTTCTTCACGCCAATTCTCGGCCGCACACTGCAGGGGCAATGAAGACGCTCCTGCAGCGTTTTCGATGAGAAGTGTTTGATCACCCACAATAAAGTCCGTAACTGGCTACCTCTGTGTCTGGCTATGAAAACAAAATTTTTCCACAGACAACGAGCTGCAGACCACTGCAGGTAAGTGGCCGAAAGCACAGACGGCTGCTTTCTATGACGAGGATATTGGAAAGTCGATACAACACTACGACAGAACTCGAAGTTGGAGCGGTGACTGTGTAGAGAAGTAGGAAGTAGGTGGAAGGTGTAGCTAACTATTGCAAAAAAGAAAAAAAAAGTTTATGTCTTTCAGTGTGGTTTCCATTTCGCGACCGACCGATCGGAACTTACTTACTGGACAACCCTCGTAAATACGAGGGGCGTTCAGAAAGTAGCACAGATGTGTTGGGTAGTGTCTCTAGTATAACCCCAGTTAGCATCACGTCGCTCTTCTCATTTCTGAGCTCGCAGTGAGTGCGTAAAGATGTCTAGAAAATAGTGTCTGCCGCCAAGTACGAGGGCCTGGTGAGAAATTTCGCCTGAAGCTATGCAGCTAACATTACATAACTGTCGTACTGTTTCTTCTTCAAGACAATTCTCAGCCGCATTCTACAGGGGCAATGAAGATGCTCCTGCATCGTTTTCAAATGGAAATGTGAGATTACCCACAATACAGTCCGCAATTGTCTCCCCCTGAGTTTCATCTCTGGTCACATGAACCGCTGTCTTTGAAGACAACATTTTGACACAGACAACGAGGTGTAGGCCAGCGTGGAGAATTGGCGGAAAGCACTGGCGGCTGCCTTCTATGATGAGGCTATTGAAAAGTTGGTACAACGCTATGACAAAAGTCTAAGTCAGAACGGCGACTACGTAGAGAAGTAGCTGAAAGGTGTAGCTAATTGTTACAAGTAAAACATTTCTGATGTTCACTGTGGTTTCAATTTGGCAATCAATCGGAGCTTACTTTCTGAACAGGCCTCGTAAATACGTAAAACCTAGTTGTGGTCACTAGACTGATACGTAGGTTAGCTGGAGCTCTAGGTTAGGATGGAACGTGACAGCTGATTGTGAGCTGGCAAAGCCAACAAATGTGGAAGCAAAAGACTTCAAATGGCTTCAAATGGCGCTGAGCACTATGGGACTTAACTTCTGAGGTCATCAGTCCCCTAGAACTTAGAACTACTTAAACCTAACTAACCTAAGGACATCACACACATCCATGGCCGACGCAGGATTCGAACCTGCGACCGTAGCGGTCGCGCGGTTCCAGACTGTAGCGCCTAGAACCGCTCGACCACACCGGCCACCCAGCAAAAGACTACCTGAGGGTCTTGGGTTCTGCAGAAATGTCAAGACATCCTATCTCAGCACAAGCGTCACTCCGTACCATTGTCACGAACTTGAAAGTGTTGGTGTTCGGCTACCACAGCGGCATCGGCATTTTACACACAAACATTGCAAAAAGAAATCGCTGAGCTGCACACAGCAGTAAAGCAATATTCACAGTGCGCCAATAGTTTATACTCACCACGAGGAATTTGCCAATCGTGTAGCCAACCAGAGGTGGTGCCGGACTCGTGAGTGCTGTGACGACGACGTAGGCGGCGAAAACGGCGCTCACCGCTGCGATACCAGATATCGCTCTCACTGAGGTCCTCGGCAGGAAGAACTGTACGAAGCACGCCAGTGGGTTCGCCATGGCGGACAGAGTTACCGCCAGATGATAGGCGACATTGCCGTACGGTAGGCAGGAGTACGACTGGATGCTGGGAAACACTCCGTGTCCGAACGCAGCCACTATGGACACTAGCACCATCAAATAGCCGTAGGTGCAGCGGGAAAGCGGCAAACCGTGCCCCTCTGTCTGGTCGCTCGATGCTTCCGAAGCGTTGTCATCCCTGGTGGAAACTTTACATGGCACCATTTGTGATTTAACTCTCTCAGCCTTACAGCTTTTCAGGTTGTTTAAAAGTGCGAAAGAGACGGTGCTGATGGCGAGGATTGCGAACATGATTAGGACGAAGACAGTGGTTGAAAAGTTAGGTGACGGTACTTGCGACACGAGTACGGTATAGGAGTCGTCAGGATTAGTAGCATTTACGACAGTTTGGTTCACACACGTTGGGTTGCCTCCAACACCTTGTATAAGGGCGAGTACACTTGGCAAAAAGCCACTGAGGCCCTCTCCGACGAAGTAAGATATCAGATATATTTCTTTGTAGTTCCTCATGAATGGCATGAAGAGCACGAGACTGGTGCAGCCAACAAGAGCACAAAAAAACATCAATACCAAGAAGGGTGTGCTGTGTTCCTCAGTGCCAAAGTACGTCGTCTCCCTGTACAGCAGTGCCATCAGCAAGAGTGCAATAGTACCCGTTGTTAGTATACAGTAAATAATGAAGCTATCTCTCAACTTTCCTGGGAGAAGTTTCTGCGACAGTCCGTACAGGATGGGCCCAATGTTTGCAATTTGTACGATGATAGAAATGTACGAGGGGAGGTTCCATCCTTCTGGCTGCGTCTGGACGAGCAGTGGCAACTGGACGTACATTCCATTTACCGGCAGCCATGTACCAATTCCAAACAACGTCGCCAAGATGTGCACCAGTATCTGCTTGTTCGACAGCCGTTTCAGTAGGAACGCCATGACGATATCACGTTGACTGCTTCGTAGCAGTGGTAGGTCAGTCGTGAATACTGGTGTGGTTTTCTTCCTCGTTAACAGACAACCTGTGAAAGAAAAGAATTTCGTAAACAACACTGGCAAAAGAGTCGCTGTTTATTTTATATTAGTCGACAGCTGATATCGCTACTTTGCCGCGACAAGTGCTCCACTCTCTGTGGCAATAGAAAATCGCTTTAAAGTATCTATCTCCTGCAAAAATTAGGTAGAAAAGTTTGAAATTTACTTCTGGTACAGATCTCTACTGACTAAGCATGTCAAAGATCTTTTCTTAATTTTAATTAGGGCTGGAGTTAATTTTTTTGGAACATATGAAGCTTGCTCGTTCGGGAGACTGTTCAGAACGTACCTCGTCATATTTTTAAAACTAACAAACTCAATGATTAAGGTTTTTTTTTGTAAATTACCAAAACATGTCGGTAGAAATGGCTCTTTCCAAAATTACTTGTGGTATAAAGATTGCTATGTACAGGGTGATTTTTTCCATAGTGCACAAACTCCAAGGGTTGGCCTATGAAAGGATATGGAACAAAAAAGGTCTAATGAACTTACGAGGGACGTTTGAAAAGTCCGTGCAAAGTCCGAGAGATGGAACCAACAGCGCGTATCTAGGTCATGTTTAGTTAGTAGCGTCTTTGGAAAGAACGCACACCAAGTTTCAGCCATATTGGTCTATTTCTTTGTGTTTGACATTCGTGTGAAGAATCAAGGAAGTCGAGTGATTGTCAAAAAATGGACGAAAAAGAATTTCGTGTGGTAATTAAACATTACTTTATGAATGGTAAAACGCCTCAGGAGACTAAAGAGAAGCTTGATAAACATTACGATGATCTGCACGTTCGATTAGATCAGTTTATAAGTGGTTTCAAAATTTTTGGAGTGGCCATATGGGCACAAGTGATGCTGAACGTTCTGGACGCCCTATGGAGGTTACGACTCCAGAAATCATTGATAAAATACATGATATGGTAATGGATGGTAGAAGAGTTAAGGAGCGTGAGATTGCTAGTGCTGTGGGCATCTCGAATGAACGGGTACATATTATTTAGCATAAAAATTTGGACATGAGAAAGCTATCCGCAAGATGGGTTCCGCGATTGCTCACGCTTGACCAAAAACAGAATCGTTTGAAGTGTTTCCAAGGATGGTTTGCAGTTGTACAGGAAGAATCCGCAGGACTTAAAGCATCGTTTCGTCACTGTGGATGAAACATGGTTACATTACTATACTCCAGGCCGGCCGGAGTGGCTGAGCGGTTCTGGGCGCTACAGTCTGGAACCGCGCCACCGCTGCGGTCGCAGGTTCGAATCCTGCCTCGGGCATGAATGTGTGTGATGTCCTTAGGTTAGTTAGGTTTAAGTAGTTCTAAGTTCTAGAGGACTTATGACCACAGCAGTTGAGTCCCATAGTGCTCAGAGCCGTTATACTCCTGAGACCAAACAACAATCTAAACAATGGGTTACCAAGGGAGAATCTGCACCAAAACATGTGAAGACCATTCCTTCGGCCGGAAAGGTTATGGTGACTGTCTTTTGGGATTCGCAAGGGATAATCCTCATCGAACATTGGGAAAAGGGTAAAACTATTACAGGTGCATATTATTAATCGTTATTGGACCGTTTGAAAACCGAGCTGCAAGAAAAACGCCGGCGGTTGGACCCTAAAAAAAGTCCTTTTCCATCACGACAATGCACCAGCACACACCTCAGCAGTTGTGGTCGCAAAATTAATGTAAATAGGATTCCAACTCGTTTCACATACCCCCTATTCTTCAGACTTGGCTCCCTCGGACTACTATTTGTTTCCCAATTTGAAGAAATGGCTGTCGGGACAAAGATTTTATTCAAACGAGGATGTGATTGGAGCAACTAATAACTATTTCGCATACTTGGACAATTCGTATTATTCAGAAGGGATCAACATATTAGAACAGCGTTGGACGATGAGTATAAGTCTAAAAGGAGGCTACGTCGAAAAATAAAAAAGGTTTACCCCAAACACGTAAGTAGTTTTTATTTTTGAACTGACTTTTCAAACGCCCCTCGTATGTCTGGAAATGCATGGTTTCCATTCTAGAGACTATTTATTCAGTCATACTTTGTTGCAGAGACTGCGGTCTAATACGCGCTGTACCGTGAAGTCACAGTTACAGTATGCATGGTTTTCTCCTGGAGGGTGCTACTGTTCCTCATAGGTCACGTTCCAGTGCCCGCTCTTGCCATACTAATTCGTAATGTTGTGTCAGATTCACTTCTCTTGTTGGATCACTTTTTAGTGGATGTGATACAGCGTTGTACACAACGGTTATGATTCGAATCGAGAGCTTGCCGACATAGTGTTTACTTACGGAAAAGCAAATTCAACGGGCGGCGGGTTGCAAGGTCGTATCAGGAGACATATCCCCACCGACAACAACCACAGCATTCAATGTTGTCTGAGACAGGGTCGTCACATGAAGCAGGAAATCATGAAGGACGTACCCGGAATGTTGGGACACCAGACTTGGGGGAAAGTGTGATTAACATAATGGAAGGTGACCGCCGTGTCAGTACGAGGCAGCCGGCCCACCAGTACAAGGTAAGCCAGACGACCGTATGGAACAGTCTCCATGCCTTGTTACTGTCCTTACAGCATGTGCAGGGCTTACTAGCGACAGACTTTCCACCACGGCAGCAATTTTGCCACTAGTTTCTTCACCAGGCAACCAAGATTCCAGGATATGTGTCATTCATCCTATTCACAGATGAGGCCACCTTTGTGCGGAGTGGTATGTTCAACCTTCGTATCAGTCATCTGTGGAAATATATGCAGAACACCCATGGTATGGTGACACCGAATCATCAGCATCGGTGCATCCGGAACGTGTGGGCCGGAATAACTGGCGACCGTATTTTGGGACCAGTCTTCTTTCCATGTCGCCTAACAGGCCGGAACTATCGGCGTTTCTTGCGGGTGACTTTGCCTCCCCTGCTGGAAGAAGTGCCACTGATGATTTGAAGCGTTATGTGGCTCCTATGGTGGTCCAACGCACTTCGCCATTAGCGTCCGGACTCATCTCAATCCTGTATTTCCTGCTCGAAGTATTGGATGAGGGGATGCAGTTGCATGGCCTGCTCGTTCACCGGACCTCAACCCGTGTGATTTCTGGTTATGGGGCCATCTCAAAAGTATCGTGTATGCAGAACCCATTTCAGGTGTGGAGACGATGGACCAGCGTATTCATGCTGCCTTTGACACTGTTCGGATGCAGCCTGGCCGATACGAACATGTGAGACATGGCGCGTACCACATGGGATGAGGCATATGGAAATCAGTTTGAGCACATACTGTAACTGCTGCTGCATGGTACAGGGCGTATGATACCGCAGTATCTGTGACAATATAAGACTGAATAAATGCTCTCTAAATTGGGAAGCTTGCATTTCCGGACATAAGTTTATTAGACCTTTTTTTCCGGATCCTCTCGTCGATCAATCCCTAGAGTTTGCACACGGTGGAAAAAATCACACTGTATAAGCATCAGAAAATCTTTCTTTTTTACTTTTTTTCCAATTTAGTCAATCTTAAATTCCAAACAAGTGAGAAGTTTAAATTCTATATCTCCTACAAGAATTACGTAAATATTCTGAAATTCGCTTATGTTACAGATCTCTATAATGCCTCTAAGGACACCAAATGTCCGTTGTTTATTTTAATTAGGGCCGGAATTACTTTTCTGTTCAAATGGATTAAATTTTCACGTGTGAAAAAGGCCGAAACGCTATAGACAGTTGACGCACCAACACAGTGCTAGGCTCCGTATGGTGTATTGATGATGGGAGCGGTAGAGCCCGCTCGATATAAAATAAGAACTAACTGAAACAGGATTATAATTTAAAAGATGAAATATCACAAATCATATTAGAGTAATCCCTTAATTCAACACGATATCAGACGAAGTCCTGTAAGAAAATATCAGACTGGCATAGTCATCTGGATGGGCTTGAGTAGGGGGATGGGGGAGGAAAGGTGGCAAGAGGTTTACTCATCCACTCCTGATACCTAGGTCAGGCTTTTAATTCATCGAACGTCTATACCGGAGCGCAGACAAGCGCATACGCCGCAGCAAAGGGTAGAACAGCGCAGAATGAAGCAGAGTGCTCGCAGGTGCGCAGAGCTGTTCCAGTGAGCGCGCGTGCGTCACTTAAAATGGAGAGCGAGGTACGCCGTCCAAACAGAACATACAGTATAAACATCTGTGGAGTGAGCATAGCCTACTGCACATGTTCTCAACATCAAACCGGGCTAGTCAAGTGGTAGTGGAACGTCGCTGCTTGTATGCAATTTGTGCTAACAGCGAAGCTTTAATATTACAGGTATTCTCCTGTTTTTAGGTACGTTTCTACGTGTTTTAGTAGTAATGACAGCCATGGTACAGTATTGTTGTTGCTACGAGTGTGAAGAAAAGTACGTGGGAGTAGAAAGGTGTTTGAAAATTTGCATTTTTTCGACTGTATCTAGCCTGCATCCTTTAGCTTCTTAGTTGAAGAGGTCTGTGTTTATAAGTGAGTTACGATAAAGACAACTTGCTTAATGACCAATTGCAGTTGAAAAATAAGAACTTCTTCGAAGAATTTCAGCCCTTGCTTCGTCTACCATGATGATGCGGGACTTTCTATGTCGCCCGATGCCATTGCCCTCTTATCTTGATGTTTACATATGCATTTCACGTAATCGTCGTTATTTTCTATAAGTTTGCGACTGTTTCACAATTTGGCACACGTCAAATGGTCTATAATTATGAGCTTAGTAAAGATTGCACGCAACTTGACTTATTATAACTGCCTTTATAATGTCTTGTGGCGTGGTACGCCCCTATGTACTACTTATTAACCCATTAAATCTAATACTGTATATTGCGTGTTACCCACGCCAATATCTGGCTACGACATACAGCCTTTTCGTTCTTATTAGTAGCTTCGGGTATTTCCCGATGACACAGTGCATATTTAATACACTAACCTATGTTCAATGCTGTTCCACAGTTTGTTACACATCAAATGGTGTATTTATATTTAAGAGCTTCATAAAGTTTCCATATAACTCCACTGGCTATACTGTCTTCATAAGTTTGTTCAGTTGCACGCACTTATTATCCGATAAATCCATTACTTTATATGGTCTTCTACCTACGACAGTAGCTGGCTATGACATACAGCCTACTACTTTTGTTATGTATTAATTGCTGATCACATACTGTATATTTTACTGCTAACCTATATGAGACAATTGTCCTCATTATCATTCAATGGTGTTAATTCTTAGCTAAATACAACACAATTCAGGCACTGTTAACCCTAAATTATAGCCTTTTCTTATTAAAAGGTTCCTTTACGCTATATAATGTCATTTGCCTCTCATAGAACTGTAACTTCCGTTATTATGGTTTATTTGCCAGTAACATCTCTAGCTTTTGCAACAAATAATGTTATCAATTAATGTTTATTCATACTTAAGTACGGTTCACGTTTTATATGTCTTTTTGCCTTTTATGGAACGGTAACTTCAGTAAAAGAAGGTTTTAATGCCATTAATAGTCCGAACTATTCTAATAAACTCATTTCCATAATAATCTCAGTTAACATTTATTGGTTTTAAGTCAGTATTACTCCACACGCTGCGTCGCTACCCACGGTGCCCAGTTACGACTCAGCGTCCGCAGCCCACCTGTCTGCCCTGTTTGTGTGGCCTATCGGCAAAACATTAGTAGAAGTGATGCAGTCTTATGAGTATGTACTGTAGTACTAACATTTTAAATTTGACAATTCCAATATCTGGCATGTTTTAATTTAATTTTATATTGTGACATTTCTGAAGAAGGCCACATTACTATAGACGAAACCTAGGTAAAGTTTCCTTGCTTATGCAACTGGACGCTGAAACTTAATACAATTACTTTTCACAGTTCTTGACTCTGCCGCACCATCCTAAAACTATAGAGATAATGGAACTGAAATGACTGATCGTTGAAACTGTAGCCTTCTGTAAGCTTTTGAGGATTTTGTGATGAGGTAAACTTCTACCAACGACGGAGTCCAAACTGTTGATACTTATAGTCTGGTGCGTGATTGTACCGGTCGATACATTTGTTCCTTCAAAGTCTGGTTAAATTGTGTGCGGGTATGTTCCTAGTGTGCCCTGTTTGAAACTACCTGCCCGGATTAAAAAGTGAGCATAGTAACACTGCTTTATATGATCAACCTAACTGAGTCTTTTTCGGTAATTTCTTAAGGAATCTCCGTTATGTTAAGTTGTCAGGTTCTGATGATATTTTTACCACCAGTTTCGTCTTGCGGGTGTCATCCTGCGAGTAAAGCAGGCTATTGAACGCAAAGAATATGTTTTAACGACGACCACCATATCGACGGTAATTTGTAACTTATTATGGCATTAACTGGTATTCATAATAATCAAGGAAATACACTCCTGGAAATTGAAATAAGAACACCGTGAATTCATTGTCCCAGGAAGGGGAAACTTTATTGACACATTCCTGGGGTCAGATACATCACATGATCACACTGACAGAACCACAGGCACATAGACACAGGCAACAGAGCATGCACAATGTCGGCACTAGTACAGTGTATATCCACCTTTCGCAGCAATGCAGGCTGCTATTCTCCCATGGAGACGATCGTAGAGATGCTGGATGTAGTCCTGTGGAACGGTTTGCCATGCCATTTCCACCTGGCGCCTCAGTTGGACCAGCGTTCGTGCTGGACGTGCAGACCGCGTGAGACGACGCTTCATCCAGTCCCAAACATGCTCAATGGGGGACAGATCCGGAGATCTTGCTGGCCAGGGTAGTTGACTTACACCTTCTAGAGCACGTTGGGTGGCACGGGATACATGCGGACGTGCATTGTCCTGTTGGAACAGCAAGTTCCCTTGCCGATCTAGGAATGGTAGAACGATGGGTTCGATGACGGTTTGGATGTACCGTGCACTATTCAGTGTCCCCTCGACGATCACCAGTGGTGTACGGCCAGTGTAGGAGATCGCTCCCCACACCATGATGCCGGGTGTTGGCCCTGTGTGCCTCGGTCGTATGCAGTCCTGATTGTGGCGCTCACCTGCACGGCGCCAAACACGCATACGACCATCATTGGCACCAAGGCAGAAGCGACTCTCATCGCTGAAGACGACACGTCTCCATTCGTCCCTCCATTCACGCCTGTCGCGACACCACTGGAGGTGGGCTGCACGATGTTGGGGCGTGAGCGGAAGACGGCCTAACGGTGTGCGGGACCGTAGCCCAGCTTCATGGAGACGGTTGCGAATGGTCCTCGCCGATACCCCAGGAGCAACAGTGTCCCTAATTTGCTGGGAAGTGGCGGTGCGGTCCCCTACGGCACCGCGTAGGATCCTACGGTCTTGGCGTGCATCCGTGCGTCGCTGCGGTCCGGTCCCAGGTCGACGGGCACGTGCACCTTCCGCCGACCACTGGCGACAACATCGATATACTGTGGAGACCTCACGCCCCACGTGTTGAGCAATTCGGCGGTACGTCCACCCGGCCTCCCGCATGCCCACTATACGCCCTCGCTCAAAGTCCGTCAACTGCACATACGGTTCACGTCCACGCTGTCGCGGCATGCTACCAGTGTTAAAGACTGCGATGGAACTCCGTATGCCACGGCAAACTGGCTGACACTGACGGCGGCGGTGCACAAATGTTGCGCAGCTAGCGCCATTCGACGGCCAACACCGCGGTTCCTGGTGTGTCCGCTGTGCCGTGCGTGTGATCATTGCTTGTACAGCCCTCTCGCAGTGTCCGGAGCAAGTATGGTGGGTCTGACACACCGGTGTCAATGTGTTCTTTTTTCCATTTCCAGGAGTGTATATCTCTATGCCTGAGGAACACCGCTACGTTATTTTCATCTCTCAGTCACTATAACTGTCATTCTGATCGCTATTTACATTTTTATTTCTTTTAAAAATGTACACTATGCGATCAAAAGGATCCGGACACCTGGCTCAAAATGACTTACAATTTCGTGGAGCCCTCCATCGGTAATGCCCACCCTTAGCCTTGATGACAGCTAGTACTCTCCCAGGCAAACGTTCAATCAGGTGCTGGAAGACTTCTTGGGGAATGGCAGCGCGCTCTTCACGGAGTGCTGCACTGTGGAGAGGTATCGATGTCGGTCGATGAGGCCTGGCACGAAGTCGGCGTTCCAAAACATCCCAAAGGTGTTCTATAGGATTCAGGTCAGGACTCTGTGTAGGCCAGTCCCTTACAGGGATATTATTGTCGTGTAACCACTCCGCCACAGGCCGTGCGTTATGAACAGGTGCTAGATCGCGTTGAAAGATGCAATCGCCATTCCCGAATTTCTCTTCAACAGTGGGAAGCAAGAAGGTGCCTAAACCATCAATGTAGGCCTATTTGATAGTGACACGCAAAACAACAAGGGATGCAAGCCCCCTCCATGAAAATCACTACCACACTATAACATCACCGCCTCCGAATTTTTCTGTTGGCACTACACACGCTGGCAGATGACGTTCACTGGGCATTCGCCATACCCACACCCTGCAATCGGATCGCCAGGTTGTGTACCGTGATTCGTCACTCCACACAACGATTTTCCACTGATCAGTCGTCCAATGTTTACGTTCCTTACAACAAGCAAGGAATCGTTTGCATTTACCGGCGTTATGTGTGGCTTATGGGCAGCCGCTCGACCACGAAATCCAAGTTTTCTCATACGGCTCTAAGTACTGTGGGACTTAACATCTGAGGTCATCAGTCCCCTAGAACTTAGAACTACTTAAACCTAACTAACCTAAGGACATCACACACATCCATGTCCGAGGCAGGATTCGAACCTGCGACCGTAGCAGCAGTGCGGTTCCGGACTGAAGCGCCTAGAACCGCTCGGCCACAGCGGCCGGCCCAAGTTTTCTCACCTCTCGCCTAACTTACATAGTACTTGTAGTGGATTCTGATGCAGTTTGGAATTCATGTGTGATGGTCTGGATAGATGTCTGCCTATTACACATTACGACCCTCTTCAACTGTCGGCGGTCTCTGACAGTCAACAGACGAGGTCGGCCTGTACGCTATTGTACTGTACGTGTCCCTTAATGTTTCCACTTCGCTATCACATCGGGAACAGTGGACCTAGGGATGTTTAGGAGTGTGTAAATTTCTTCTACAGACGTATGACGCAAGTGACATCCAATCACCTGACCTCGTTCGAAGTCCGTGAGTTCCGCGGAGCGCCCCATTTTGCTCTCTCACAATGTCTAATGACTACTGAGGTCGCTGATATGGAGTACCTGGTAGTAGGTGGCAGCACAATGCAAGTAATATGAAATACGTATGTTTCTGGGTGTTTCCGGATACTTTTGATCACATAATATTCTCCCGAATGTGTTTCGACGACAGTCATCATCAGAATACGCAGATAAATAGAAGAAATGAGCATTAGTGTTCCTAACAGAAATACACAATAATACATTTTACAGAACAAACGAAGACATACCACATTTCAGATCTCAATACGCTCTGTCTTGTCAGTTCACATGTAGACTTCTACCAAGTCTAGCACTGTTTAGATGCAGTGGAAATGGCAGTTAGGTGCCGTTAAATACAATTGGTTGTGCCAGCTAAAGTTCAGATAAGCACCTGTAACTTGTATTTAGTTTAAGGAGAGAACCGTTCAACCTGTTGAGTTCCCAGTACACCAGCAGCCAACAGACTGAGATAATCTTAGGAAGCTGCATTTATACTAACAGACAGCCAAACAACCATGTGATATTCGCTATTTTTTATTTTAACATGCGGAACGTGTATTTTTCGAGAAATGTAAAAAGTTCCTGATCCGGAGACCAGATTTCTTCAAAGGAGGGAGGAATCTTACTACAAAACCTGGTCTGGTGTAATGGAATGCTCAACGTTGATTCAGCAGAACAATGCTATAGTGGGACAAGAGCGTGTCAGCCTGGACGCCAGGCATATGAAGGAAAGAAAGTGTATTCAGAGTGCAGGAGCTCTCATTCAGTATGTTAATCCTGCAGAATATGGCAGTCACTGCTACTCAAAGCCAGATAGGACACTTTACAGTGGCGCCAGCACATCAGGAAGACCAGATGAGAAAACCAAGATGAATGAAGTCACCATTGCCTAACAGGTACGGCTGCATGCTTCAGCCTGTTATGATTTTGCCGGCCGCTGGTGGCCGAGCGGTTCTGGGCGCTTCAGTCTGGCACCGCGCGACCGCTACTGTCGCAGGTTCGAATCCTGCCTCGGGCATGGATGTGTGTGATGTCCTTAGGTTAGTTAGGTTTAAGTAGTTCTATGGGACTGATGACCTCAGATGTTAAGTCCCATAGTGCTCAGAGCCATTTGAACCATTTGTTATGATTTCTGTGTTGAAATACTGCCATGGGGAAAACACTAGCCAGCTGGCTCACATAAACAAGCTAAAAAGAAAGACGTACCACGAATGACTTATCCGAATGGGACGGTAGCTTCTTCCAATTGCCAACTTTTTCCAAATGGCCATTAGCTCGTCAGAATCCCGAACTGGATGGAGAATCCTGCCCATAATGCTCTAAACGTTCTCAATTGGGGAGGGATCCGGCAACAAATGGTTCAGAATGGCCCAAGGTATGGTTTGGGAAGCATAAAGACAAGCAGTAGAAACTCAGGCCGTGAGCAGGTGGGCATTGTCTTGCTGAAATCTAAGCTCAGGATAGCTTGCCATGAATGGCAACAAAAGGGGCGTAGAGTATCATCAACATACGACTGTACCGTAAGGGCTTCACGAATGGCACACACAGGGGTCTTCTATGAAATGAAATGCCACACCAGATCATCATCACTCCTTGTTGTCAGGCCCTTTAACGAGTGAGAGTCAGGTTGGTATCCCACCGCTGTCTGTGGCATCTCCAGACACGTCTTTGCTGGTCATCAGGGCTCAGTTCGATGCACCACTCATCACTGAAGACTATTCCACTCCTGGCAATGAGATTCCACGCCGACACCACTGCAAACGGGCTTGTTGGTCCTTGTGATCACCGGAGCTCCAGCTGCACATCGGATTGATGATAATGAATCTGGGGCTCTGAGTGTCTCTCGGGTCTCACATTCCATCGTCTCTCTGGGTCGACTGCTTCCTTCTTGATGCTGTGTTTGGCCACGGTTCACCCATTTATGACTACATCTTCGGATAGTAGCATCGCTCTCATTCAAATGTCGAGTGATTTGCCAATTACTCGAACCAGGATCTTTGAGCCGAACTACGCATCCTCTATCAAATACTAACTTATGCGTATCGCATTGCAGCGTCACACGTGCGTCCATTGGCCGCCAAAGTTAACAATTTTGCATTTTCCGTCGATACCTCTATGAATATCAATTTGTGATCAATTTGTATAACTCCTTCATGGTGCGTCTTTTCTTGTTTTATAGGGTATACCATCCAATCAAGACTCTGCTCTCAAATATTTTTGCATGCAGCTGTATCCATTTGTGTGCAGTATGGTGAGGGATGCAGTCTATGCCTGCTGACGACAAGAAGACATACTGCACTCGCAGTACATGATGAAGCAGCCACCCATCACTTACCGAATTTGCCACTAGTAGCTGCAAGCTACTGCCTGGGCTAAAGTCTGCATGCTATCAACTTGCTATGTTTGCACAAGTGGACCACCCACTGGGTGACTATATTCCATCGACGCCCACCTATTTGGTGAGTCATACATTTGAGCCTGGGCTAGCTACATTGATGCTATTCTTCGGCCTGTGCATACCTACATTGTTGCTGACCATCACCTGCAGCGGGCAAACATCATCGTCTTCGGTCATGTTGGGTACAAGGTTTTAAAGATTATGTATTCCATTCTGTTGTAAGCTGCAGCCACATCGAGACCGAGCAGTAAGGGGCTGCCTCTTTCATCTGACACCGACGGCACACCACCTTACATCAGAACTCTGTGGCAGTAGTCACCAGTACCCAGCACCCACTGCCTGCCTGGTAGCCAAGCTGCTGACGCAAGAACGCCGATTACCTGCAGACACTACTTCATAGATGATAACAACCTTCTCTTCAACTACGATATGTCCCTTGAAATGACACACAAAAGACTTTCTTAACAAGGGATGTTTTATTAATCGTGTGCCATATAACTGCATTCACCACCACCTCCGCAGCCTACATCCAGGTGGGGAAGCCGCACTTCACTTTGACTTGCCAACAACCGATTCTCCCAGTTTCATAGGAGTTACCTCCTGACGTCTGTACCACATTGTAATGGTCTGAGGGTCGAACTTAGGTGCTCATAGTCACCAAACTGCTGGGCATCTTCCAGCAACAGACGCCAGAACAGGGCCCAGATATCGACTGTGCTCGTGCAATCACTACAGCTGGGACAGGTGAGCTGCACTTCCTGTACTGGGTTGGCCATGCCAGTATGATGCTTCAGCTCAGACACTCTACCAGAAGTGCTCCCACTGCGTGATCGGTATGACGTCGCGTCGAGCTGGATGTAGCCACTACTGATGTCTTCATGATAATGCTTCGCCACTGAGATCCATTGCATCGACTACTGACCATGCACATAAACATGGACATCGTGGATAGAGCCAGGCTGCGAAATTGGACGAGGGCTACTTCCTGTACCTGACCAAGCTTGTTTTCCTGAATGCCTTCTATCTATCTGCAGCCATATTCACCTCTGATGGTCTCCAGTATTCTTCATCGACCCATCTAACACACAACGCACAGGTGGGGGGGGGGGGGGGAGGGGCAAAGGCTATCCTAACAGTTCAAAAGAAGACAGCTTCACCCACCTACGGCGGCCATGATCACCAAGTCGCTACAGTCGATATACCTGGCTAACGTTCAGTTACCTAAAATGGTTCAGATGGCTCTAAGCACTATGGGACTTAACATCTGAGGTCATCAGACTTAGAACTACTTAAACCTAACCAACCCAAGGACATCACACACATCCATGCCCGAGGAAGGATTCGAACCTGCGACTCTAGCAGCAGCGCGGTTCCGGACTGAAGCGCCTAGAACCGCTCGGCCACGGCGGAATGCTACGTATCGTCAGTAAAGCTCCAAAAAAGAAGGTAGGGCGGTTATCATGTAATCTCTCGTCGAAGGGAAGTTTTTGGATACAAGCAGTAATGCAAAATGAAATACGGTGCCCATTTTGGATAAACCACTCCAGCATCCACCTGAAGTGATTTGGACAGACCATGGTAAATGTAAATCAGGATGACCAGTATGGTATCTGAACTCCACTGCTCGTCATTACAAGTTCAGCTCCTTCACCACTGCAGTAACCCACTCGACAATGATTTTCATACACAAGTTGATACTTTTGTACGGACATTATTTGGGTAGGCTGGCAGCAGTGATCTGTAGAATAGCAAAACCCCTTTACTACTTTAAGTGTCTCATTTCCTAATCTAATTCCCTCAGCATCACCCGACTTAATTCGACTACATTCCATTATCCTAGTTTTGCTTTTGTTGATGTTCATCTTATATCCTCCTTTCAAGACACTATCCATTTCGTTCAACTGCTCTTCCAAGTCCTTTGCTGTCTCTGACAGAATTACAATGACATCGGCGAATCTCAAAGTTTTTATTTCTTCTCCATGGGTTTTAATACCTACTCCGAATTTTTCTTTTGTTTCCTTTATTGCTTGCTCAATATACAGATTGAATAACATCGGGGATAGGCTACAACCCTGTCTCACTCCTTTCCCAACCACTGCTTCTCTTTTATGACCCTCGACTCTTATAACTGCCATCTGGTTTCTGTAGAAATTGTAAATAGCCTTTCGTTCCCTGTATTTTACCCCTGCCACTTTCAGAATCTGAAAGAGAGTATTCCAGTCAACATTGTCAAAAGCTTTCTCTAAGTCTACAAATGCTAGAAACGTAGGTTTGCCTTTCCTTAATCTAGCTTCCAAGATAAGTCGTAGCGTCAGTATTGCCTCACGTGTTCCAATATTTATACGGAATCCAAACTGATCTTCCCCGAGGTCTGCTTCTACTAGTTTTTCCACTCGTCTGTAAAGAATTCGCGTTAGTATTTTGCAGCCGTGACTTATTAAACTGATATTTCGGTAATCTTCACATCTGTCAACACCTGCTTTCTTTGGGATTGGAATTATTATATTCTTCTCGAAGTCTGACGGTATTTCGCATCTCTCATACATCTTGCTCACCAGATAGTAGAGTTTTGTCAGGACTGGCTCTCCCAAGGCTGTCAGTAGTTCTAATGGAATGTTGTCTACTCCCGGGGCCTTGTTTCGACTCAGGTCTTTCAGTGCTCTGTCAAACTCTTCACGCAGTATCATATCTCCCATTTCATCTTCATCTACATCCTCTTTCATAATATTGTCCTCAAATACATCGCCCTTGTATAGACCCAGTATATACTCCTTCCACCTTTCTGCTTTCCCTACTTTGCTTAGAACTAGGTTTCCATCTGAGCTATTGATATTCATGCAAGTGCTTCTCTTTTCTCTTTAATTTTCCCGTAGACAGTATCTATCTTACCCCTAGTGAGATAAGCCTCTACATCCTGACATTTGTCCTCTAGCCATCCCTGCTTAGCCATTTTGCAGTTCCTGTCGATCTCATTTTTGAGACGTTTGTCTTCCTTTTTTCCTGCTTCATTTACTGCATTTTTATATTTTCTCCTTTCATCAATTAAATTCAATATTTCTTCTGTTACCGAAGGATTTCTACTACCCCTCGTCTTTTTACCTACTTGATCCTCTGCTGCCTTCACTACTTCATCCCTAAAAGCTACCCATTCTTCTTCTACTGTATTTCTTTCCCCCATTCCTATCAATTGTTCCCTTATGCTCTCACTGAAACTCTGTACAACCTCTGGTTCTTTCAGTTTATCCAGCTCCCATCTCCTTAAATTCCCACCTTTTTGCAGTTTCTTCAGTTTTAATCTACAGTTCAAAACCAATAGATTGTGGTCAGAGTCCACATCTGCCCCTGGAAATGTCTTACAATTTAAAACCTGGTTCCTAAATCTCTGTCTTACCATTATATAATCCATCTGAAACCTGTCAGATACTGACATACCGCCTATTGCGTACAGTTGGAGTCGTAACACGACGTCGTGTGGCTGCACGAGAAGCATTATTCAACATGGTGACGTTGCTGTGAGGGTTCCTCCGAGCCATAATCCGTAAGTAGTGGTCATCCACTGCAGTAGTAGTCCTTGGGCTGCCTGAGCGATGCTTGTCATCGACAGTTCCTGTCTCTCTGTATCTCCTCCATGTCCGAACAACATCGCTTTGGTTAACTCCGAGACGCCTGGACACTTCCCTTGTTAAGAGCCCTTCCTGGCACAAAGTAACAATGTGGACGCGATCGAACCGCGGTTTTGACCGTCTAGGTATGGTTGAACTACAGACAACACGAGCCGTGTACCTCCTTCCTGGTGGCATGACTGGAACTGATCGGCTGGCGGACCTCTGCGTCTAGTAGGCGCTGCTCATGTGTAGTTGTTTACATCTCTGGGCGGATTTAGTGACATCTCTGGACAGTCAAAGGGACTGAAGTCTGAGATACAATATCCACAGTCAATGTCTATCTTCAGGGGTTCTGAGAACCGGCGTGATGCAAAAATTTTTTTGTTATGTGTATGTGCCATGTTAAGTCAAAGGGGCGTGCAGTATCCATTGATAAATTTATTTAAGCGGCTAAGTAAAGCTGAACATGCAAAACCGTTTCTTACCTTAAATGTATGTAATTATTTTTGAGGTGCTTCTGTACGTGTAACGGAGTTATTTTCTGTTTTAGAGCTCCAAAACTTAACTGTTTTTATTGTACCTGTGTAGAAGTTGTGGGACAACCTGTTGCATCCGGTGTGGAACGTAACTGCCAGCTTGTAAGTAAAATCAGGGCAAGTCCTTGGCGTTCTTCGTCGGCGTAAACTCTAGGTTGTAATTTATTCGGCGTCATTTGAAGTCTGTACT
Organism: Schistocerca nitens; assembly: GCF_023898315.1. Classification (NCBI taxonomy): domain Eukaryota; kingdom Metazoa; phylum Arthropoda; class Insecta; order Orthoptera; family Acrididae; genus Schistocerca; species Schistocerca nitens. The sequence goes on from NC_064619.1 coordinate 228,334,596, forward strand.
AAGTCTAAATCCATCGAACGGTACAGCGTTCGCCCTAATTATTAGCACCCGTAAAATATATTTTGATATTACATTGTTTACTTTTGTCTTCGGTGTTTTTAAAGGTCTTTTGATGCTACACTATCTTATTATTTGAGCCTTAAAAATAAATTTTTGATATTGCGTTGTTTAATTTGGTCCTTGGCGTTTTCAAGGTATTTTGATGTTAAACTGTCCTTTTATTCGAGCCCGTAAAGTATTTTGTTAATCCAATTATTGGCGCCCCTTTAAGTAATTTTTATGTTAAATTGTAAGCTTAAATCCTCTGGGTTTTAAATAAATTTTAATGTTAAGTTGATACTTCAATTAGCAACGACTTAAATATTTGTTGGATATTACAGTATAAGATATTTTTATTGGCCTCTTTTTCATGTTAATGGCATTTGATATATTCTAACAGTTTGATAATAATTTACATTTCATTAACAAACTAACTAAATGTGTTCCGTTTACCAGCGTGCGCCTTGCGTAAATGGTTTGTGGGTTCTAAGGTTGTGAAATTTTTTTGTTACAAGTGGGCTCTTTCGCTTAGCACTCACGGATTCCCGGACTCTTAAATATTTCACAATTCATGGTTCAACACGTTTGTTCAGAGGCAAGACATATATAGATAAAGTCGACAGAACCCTGAACTTTGAATCGTTCATATTAGTACCACGTAAGTTAGATTTTAACAGATACAAATAAGATACGAATTTAAGTGTTTCGGCAGATAAGGTTGCTGTAATTCACAGCTGTGACCCATTGACTGCTGCAAATTATTCAACACACTGTCAAGCTACTAACCAAGATACTCTCAATTTCAAGTGCCGTTGTGCTCCAAACACTTCTCGAGATAACTACCGAGTGCTAAGTTTCTCATATGGCATACAGGCGACTAAACGAGATTTATATGAAAATGACAGTATAATAAATTTCCCATAGCGTAACTTACTGTGCGTACTCTGAAAAAAATTGCAGACAGTCAACATTTTTTTTTCCACAGACAACCTGACGTGACACATACATTCCTTAATTCATTCATTCATCCATTCAGTCATTCATTCACTTACCGTGTTCCTTAAATTCCATCGCGAATTAGGGCCTTAAAGGACACGAAACATGTTATACATTAACAGTAATATACTAAGTCTATTACGAATTCCGAATGCGAAATAATCTTGGTAAAGTAAGGCATCAAACGTGGGTCAAATATAGTAACGGTCTGCTTCTATGGACCACCTGAATCAGAAGCTATAGTGACAGAGCGCTTCAAAGAAAACTTGCCGGATATCGTGAGTAGGTTTCCTGATAATGCTATTGTTACAGGCGGAGACTTCAGTATGCCAACTATAGAATGAGAGAGTCATTGAAACTTGTGCCAGAGACTGGGATTAGGGCGAGATCGTTCTAACTGTGTTGTCTGAAAATTATGTTGAGCAGATAGTTACAGAACCAACTCGCGAGGGTAACGTCTTAGACGTCGTGGTAGGTAATAGATCTGAATTTTTCTAATGAGTTAACGTAGGCGAGGGCATCAGTGATCTTAAGGCTGTGATAGCATCTATAAGAGTGCTACAACAAGCAGAAATATATTTTTGCTGAGCGAAAGTGACAGGATACAAATTGCAGAGTATTTGAGTAGTCTACATCAAATATTCTTCTCTGAGGTTGAAGTGTGAAACCGAAATGGAAAAAAAATGTACAATATGCGTCAGTAAAGTATGTGCAGAGCAAGTTTTTGAGGGTTAGGGAAGACCAACCGTGGTTCAGCAGCCGGGTTAGGAAGCTGCTACGAAAGCTAGGAGAGTTTCATGACAGATTTAGGTGAAGTCAAAGCCTAGTTGAGAAATAAAAATTGAACGCAGCAAAAATGAGCGTAAAGTGAGCGACGTGAGAATCATTCAATGAATTAGAAAGCAAAATTTTGCTAACCGATTTGGTTAAAAATTTTAAGAAATTTGGCGCACTCGTAGAGCCAGTAAGTGGAGTGAAATTATTTATTCAGTCGTTCAGTGACTACACTTGCACCTAAATAGAAAGTGACACACAGAAGGCCGAAATACTGAATCCTATCCTCCGAAATTCTTTACCACGGATCTTAGGAATGTGACTACTCGTTTCAATCAGCACACGAAAGTCGAAATTGTAACTATTCATATCGCGGGAACAAAAAATCATCTAAAGATACTCAACTGTGGAAAGTAAACTGGACCAGATTCGATACCTCTGAAATTCTACAGACATTACGTAAAAGCACTTGATTCCCTTCTAGCGGTAATTGGAAGAAGGTCGCTGGGGCTATGAAAGGTATCTATCGATTGGAAACACGAGAAACTCTGTCCTGTTTTGAACAAGGACCGCCGGACAGCAGTAATCTATTATAGGCTTATATCGCTGACGTCAGACAGATGCAGAATTTTGCAACCTTATTTAATACGCACGCATTATGATGTTTCTGGAGAACGAAAATCTTCTTTATACAGGTGTCTCTCCCAAGAGTCGTCAGGCGCATTGTCTCTGGAGCTTCAGCTTTCGTTTATGCATTGTGTAGATGGAGTAAGCCCAAACGAATAGTGCGACTCCCATTGTCGACGGGAAGTGTCAGTTTGTTTCCCGTTACAAACAAAACAATTTTTAAAACAGCATTTTACGTGGCCATTCGATGCAGCAGTTCTAGATCAGTCTCTTGCGACACTTCTTTTATCGATATGTACTAACATCGACAGTAAAACTCAAAGAATGACGAGTACTCTAGCAGCGACAGTAGCACCCTGGCCCGCACTGATTGCTACAGCGAGGCACAACGTGCTTCTGAGTCGCTGTTGGATGGCCTTTCATTCTTCGTGTTTTACTGTCCCTGTTAACACCTATCTATGCACTAGAAAAATTTGGGTGCGCTAGATCGAATGGGCACGTAAAATTCTGCATTAAAATAATTTTAGTTGTAATGAGAAAAAAACCGACGCCTTCTGTTGACACTGGCCAACACATGGAAGACGTGACGAGCATTGATCGTTTAGGCTAACTCCAGCTACACAATGTAAAAATGATATTACAAACATCTACTAAAACACAGACAATATGCGCCTGGCGACTCTTAGGAGAGACACACGCTAGGAATCAATAAGCATTGCACTGGCTGGGCACTCTGATCGAACATGAGGTCAAAAGCGCCGTAGACAACCAGTTGCACAAGATATATAAATACGACCTTATGGTGTGCGGTGGATTATTGTTCTTATCTTCCAGTCTGTCCACGATAGTATTCTCTCTATCCTGAGCTTCCCCAACATGTGTCGTGGGCGCATGTCCCCTTACATCAGAAAGACGTCCCCAAGAAGGAATTTGATGAGCCATCCCAGTGGACGTATAGCTTCAAAGAAGTTCCTCGGCTCCAATACGTGTTCTTTCGTGCAAAGTTTTCAAAAGATATCGGGGAGTTACTGACTGAGCCACAGTTTTTAGACTAGGTTCGTGTTCGACATAGGCTCTGGTTCAGTTGTAATCGTTGCCAGTTTCTCTCCAGTCAGAAAATTGGAAGAGGTGGGTGCATCTGATTCATCTCCTCGTGATGGGCCTCGGGTTTACAGCGACATCAACACTAATCAAGATGATGTTCAATTGTTCCTCATTAAGTCTTTTGAGTCCCAATATACTCTGCAGGCAACGCTTTATAGTGCCCACTGTTCCTCCCCACCAGATATGGACGATGTCCGAGGTACAATTATACACACACACACACACACACACACACACACACACACGCACACACACACATATATATATATATATATATATATATATATATATATATATATATATATATAAGTTGTACCTTAATACTTGTATTGTGTCTCGCTAGACACAATCTGTTGCTTTTTTGGCATTGGGTTTCAGATGCATTCATCTGTTATGAAGTCTCGACTGACGTCATGGAGGAGTGGGCTGCCTTCGCAAGGACCAGCAGAGATACGAGAATAAAATCCGAGAACTGGTAGAGGATGAGGACGTTGCAGAGCTATCGGCGCATCTTCGCGCAGCTATGGGGACTCCGTGCAGGCGACAACAGAGCGTATTGGTCAGGCGAACGTGACGATCGAGCACTAACTCACTTCTTTGTGAGAGAAAGAGCAGACCTTAAATTTTCTTCGGTTTAGTGCCCCATCGCACATTGAGCTGTACCGCATGCAGGCGTATATTACTCACTGGTTGTGTACAGTTGAAATGGTTCAAATGGATCTGAGCTCTATGGGACTTAACATCTGAGGTCATCAGTCCCCTAGAACTTAGAACTACTTAAACCAAACTAGCCTAAGGACATCACACACATCCATGCCCGAGGCAGGATTCGAACCTGCGACCGTATCGGTCGCGCGGTTCCAGACTGAAGCGGCTGGAACCGCTCGGCCACAACAGCCGGCTGCACAGTCGAAGACCTGGCTTAAATAGTCACGGATTTCCAGTTCAAATCTGAAGTGGATCAACTCCATAACAGAATGGTAAATTTGCAAATTAGTTTGAGTGCCTTGGAGTCGGAGAGTCATCAGGGGCTTAGTGAGTTGCAAAATCCAGTGGTTGCAGAAAGTGAAACAATTTCTCTGGGACCCAGAAGTGGCGATATAGAGAATCCGCAGCCCAGTACTGTTAAATTATCTAATCCCTTCTTGAATGTGTTGCGCGGGATAGAATGCCTTGCTATCGATACTCAACAGGGGTTGGTTAAATTTTTGTGGTTTACTGTTACTTTAGAAGAACGCGTTAGCGTTTTTACAATACCGTGGAAACCGTTTTTCAGTTCCATCCCACGCGACGGTTGAGTATTTATCTTTTCCACCTCGAGGCATGATTTGAAGCTGAATCTTGGTTGGCCGCTGAAGTTCCTTACTATCGGCTGTAAGTGTGGGTGGTTGCCTTGGCCAATTTCCTAATTACCTTTTAGCTGTTTTTAACGCTTCAAGCGTGTTATCTGATGACTTAAGTTTTATTCGTTTTACTTAAAAATTGCTTCTCTGTTCATGAGGCTATCATTTTTATGTTTTTGCCTTGGGGCGTGTTCTCATTAGTTGCTTAGGAAAGGAGGAGTGTGGTGAGTAGTCTGTCGGGCCTACCGTAAGTCATTTCGAGTCCGTTCCTCCGGACCGCATTGCCCAACGTGTGGTATTTCATATCGGGCAGCTGCAATTGTTTCTTAGTTCCCTTTAATGAACTCTCTTTTAGGTAAACCTCAATTGTTTGTTGTGTTTTAGTGAAACACGTTCAAGAAATGTTTATGGACCACCTATCTGAAGACCGTTTTCTCAGAACCTTTGAAGAGATTGTTATGTAACTTCAATTGATGAAATATTATCTTGCTTCCCATATTAAAATTTGCGGTAAATATTTCCATAACAGTAATCAGTGGCACGCAAGATTTGTATAATTTTGGAAAGAGAATAACATTTCTTCTAAATTTAAGTTTTCATACTTTATGTTCCCATGACTGACTTCGGAGGGTTGAGAGCATTTGAATTAACACTATAAACTTTTGCTATTTAATATCGCTGAAATATTTGATTAATTGTTTTTAAGTAATTTAACTTAATTTTACAGTTGCTGTTGTTGTGGTCTTCAGTCCACAGACTGGTTTGATGCAGCTCTCCATGCTACTCTATCCTGTGCCAGCTTCTTCATCTCCCAGTACCTACTGCAACCTACATCCTTCTGAATGTGCTTAGTGTATTCATCTCTTGGTCTCCTTCTACAATTTTTACCCTCCACGCTGCCCTCCAATACTAAATTGGTGATCCCATGATGCCTCAGAACGTGTCCTACCAACCGATCCCTTCTTCTAGTCAAGTTGTGCCACAAACTTCTCTTCTCCCCAATCCTATTCAGTACCTCCTAATTTTACAGTATGGTCTTAATATGTCAAGGTCCTGCTAGCCTATTTAGAAAAGTTATCCTGTTGGCAAGTGTTAATAAAAGCCTTCATACGAATGATGTTCAGCCCTTATTTGGCCTGGTCCTTCCACTCCCAGTCAACCTTATGCCTGTAGTGCGCACTGTTCAGATCTGGTAGCTGACCAACAGCAGAAAACACGGAGCCGCCAGGACGACCAGCCGCCCGCCTCCAGACTTGGACGGCCAAAGCATTGATGTGTCTTCTCCTGGTTGCAGTCCACGTCCCTAGTGTCCAGAAGCTGCCCAGCCAGACCAAATTGGAAGTCACACGTGTGGTACAACAAACAGCCTGCCCGTTGCCCCGAAGACCTGTGCTGTCCGTTCTGCTTCATTGAATGCCTCTACCGGGAAAACGGTGTCAGCGACACTCGCGGCAAACGTGTCACGTCCCCTTCACGCTAAAGATTGTGTTGTACGAACACAGTCGATCGCGCAACTGTTCCTCCGGCTCTTCTAATAACTTCTTGGCGTCACTTGGGTCGATACAGAGGTCGGTGTTCCAGTCTACATCTAAAACTGGACTCTGTGCATGGCATTCTCAATTGTCGACATTCCAAATGGTTTTAAGTTGTTTGCAGTTGGTAGCCCGTTTCGATAAGGGGAAGCTGATCAGTTTCATTTGGGCTACAAGTCCACAGTATCACTTTCTACTCCGATCGCAAAGTTGTCCATGTATGTATTCCTGTTTATAAGTGGCGCCACGGCGGGAAATAATACTGTACACTCATTGTTGTGTTCTCTTAGAGTTGCAGAGAGGGTACGGGCCGCAGGTCAGACCGAATGTGATCCTTGTCATTAGGTATTATATTAAGCGTTTGAAGATCTCCCGTTTCGTTCCGGTTCGTTCTGAGCCAGAAGAATTTGATCAAATCTTTTTCTTCTTCTGTCAAGATCAGCTGGAGGAATGCCTGCGTGATGTCCGTAACAACATCAGTGGAATGTAGTCCAAATCTCAGTACAATCTTTAGGGCCTCAGGTGGTAGATTCGGTCCTACTCTAAAATCTCGTTCAGAGAAAGTGAATTTATTTCATTAAATGACATCTCTAAGACTATTCTCCATTTAGTTTTCCCATTTTTCTCTTCCTCACTGCATAATTAGGGAGATAAAACAGGGTCTTCCATCTTCCCTGAGAGCTGAGTCGGAGCAACCTCTACTTACCTCTTCGTAATGTAGTCTAACATTAAGTCGTAGCACATTCCCTTTAAGCCTTCTTGATACTGAAGTCTTGTCGTCAGTTGATTGAATCGTTTCTCTGCATTCAGTCTTTGAAGAGTTTTAACCTGTCTTTTGGGAAGTGAAACCAATGGTCATTGGTACTTTATATAGAGGGATGCTCTGTACTCCTCAAGAAGTCTTGTGTCCTTGTTGCTCACGGATCAGTCTTGATTAGCAATAACCGCTATACTCTCCAAGACCCATAAGCGTTCTGAAGTCTAAACCGAGGGCTATTACATGCAGACATATGGACAATATCACAGGTCTGCACTTTTGAGTTCACAGTGCCAAAATAAACCTTTCATAGACGTCGCTGTTCTTAAAGCGAAGGAAACTGCGATGTACACTGTCCACCCAAAACGTTCAGAGGTTGATTTTATTCCTGGAATATAAGTGACGCTAGTATAGTAGCAGTAGTAACAGCTTGTGTCAAATTTGTTGTGACACAAATCGAAATGGAGCAACATTTCTCAACATATTGTTTAAAATAACCTTCAGAATGTTGTGAAGAAGGCGAAAGTTCGTGCGAAGTTCACCCCGCACGCCTTGACTCCCCGACAAAAACAACGACATGTGGACCCCTGCCGCAATCGGACTGAAATGCGAAACACTGGTAATTCTCTTCTGGAAAAATTCATCACGTATGACGAGACTTCTACCACAAAACGATAAAGTGCAGTTATTCGTATGAAGGATCAACGTTTTGACGACATAACTGAGATTAAAGCTAATGTAAGGGCAGAGTTGAACAACGTCCCATAGAAGGATTATTATGATAGTTTAACGTGTTTTTATGAACGTTCTGTGCATTGCACTAAACGTGGGGAGGGGAGGGGGGAGAAGACTAAGTAGAACAGCTGAAGCATTAAAGCAACTACCTTTAAACTTTTCTCTGTTCTTTTATTAATGCAGCCTCGAAATATTTTGTACTGACGGCGTATAAACACTTGCAGACCGCAGCGTTGAGTTTTGTGTGGTATTTCGTGCTGCAGTGCAGTGGAAGGAAATGAGATTAGACTTTAGCTCTCAGTCCACCACGAAATCACTAGAGACAGAGCAGTATCTGGAATTGGACAAGGATAAGAAAGAGTGCTGGCCGTCTCTTTTTCAATGGAACCGTCCAGTTATTCGACTTCGAAGATTTAAGAAAATCATGTAATCGGTTGATAGGGATTTAAACCCAGCTCCTATCCAATGTGACTCCAGTATCTTAAACCATAACATCTCCTTGTCAAATGATGTAAGGTTTTTCCGACTTGTTTACCGAAACCAATGAAATAACTTCATGGAAAATCAGTTATTCCCACGATATGCGATAACGGTGTTCGTTTTCTTGCGCAACAGGTTGCGACATATGCCTTGCGGGCGAGAATCAAAACAGTGCACGAAGTCAGTGTGAGTTACAGGTATCACCTGCTCATCAAGTAGGCATTGTGACGACGGCTGCTGTGTGCTGGCAGTACGCCGTGATAAAAATCTCACATTCACTGTCAATTATTTGCGATACTTCAGAGCAGTGACTCTGTTAACATTAGCTCTTTATTTCTCAAGAGGGAGTTCGCTAGAGTAAACTGCTGTCGAAAGCAGTGTGAGCAAAACACTGTGTTTAGGCCTCCTGAGAGTCCGCGTAAATGCAGTCAGCAATCTGGAATCCTATACTGTTCGGAGCTGGCCACTGTGTCACGCTGACAAAGTTTGTGTGTTTACACTGTGCGCAACAATTATTTATAATCCAGTATGTTCCTGGATTCGAGGCTAATAAAACACTCATGCCTTACAACGATTTCTTTTTAGAAGCATAAATATACTTGTCTAAGTTGCAGTCTGTAAAAAAACAAATCTGAATTTCTTAGGGAAGCTCTGTTTACAAGTGTCTTGCAACATCAAAGAATACGGAAAACTAAAATATAAAGGACCTGAGCGTCGACAAGAGACGTTAAAACTTAAAAGGAACTTCTCTGAAGACGAAGGAGAAAAGGAAGAAAAATAAAGTGAGGTACAAAATTACACTACATTTAGCAAAGATCTTGCACCTTTTCACGGATGGTGATTTAATGAAAGAATAGTTGGAAGCTGCACCTAAACATTTATGTCCACTTCAGGTAAAACAATTTCGCTTGGTGCCATCATCAATCGCGCGCGGATTATGGCAGACGACGTTCAGAGTCAGCTTGTAAAATCTTTGTAAAGAGTTGCATATTCTTTGGCGCTCTATGAAAGTGTAGGTATCACAGTAATACAACTGTATGTGACATTCATAGCAGCGAAGAACAGAGTGCATAAAATGTAGGTTTATCGTGAAAGTTTTTAGTTTATATGTCTAGAGATGGAGCGCCAATCATGTTAGGAAGCAAATCAGAATCCGCAGCGTAACTGAATGGGAAAATTAAAACGTTTGCAGAACCAAATTGGCACTGATCTGCAGGCTGAAGTAACTGATCTGTAATGCGATATAGCCCGCATCTCGTGGTCGTGCGGTAGCGTTCTCGCTTCCCACGACCGGGTTCCCGGGTTCGATTCCCGGCGGGGTCAGGGATTTTCTCTGCCTCGTGATGGCTGGGTGTTGTGTGCTGTCCTTAGGTTAGTTAGGTTTAAGTAGTTCTAAGTTCTAGGGGACTTATGACCACAGCAGTTGAGTCCGATAGTGCTCAGAGCCATTTGAACCATTTTGTAATGCGATAGGCCGGCCGCTGTGGCCGAGCTTTTCTAGGCGCTTCAGTCCGGAACCGCGCGACTGCTACGGTCGCAGGTTCGAATCCTGCCTCGGGCATGGATGTGTGTGATGTCCTTAGGTTAATTAGGTTTAAGTAGTTCTAAGTTCTAGGGGACTGATGACCTCAGATGTTATGCCCGCCGGCCGAAGTGGCCGTGCGGTTAAAGGCGCTGCAGTCTGGAACCGCAAGACCGCTACGGACGCAGGTTCGAATCCTGCCTCGGGCATGGATGTTTGTGATGTCCTTAGGTTAGTTAGGTTTAACTAGTTCTAAGTTCTAGGGGACTAATGACCTCAGCAGTTGAGTCCCATAGTGCTCAGAGCCATTTGAACCATGTTATGCCCCATAGTGCTCAGAGCCATTTGAACTATTTCGTAATGCGATAGGGACGATAAAGAGAGTTTAGATTTCTCCAGGCATTTCCCTCAGGGCCGATATCTTCGTTTACGTACGTCTCCAGATGGCTCCCAACCCTCTTCTCAGTGACGATGTAGGGATTGCAGTACTCGCTGCTCGCAGGCCAGCGGACGCAGTCTGCTCGCGGAACATGTCTGCTGTGATGCCCTGACGTGACCAGATCCTAGAGACACATGTCACGTGTGGAGGATCACTGTCTTGTTGAAAACTGACACCACGACAATATCACATTAAAAATAAGACATGAGGACGCAGAATGTCCGGGACGTAGCGTTGTAACGTCAGAGTTTCCTCATTCACTATCAGCTGTGACCTGAGGTCGTATCCTATGGATCCCCACACCATGACGCCAAGAGTAAAACCGTTGCGCCCTCCAAACCACTGGAAGAATAAAACCTATCCCCAAGTCACCACCATACTCTCCGACGATGGTCATCCGGGGTAGTACAAAAAAATGGCTCTGAGCACTATGCGACTTAACTTCTGAGGTCATCAGTCGCCTAGAACTTAGAACTAATTAAACCTAACTAACCTAAGGACATCACACACATCCATGCCCGAGGCAGGATTCGAACCTGCGACCGTAGCGGTCACGCGGTTCCAGACTGAAGCGCCTTTAACCGCACGGCCACACCGGCCGGCTCGGGGTAGTACAGAAATGTGATTCATCACTGAACTCAAAAATGGTTCAAATGGCTCTGAGCACTATGGGACTTAACATATGAGGTCATCAGTCTCCTAGAACTTAGAACTACTTAAACCTAACTAACCTAAGGACATCACACACATCCATGCCCGAGGCAGGATTCGAACCTGCAACCATAGCGGTCGCGCGGTTCCAGACTGAAGCGCCTACAACCGTTCGGCCACAGCGGCCAGCCATCACCGAACTAAATGCCATGGCATTCATCAGCAGTCCATGCTTCACGATGGATCGCACCATTCCAAACGTAGCCTTTTTTATTGTAGCTTTAACGGAAACCCAGACATGTAACACTAATGCTCTAGTTTGGCTGTTGATAGTCTCCGCGGGATAACAGAGAATGTTGCAGGGAGACCATTATTTATTCTCGGATGCCATGCGTAAACATAGACGGCGTCGATATACTTGGTGGACGTCCCTTCCAGCGGTCAGACATGATAAACAGAAACCTAGATGACGAGTGTGTTTGCCGTCGCGTTCCCTTGCAGTCACTGGGCCACTGTCAGATCTGAATAACCACAAAATCTGGATGTTGCACGATTCGACCAGCTGGCTCAACGGAGACCAACAATGAGGCTCATTTAAACTCTGTGAGGTGCTGATAGCCGGCCGCTGTAGCCGAGCGGTTCTAGGCGCATCAGTCCGGAACCGTGCTGCTGGTACGGTCGCAGGTTTTAATCGTGCCTCGGCCATGGATGTGTGTGATGTCCTTACGTTAGTTAGGTTTAAGTAGTTCTAAGTCAAGGGGACTGATGACCTCAGATGTGAAGTCCCATAGTGCTTAGAGCCATTTTTTCAGTGTTGACGGGCCCAGGCGAGTGCAAAGCTTTGTGTCGGCCAGTCATCAAGGGTACACGAGTGAGCCTTCGGTTCCGAAATCCCTATCGATGATGTTTCGTTGAATGGTTCTCACTCTGACACTTTTTGAAGGCCCAGCATTGAAATCTCGAGTAATTTGTGGAAGGGTTGCACTTCTGTCACGTTGGACGATTCTCTTCAGTCGTCGTTGGTCCCGTTCTTGCAGGATCTTTTTCCAGTCGCAGCGATGTCAGAGATTTGATATTTTACCGGATTGCTGATATTATCGGTACACTCATGCAATGGTTGCACGTAAAAATCCCCACTTTATCGCTACCTCGGAGATGCTGTGTCCCATCGCTCGTGCTCCGACAATAGCACCATGTCCAAACTCCCTTAAATCTTGATAACTTGCCATTGTAGCAGCAGTAACCGATCTAAGAATTGCGCCAGAAACTCGTTGTCTTATATAGGCACTGCCGATCGCAGCGCCGTCTTCTTTCTGTTTACATATCTCTGTAACTGAATATGCATACCTATACCAGTTCCTTTGGCGCTTCAGTGTAATAGGCTAATTAACTACATGACTTATGAAGAGCTGCTTGACCATTGAACATAGTTATCAACTCACTACGCAGAGACATTGTGCTACAAGGACCGCTGGTAGGACTCTGAAACCCACGTGAGATTTCTTCTGCTGATTTCATTCGATTTTCTACAACGACGCTCCGTAATGCTTGTTGGTCCCTGGTCGTCAGTACACAAGATCTGGCCGGTCTTTGTTCAGCTGCGGTTATTCCGTAGCGTTTCCGTTTCACAGGCACAACACCAACAGTCACCGTAGGCAGCTTTAAAACTGTTGATATTTTCCTGATGGATTTGTCACTCAGTTGACATCCAATGACAAGTCCATGTTCGATGTCACTGAGCACTCCTCACTCACCCCTTCAGCTGTTAATGCTTCTCTACTGAGAACACAATAGTTCCCGTCACCTCTTATATTAGCAGTTCACTCTCTCGCGATATGTAGTGGGCAATTCTCCGTTACATAGGAGGTCCGGATACTTTTCATCTTATAGTGTATATGAAACCTTAATGACTTAAATACTGGGGTATCAACACACAAGTTGTTCCTAATAATTGGGAGTAAAGTTGGCAGAGGTGAAAAAAAAAGTTTTGAAATAAGAGAGAAAGATTTGAATTTCGCCATTTTCGCTGGCATACCCTCGTAAGTGAAGCAGTTCGGCAAAAGACCGATGTGAGTTAGTAACGTGGAGCGCTACACGATGCAACAACGCGTCCTTATTGTCAAACATTGCTATAAAACCGCATATACGACGCTGGTGCGACCTGTTGTTGAGTACCGCTTGTGTTATTGGAACCCGTATCAAGTCGGCTTGAAGGAAGACATCGAAGCAATTCAGAGGCGGGCTGCTACATTTGTTACCGGCAGGTTTGAACAACACGTATTACGGAGTTGCTTCGGAAACTCAAATGGGAATCCCTGTCGGGAAAGCGACTTTCTTTTCGAGAAACGCTATTGAGAAAATTTAGAGAACAAGCATCTGAAGCTGACTGCTGAGCGATTCTACTGCCGACAACATTCATTGCGCGTAGGGACCACGAAGATAACATACGAGAAATTAGGGCTCATACGAAGGCATACAGTTAGTCGTTTTTCCGTCCCTCTATCTGCGAGTGGAATAGGAAAGGAAATGACTATTAGTGGTACACCGTAGGGTGGCCTGCGGAGTATCTATGTAGATGTAGATGTCAGTTTTTCGTTAGAAATAATGTCCCATATTCATGATCTGTGAAGAGAAAAATAAAAAAATTCGAATATACTGGTTCATTTGTTCATGTAAAACACACGACATGAGCTGTTGGTCGTCGTCCAGAAAGAAACCCAGCAATTGTGCATAGCTAACAGACTGTGAATAGTAAAGAGTTGCGACTTCTCCCGGTTTGGTGATCAGAATTGGCCGTCAAGATCTTGAGATTTAACACCCATAGATTTTCTTCTGTGCGGTTTTCTGAGTCTCAAGTTTACGTCAGGAAACCCACGACCACCAAAGTATTAAAGGCCTAAATTGAACGCTGTATCAACGAAATACCGCATTTACGCAAGACCGTAACTGAAAATTTCGCCAGAAGAGTGCGTGTATACTACGCAAGTCGTCTGTTTATTGGAAGTGTCCGTAGATTATTTTGAAATATCTGCATTTTAAATGAATAAATGTTACAGTGCTCCGCGACAGAAATTCATGTCTCAGTTCTAGTTCAAGCCTTGCGCTCTTATTGTAACTCCATATAGACTCGAAGACGACTCTGTGATACAAATTGCTTTCAACCGACAGGCGAATCGCAGATACCGAGTGAGGTACCACGGTGGTTAGCACATTGGACTCGCATTCGTGACGATGGCGGTTCAAATCCTTATCCGGCCATCCAGATCTATGTTTCGCGTTGTTTCCTTGAATTTTTCGGGTGACCATGACCGATTTCTTTCTCTTGCTCTGTCTCTCATGATCTCGTTGCCGATGGTGCCTTGCGTCCCTGTCTTCTTCATTTGATACCTAGGCGTTTTTTAAAACAGACACTAATTGCATGAAGTAATGGAACCAGCCAACTTTGATTTTTAGCGGCGTTTGTGATTTATTCAAGGTGATACACATCGTAACATAGTTAAAAAGCCAAAAATACGTGAAAGCATATTTTCGTAACTATTGGATAGCTACTGCATTTCCAAGACTTTTATCAGTTATACTTTTCTTATCATGGGATTCAGAGAGAACTCGTATGCTCAGACCCATTTCCAATCACAGAAATATTTCGTCGTCGTGAAGAAAATAACAAACAACGATTCCATCAAACACGAGGTGTTTTCCAAAGAGGGAGGGGGACTACAACGTCTGAAATCTTGAATTAAAGTCACAGAAGGTCTTTTGCAACGTCAGTAATGAGAACAAAGTTTATCATTACCGCAACACAACTAAAATGATACTCCAAGAGCGTGCACACACACACACACACACACACACATATATATACACACACATATATATATATCATTGAAATATCTCGAAAATTACACATCGATTGAAAAAAAAAGATGTAACCACCCTCGACCCGCCACCCCACCCCACCCGTTGCGCGGGTGGCGGGGGATGGGGAAGGGGGCAACTTTGAAAGCCTCAATGGGAACCCCCAACTTTTTTTTTGTTTGTAGATTTCGATTCTACCGCAAAATCTACATACGTGTTGTCGGAAGCATTTTCTTCGTTTCGCCACAGATGGCGCTGTAATCGGAGGAAAAGAAATGGGTACGCAGTTATAATTTCCATCAGTATTGAATAGAATTGGGGAGGAGTTTGTGGCACAAGTTGACTAGAAGAAGGGATCGGTTGGTAGGCATCAAGGGATCACCAATTTAGTACTGGAGAGCAGCGCGGAGGGTAAAAATCGTAGAGGGAGACCAAGAGATGAATACACTAAGCATATTCAGAAGGATGTAGGCTGCAGTAGGTACTGGGAGATCAAGAAGCTTGCACAGGATAGAGTAGCATGGAGAGCTGCATCAAACCAGTCTCAGGACTGAAGACCACAACAACAACATGTTACTCAATGGCCCTTGAATATTCAATGGCACCTGGGATCACACTTCCATGCTGCGACGGTAGGACAAGTCAGTATCTCACAACTTCTAATTGGAAACCCCATTCGCAACGTTGTTTCCTTCTCGAGGCTCCACCGTGGCCGTGTAACGAATTATGACGTACCATAACAGGCAGTACACTACGACCTGAGCTCACGTATCGTGCAGACGTAGAACACATAGCCACTCTAAACATTAGAATTCTTGCACAGTGTTTATTGCCTGCACACCTGCCTATCATTTGGAGAACAGACGTGCAAGTTGACGATGAATGTTACAACCACAGAAGTAAAAACTGAAATGAACCTGATTAACGGAGAATGTAGAAGAATGTTGAGGTTGTTGTTGCCTTGTATGCCGAGCGTTTTCCGGAGAAGGCTCGCTCTCGTTCGTTTTTTTACAAGGTTATGAACGCTAGTATGTCTGATGGTAGCATAGACACCGGCAAAAGGAAGCGAAGTAAACGTGTTACAGGAGAGGCTAATGAAATAGCTGTACTGGCGCAATGCATCACAACCCACGGATAAGCGCCCGGCAATTGCAACACGATTCCGGTATGTCCGTAGGTAGTATTATCAAAGTAGTGCATTGCCATAAGTATCATCCATACCACGTATCACTCCATCAACGACTTCATGGCTCTGATTTCCATTACCGGATAGTGTTCTATGAATGGGGACGTCAATAATTGCAAAGCCCCCCCCCCCCCCCATGTTCTTTGCCGAAGTACTATTTTCTGAGCAGTCTACATTTACAAACTATGGTAGCGTTAACAGGTATAACATGGACTACTGAAGTGTGCCGGCCGCTATGGCCGAGAGGTTCTAGGCGCTTCAGTCTGGAACCGCGCTGCTGCTACGTTCGCAGGTTCGAATCCTGCCTCGGGCATGGATGTGTGTGATGTCCTTAAGTTAGGTTTAAGTACTTCTAAGTATAGGAGACTGATGACCTCAGATGTTAAGTCCCATAGTGCTTGGAGCCATTTTTACTGAAATGTAGACAATCCGCATTCGTTAAGGCAAGATGACCTTGATCCGTTAACGTATGGTGTGGCATCATGAGCAACAAACTTATTGGTCCGTATTTTATCGACGGCACGTTGAATGGACACAAATACCGAACGTTTTGGGACAGTAACTACCGTTACTACTGCAGGATTTTGCCATGGACATTCAACAACGTATGTGTTTTCATTACGACAGTTGTCCAGCACCTTAGGCAATTGAAGCGCGGGGGTATCAGACCGTGTTACACTGGTCGGTGGATCGGCAGAGGTGGCCCTATTAACTAGTCCCTAGGTTGCCGGATTTGACGCCGCCGGATTTCTTTTTATGGGGATGTTTAAAAGATATGGTGTACCAGCAAGTGCCAACACACCGTGAAGACATGGTCGACCGCGTCAGAAACGCCTGTGCTGACATTCCCGCACATATGCTTCTGTCCTGGGTACGGTCATTTGAAAAGTTGATCGCTAACTGTATTGAAGCTGGTGGTACTACGTTTGAACACTTACTCTAATCGGAAAAGTAGAGTAGCGTTCGGCTCGAGCTACCACCACATGTCGGAGGAATGCAAAGCTGAGAATGGGGTTTCCATTATGAAATGCTGGCCTGTCCTACCCTCGCAGCATGAAGGTGGGGTCCCACGTGTACGGCGTTCGAAGTCACGGTACTCGAGTGCCTGATTTAGTGATAGATAATAGTGATGGAAATTGTGTCTATCCAGGATGCGAATACCAATCTTCTTGCTGTTTCCACAGTCTTTGGCAATATGCTTCGTACCACTGTGCGGATTCATTATCACCGTAACCAGAACAGCTTCCTCGTGTTCTTTGTCAGTTGCAGTATTCTTTCTTGTCCTCGCCTTGACGTTCAAGATGCCTGTCCGCACTAGCGTCTTAGTAATTCGTGCAACTGCCTGGCGCATCGGACACTGGAGATCCAGATAGGTAGCCCTATACCGCTGTACTGTTTTTACAGCATTTCTTTAACATTCACCATATAAAAGTGGTATATCCAAGTGCTCCTCATTGGTGTACAAGTCTGCACGCAACGAATGTTGAAGCAGAGATGAGCGGCCTGAGGTGTAGAGAAGTAAACAGGCAAATATGTTGACATTCTGACACAGCGTAGCACGAGAGCTCCGCTTGGTGGTGTTTGCACAGCTAATGTCAATTCCAGGTACCGTGCTCTCAAATTTAGGACATTTCTCGATTTTTTTACGACAGGTTTCAACGTCACCATTAACAAATGCTATATCACTGTAACTGTCTTCTCAAGAGCTATCAAATGCAGTTGAAAAAATTATACGGTTCCATTTTTAAAACAGTAATTGTTTCAATATCTCCGTTGTTACCAACACGAAAAACATTAACCAACAAAAAATATGTGCCCCTCGACGCTCTAAAATTTGCCGAAAACCGCACTGCGATATGTGTAACCGCTCACGAAGTAAAAGGAGTTTTACGTCTCACGTGACTCACCCTGTATAGTAACAAAAGAATTGCTTTCCGCAAATTCAGTAGTCTATAACAATAATGATTTTTATAATTGACTTCTTACTAGAATTATTCTGCTCTCAGCCGTTATGTGGTGTTTCTGAAGCAGTCGGCACAAGGATCGAGCACGAGAACGTTGAGCGTTGAGCGTGGCGAGTTTTTGACGTCAAAGCGTGGAATAAGCCTGTTGGGCAGTCTTTTCGAACGTACAGAACAGTATCTAGCAAGACAGATATTCTGAGCGCGCGTTTGAACGTTGAATAATGAGATGGAAGAACGCCAACTACGCCAGATGCACGCAATCTTTCTTCATTAGTGTTGGTAGACGTCATATTGGCTTTCAGTTGAAGCCCATATGTACACTCCTGGAAACTGAAATAAGAACACCGTGAATTCATTGTCCCAGGAAGGGGAAACTTTATTGACACATTCCTGGGGTCAGATACATCACATGATCGCACTGACAGAACCACAGGCACATAGACACAGGCAACAGAGCATGCACAATGTCGGCACTAGTACAGTGTATATCCACCTTTCGCAGCAATGCAGGCTGCTGTTCTCCCATGGAGACGATCGTAGAGATGCTGGATGTAGTCCTGTGGAACGGCTTTCCATGCCATTTCCACCTGGCGCCTCAGCTGGACCAGCGTTCGTGCTGGACGTGCAGACCGCGTGAGACGACGCTTCATCCAGTCCCAAACATGCTCAATGGGGGACAGATCCGGAGATCTTGCTGGCCAGGGTAGTTGACTTACACCTTCTAGAGCACGTTGGGTGGCACGGGATACATGCGGACGTGCATTGTCCTGTTGGAACAGCAAGTTCCCTTGCCGGTCTAGGAATGGTAAAACGATGGGTTCGATGACGGTTTGGATGTACCGTGCACTATTCAGTGTCCCCTCGACGATCACCAGTGGTGTACGGCCAGTGTAGGAGATCGCTCCCCACACCATGATGCCGGGTGTTGGCCCTGTGTGCCTCGGTCGTATGCAGTCCTGATTGTGGCGCTCACCTGCACGGCGCCAAACACGCATACGACCATCATTGGCACCAAGGCAGAAGCGACTCTCATCGCTGAAGACGACACGTCTCCATTCGTCCCTCCATTCACGCCTGTCGCGACACCACTGGAGGCGGGCTGCACGATGTTGGGGCGTGAGCGGAAGACGGCCTAACGGTGTGCGGGACCGTAGCCCAGCTTCATGGAGACGGTTGCGAATGGTCCTCGCCGATACCCCAGGAGCAACAGTGTCCCTAATTTGCTGGGAAGTGGCGGTGCGGTCCCCTACGGCACTGCGTAGGATCCTACGGTCTTGGCGTGCATCCGTGCGTCGCTGCGGTCCGGTCCCAGGTCGACGGGCACGTGCACCTTCCGCCGACCACTGGCGACAACATCGATGTACTGTGGAGACCTCACGCCCCACGTGTTGAGCAATTCGGCGGTACGTCCACCCGGCCTCCCGCATGCCCACTATACGCCCTCGCTCAGAGTCCGTCAACTGCACATACGGTTCACGTCCACGCTGTCGCGGCATGCTACCAGTGTTAAAGACTGCGATGGAGCTCCGTATGCCACGGCAAACGGGCTGACACTGACGGCGGCGGTGCACAAATGCTGCGCAGCTAGCGCCATTCGACGGCCAACACCGCAGTTCCTGGTGTGTCCGCTGTGCCGTGCGTGTGATCATTGCTTGTACAGCCCTCTCGCAGTGTCCGGAGCAAGTATGGTGGGTCTGACACACCGGTGTCAATGTGTTCTTTTTTCCATTTCCAGGAGTGTATATAGGTCATTTCTGAGCACCAGCAAACTGAGAATCTCTCAAAAACCCGTCGTCAATTGTGTGATTCGTTGTAATGAAATGACGAGAAACTTCATGTCATGGTTAAGGAGTTGTTGTGACTTGTTTACCGTATTGCGAGCGTATGCCGTTTGAAGGCAACGGCAAATGACGATCCATAATAATTGTGCCTGGTACAATTTGTTGTAATTAAATGTCAGTTCATAACATACCTACGATTAAAGGTTTCAGGATACGGTAAGTGGCAAAGTATGGCCGTTTAACACTCGATCGTCGGTACAGTGCAATGAATGGAGATGAAGAGGTGTAAGGAATGAGGTGATGTGTTGCATGTTCTCGTCTCGCCGATTCAAATTTTTTTTAGTAGTGTTTGCACTTTGTAATAGATTATGTTACTTTCTTATTAGTTTAGTAAAAGTATAGTCTGGAATATTCGATGTTATATACGTGCGCTCTTTCTGAGTAGAGCGTTTGTTCGATTTGCTTAATGTACAACACAGTCTACCCTACTTGCAGTAAGGTATTTTACCTTTCTTGTTGTAAGTTTTGTATTTTAACAGAGCAAACGTAAGAATTTCACGCCCGCCCATTTCGTGAACAGTGTGATGTGCGAGCCAGATACAACCTACAACAGACGCTGTAGCGCGCTATGATCGCGTATATCTCGTTGAGAACACGTACCGTAAGCACGAATCGCGTCGTTCCTGAGCGTTCAGCACTACGTTGAACTCGGCACGCTCAACGTTGGCATTCGAAAGCACGGCCCGTGTGGCGACGGCTGAGGAGGCACCCTTAGGTTAACTTCTTATTGGTTTTACTTATAAATGAAACGTGCATATGGCATATTTGGCAGGAGGTACCCTTCTGGGGATTTTGCAAGTCTTTTCTTTTTAGCGACACTTCGGCGACTTATGAGTCGATAATGAAATGATGATTAGGACAAAACACGCTCACACATACACACACACATTCACACAGTCCTGAGCGGAGAAATTCCCCGACCCGGCCGGGACTCGAAACAGGAGCGCCGTGATAGTATCGCTATCCACAAGACCACTAGCTGCTGAAGACATTACTCATAAGCGAAATAAGTTTGATCTCTTAGCTTCTTCTCCAGGTCATTAAACGAAATAATTTACGGAACTATTTAGCACAGAGGACGGGTGAAAGTAAATGATTAATCTATGTACTTTACTTCAGCAAACAAGGAGTTAACCTAAAAGCTCTGCTAAAACTCCTCATACAGTATCCAACCGAAACTACACGAAAGAAAACAACTGTAATAAAAAAAAATATTTTGATGACCACAAAAGAAGCTTGAAGCTATTACAAGAACCATGTTTTGGTTAAGAAACTAAATAAAAGTTAGCTGCATAAGGCGAGTGATACTTTTTTCCTACAACGAATACAACACTCACTACTTAACTCGACAGAAAATACTGATATGTTCTCCTATTTACTTGATTGCTACTGTGCACACATGAGTCATACAACGAAAATCCCGTTTGTTTGTACGAAGAAACATAGCCTGCCTCAAGATACCCCGAGAATCGAGCGTCTGAACGGGGTCATCAACGCCCCCCAAAACTGGGAGCTATGTACATGCTGCGGGATTGGTTAGGCCTGAACTAGTTACACCTGTGCTTGAATATGTACTGCTGGAAACAGTCAAACAACTGCGGGGAATCTCTAGAAGCAGACTTGACACGTATTCCTGGAATGTGCTACAGGAGGAATGGGAAATAATGCATCGCAATGGACTCTACCCCTACCTCTACGTGCATATGGCATATTTGGCAGGAGGTACCCTTCTGGGGATTTAGCAAGTCTTTTCTTTGCCCGCATCTCGTGGTCGTGCGGTAGCGTTCTCGCTTCCCACGCCCGGGTTCCCGGGTTCGATTCCCGGCGGGGTCAGGGATTTTCTCTGCCTCGTGATGGCTGGGTGTTGTGTGCTGTCCTTAGGTTAGTTAGGTTTAAGTAGTTCTAAGTTCTAGGGGACTGATGACCATAGATGTTAAGTCCCATAGTGCTCAGAGCCATTTGAACCATCTTTTCTTTTTAGCGACACTTCGGCGACTTATGAGTCGATAATGAAAATCCAGCGACTTCAGTGTCTTAGTGAGACAGACTTTAGTCCTAGACTAACGTGCTGTTAATAACAAGCTGCAGGCAACCATATGTTTAACAATAACATTTTATTTACAGTTGAAGCAGTTCACTTATAATGGCACGTTTAATTATAACAGTTATCACATTTGGAGTCACGTAGGCTCCAACCCACATGCTGTGCGTGAGTCTCCGCATCAGCGACGTTTCTCATTGTGTGTGTGGCTAGCGGTAGTATGTGATCGTCTTATTGGGCTCTACACGTTACCAAACGAACTCAATGGACAGGATTACCTTCGGTTTCTGCGCCATCACCTTGGAGGATTGCTTGAGGATGTTCCCTTAGAGCTGTGTTAGTCAACCTGGTCCCTACCGCCCACTAATGAGCGTTCCAGCTTTCGTAGGGAGGATAGGCGATATAATATTTCCAAAATATTTTCATTAGGTTTTCGTAAAATTTTGACGGAGTATTTGGTAAGGTATCATTATTATATGCTTTAATTTGCTGTAACTCTGTCTTATATTGAAAGGTCTCTGTTGGATTCCTTTAATGTTAATTTCTTAAATATGTTGTCATTTACGGCATAAATTCCTCTTCTAAATTTACTGTAGTGTTTCTGACTCTTATCTGGGAGGTGACTGAGCAGTGGAACGTGTTACTTTTACACATAAATAAGAACGATCTGTCACACTACTACACTTTAAAACACAGTTTATATGTAATTCATGTCACACAGTCTCATACGGAACCTACATCCGCTTTCTTTTATATACTGTATATGATAAGATACTGTCATCCCCCTTCCCTTCTGTGTGAGAGGATGAATGAGCAAATGTATTTTGAGTTGCATGCTTGATGGTAGCAGACAAGCCTGTCTCCTAGAGAACAGTAGGACCAACGTCGGAGCAGGTAGCTACGCTTTCTAAAAGCAGAGAGGTTTCTATTCTTACAAGGGAACCTCCCCATCGCACCCCCCTCAGATTTAGTTATAAGTTGGCACAGTGGATAGGCCTTGAAAAACTGAACACAGATCAATCGAGAAAACAGGAAGAAGTTGTGTGGAAATGTGAAAAAAATTAGTAAAATATACAAACTGAGTAGTCCATGCTAAGATAGGCAACATCAAGGAGAGTGGTAGTCTAGGAGCGCCGTGGTCCCGTGGTTAGCGTGAGTAGCTGCGGACCGAGAGGTCATTCGTTCAAGTCTTCCTTCGACTAATAATTTTACTTTCTTTATTTTCGCAAAGTTATTATCTGTCCGTTCGTTCATTGACGTCTCTGTTCACTGTAATAAGTTTAGTGTCTGTGTTTTGCGACCGCACCGCAAAACCGTGCGATTAGTAGACGAAAGGAAGTGCCTCTCCAATGGGAACCGAAAACATTTGATCGCAAGGTCATAGGTCAACCGATTCCTCCACAGGAAAATACGTCTGATATATTCTATACGACACTGGTGAGGGCATGTGCGTCACATGACAGGAATATGTTGTCGACCCACCTAACTTGTACACTTGGCGAATGGGTAAAAAGATTCTTCTACCTTGCCCGATTTAGGTTTTCTTGTGGATGTGATGATCACTCCCAAAAAAGTGATGAAAACATAAGAGTCTGACACATAAACTGAAAATAAAAAATTAAAATTTTCACTGGAAGGAAGACTTGAACCGAGGACCCCTCATTCCGCAGCTGCTCACGCTAACCGCGAGACCACGGCGCTCCTGATCTCTAACTGGCCTTGATGTTTCTTATCTTGCACGTGGACTACTCAGTTTGTATATTTTGCTTATTTTTTCATAGTTCCACACAACTTCTTCCTGTTTTCTCGATTGATCTGTGTTCAGTTTTTCAAGGCCTATCCACTGTGCCAACTTATAACTCAATCTGAAAGGGGTGCGATGGGGAGGTTCCCCTGTTAGTATGGTCCTGTCTGTCCCTTGTCATGTTGGTATAGGAAGCTGCCTCTCTGGTCACTTCCGTTTGTATCTGTGAGGCACCCTCAGGAAGGGACCACGTCAGTCTGTCCGCGGCGAGCGTCTGAAGTGGTAAGATCTCCGGCTAAGCGCGTCTCTGCTAAGTCCGTAGGACAATGGATTTCTGAAGTTCAGCCTAACTGAAAATTTAATCATCTTTATTTCAGGTTTAGCTCTAAAATATCTAATGTTATCTTAAATTGCAACACAGTGTATTTCGAGTGTGAAGTTCAGAATATCTTCCTGTAGTTGCTTTGTCACTACTTTGTGAGTAAGGTGGAACCACGTGTTTATCAGTAACTCTAACTAAGATTATCAATCTTAAATGCGAATGTGCGTGAGATTATAAGGTCTCGTCTTGACAATATTTTTCGATATAGCAACTTTTCTTTATGTTCAACCCACGTGGGGTGTACTTTGTGAGACCAGTACCACGTGCTTATACAATTGTTTGACCCATCAGGTTAATAGTAAGACGTTAGTACCCAGTTCGAGGTTTTTCTTTTGTAAATTGCTTTTCGATCTAATTTATTTTAATTATCAAAATTATTGTGGAGTTACACTCTTTGTGTAAACCAAGTTGACCACGTGAAGCATGTGGTGTAATCATCAAAGTAGCCCTCAGCTATTCTTTTCGGGAAGATTTCACAGAGCGTTAGTATGAATTTAGTATACTAGTGTGTGGTAATTACATGACGGACAGGATTGCGCTACGAACGTAACTTCTTTGGGTGAAAATTGAATCGGTTGGTAGTGGTTAATTTCCTCTTGCATATGTTTCAACGTTCTTCGTGTGTTATTTTATGAATGCAGTGTTGTATGCAGTCTGCCAATCTTGGCTCCATATTTGACGTGTTCCGTAAGATTACAAACTCACATTTTCACAATCCTAAACAAGGCACCAGTTTAGTTATGAAGCAAGTTTAATATGCTGAAATTTCAATGATCAATGTTAAAATAAATTTCCAAATATAAACTGATTTATTTCTTTTTATTTAAATTCTCTTTATATATATATATATATATATATATATATATATATATATATATATATATATCACCGGTTGTCGTATGAGGATTAAAAGGTTATAATTAATGTTAGTCTGGTTGGGAATTTGGTAAGCTAGACTGGATACCTGGTGAAACAGTTGCTCAACAATGCAAGGTTAACTTCCCCAGACAGCTCACAGCTTTTAGCCCACTTTTATGGTCTTGTCTATCAGCACCGCTTTCATAACAAATTAGCACAGTAGCGGACAACATTACAATATGTTTTATAACATAAAATTTATTCCCTATTTTATAAATCACGATTACTATGAAACCGGTGGGTGTTTAAAATTTTTTACTGCTAACAGAGATACAGATGTGGACGATATGTGGAAAAAATTGACTGCCTCTGCCTTAGAGCAACGACGGTGGATGTGGTACATGCATGATGAAGCACCGCATATTTTTCTGCTATAGCGAGACAACAGCTAACGCTCCGATATGGTCGAAGATGGATTGGGCGAGGAGTTCCTGCACCGTGGCCTTCAAGATCGTTGTATCCGAGCTCAGTCAGTTTCTATGTTTGGGGCCACGTTAAAGGTGTAGTGTACGCTACTCAAGTTCATGCGGTGGAAAAACCAGAACAGGGACTCGTCAACGCTTGTCAAGAATTTCGAAATATATGAAAGGATTCGAACCTCACTGCGGTGACGGGTACACGCCCTCATCCAGGTACAAGGACGACGCTTTGAACACCTGCTTTAACTACGAGTGTAGTCGTGTAATCGTTGTCACGTTCATCCGAAACACCTGAACTTCTACTGACGTAACAGTATTGTTACCTTTTCCTAACTGGGATGAATACTACGCAGAATCAAATCAGTGGTGGCTGGTAACCACAATGTCACAATTATCCAGCAAACGGCTCGCTTTCGTGCCTATGTTTACTGAGACTTTTCTACTACTAGTGTCGTGCACTTTCAGCTGTATGCGTTCACGTCATTAGTTATGACTCACCCTGAATATTGCCGGCCGCGGTGGTATCGCGGTTCTAGGCGCTCAGTCCGGAACCGCGCGACTGCTACGGTCGCAGGTTCCAATCCTGCCTCGGGCATGGATGTATGTGATATCCTTAGGTTAGTTAGGTTTAAGTAGTTCTAAGTTCTAGGGGACTGATGACCACAGATGTTAAGTCCCATAGTGCTCAGAGCCATTTGAACCATCACCCTGTATATAAATGGAATATGACAGAAGATCACTAATACCAATATGAGATACCCTCTGCCGTGACTATGGAGTGACCTGCAGAGTCCTTACGTAGGTGGAGACACTAACATATACAAAAGTAAAGGAAGGTTGGGGTTTAACGTCCTATTGACGATGAGTCGTTAGCAGTGGAGCATAAGTTCAGATTGGGGGAGGATGGGAAACGAATTCGGCTGTGTCTTTTTGAAAGGAGACATCCCGGCATTTTCCTGGAGTGCTTTAGGGAATCCACGGGAAACCTACAGGTGTACGACATGACGGCAATCTGACAAAATGATATCGTGAATGTTTGTCCAATGTGTTATTACTGCGCCACCTTGTTCACTTGATATCACTGCCTAGACTATATTATGCGCACTGTACGTTGAGATTTGTATTAAGGTCTTTGAATTACGATCGTTAAACAACACGTAACTAGATATTTCCAGAGATAACAAGGATGAAAAAAAAATACGGTAGTAAATTTTTCAAGCTCCCGGGACCGCCTGTTCCGCCTTTAGCAACTCTTCCACATTACGATATTAAGACTGTTGTCAGTATCAGCATCTGGAAAAGTATTGCAACCAAAAGTAAAAGTTACGCGTGCCGTTATCTGGAAACCTAACTTGTCCACTGGCCTTATCTCGCTAGTTTCAGAGTTCTAACTTCGTAATCGCGCTGTCGATTCGCTCATATCAAGAATTATCAGAGTTTGCAATCGATTTGATTGTGTGCGGGCAGTATGAGCCATCATCTGCCTGCATCACGAGAAAGTCTCGTGTGAAGTCGTAGAATGCCAACCCTATAGTCAGGACACCTAAGTACGAGTACTGTCAGCGTCGCGAAGTTCCCTCGGAACAGATGGCGAGGTTCAATCTGTAATCTAATTCGCGGTTCACCTGCGATCAGAAAACAGCTGCAGTGTTGCTGGACCCCTCCACAGCGTGCATGAAATCACATATAACGAGTCAAGTGTGATTTTTTATGAGAGGCATGCATATGACTGCTCGCTGAAGGCTCAGAACAACCTCTCGCCATCGATGATAAGCGGTCTGGAAGGTAAATTGGTTCTCAAAGCTGCAGCTGCGTCTCTGTACGGAACAGATATTAGGCTGATTCGCGAACTTACGGCAAGGTGAAAATCGTAGTGTACGGTCTTAGCAAGCGATCGACCGCGACATCAGTATCACCGAATGTTCCTTCTTTCCTGGAATCTTCTTCGCGAGCATAGGATGACAATACGGCCGACATTTAAGACCCGGCCGGCCGAAGTGGCCGCGCGGTTCTGGCGCTGCAGTCTGGAACCGCGAGACCGCTACGGTCGCAGGTTCGAATCCTGCCTCGGGCATGGATGTGTGTGATGTCCTTAGGTTAGTTAGGTTTAACTAGTTCTAAGTTCTACGGGACTAATGACCTCAGCAGTTGAGTCCCATAGTGCTCAGAGCCAGCCATTTAAGACCCGACGATCTTCGCGCTTCTTATGGCAACGATCAGATATTCATAATATCTCCAGATGTGACTTCTTTCCGTACCTCTATCCTATGACACGAGTTTTGTGCGCAACAGAAGATTGCATGCTGTCACAATCACTATTAGCATCGACCTCTGCCCGTGCTGTCACGCACACACTAACGAGAGAAGTGTTCAAACTCGAACTGCTAAAACCAAATAAAAATTATTTTAAAATAAGCATATGTGTCTGTTTATCAGCCATCAAGATCATTTACCTGTGAAACTGTGCATCTGTTTACAATCAGTGTTTGAAGGTTAACGAATCTAAAAGTTAACAGAAGCTCTGCCCCACTGAGTGAGCCGTCCACAAATGGTCACCTTATTAACTACAGTGATCAACGGGAACATTACGATCGTGCTCACAGTTAAGACACTTGTCCACTTTTGTCAAGTAAAATGGAGATATGTATTTTTAGTATGGAATACGACTCCTTGTTATGTGGTCAAATATAGTGTAAGCAGGCTGTTTGCGTTTTTATGTTGGTAACACCACGTAGTGCTCCGTATGAAAATCGCTGACTGCGCTGTGTGCAGTCAATGGCTGGTTGGACTCATTGTTGGAATATTCGCTTGTGTAGTGCTGGGCTGTTGGATGTGAACAGCCCGTAGCGTTGGGCAGTTGGAGGTGAGCCGCCAGCAGTGGTGGATGTGGGGAGAGAGATGACAGAGTTTTGAGAGGCTACTATGAGCGGACGATCTGGACGTGTGTTCGTCAGAAAAAGGAAATTTGTAAGATTGGATGTCATGAACTGATATATATATATATATATATATATATATATATATATATATATATATATATATAATGACTTTTGAACACTATTAAGGTAAATACATTGTTTGTTCTCTATCAAAATCTTTCATATTCTTTTGTAGGGATTATTGAAAGTCAGATACGTTGCGCTAAAATATTGTGTGTCATCTTAGTGATGATCAGAATAAGTAAAGAGAAAACTGTGTGAGTACGTTGAGTTTTGCTCAGCTGTTTGAAAATGAAATAACGTAAGAGTTTTTCCAGCAGTGTCATTCTTTACATACGATGGGGAAGTTCAATACGTCAGACAATTCCATTAGTTACGAGGAGACTATGTTCAAGCTCTAAGTCGTTCTTGAGACGCAATACGTATTCCACTGAGCTAGTATCCAGTCGATATGAGGCGGGATCATTAGTTGGGATTTCTCAAGTACTTAGGCCCCGACTCTAATATTCTAGCCTGGACAAATGCGCTGCTAGTATTACACCGTCTAGTCACATTAATGTGACCACATCTTCGACGTCAACGTGCAATAACCACTATCCAAAACTGGTGCTGAGGCCACTAACATCACCACATGCCATAGATGACAGGGGTGATGGATGGCTGCAGAAATATGTGTAGGCGAATAGTCGTACAACTGTTGAGCAACTGACCGCCCAGATGGACCAAGGAGATTACAACAGCGTCTCCTCAACGACTGTTCAGAGAAAGTTGCTGCATCTGGGCCTCCGCAGCAGGCACCTGGTCCATGCACCCACGCTGGCTGCTGTTCATCAACGACGAAGGCTGGAATTTGCACGGCAGTACCGCATCTGGACTTCCAGTGAGTGGCGACAGGTGGCCTGTTTAGATGAATCACATTTTATGCTCCATCGTACATGCGGTTAGTGGCGTGTACGGCATGAAATGGCTGCAAGCAAACTCCTGCAACAATCGTCGATAGGAGAATGTTTTCATGGTATTCCAAAGGTGATCTCGTCACTATGGAAGGCACAACTGATCAATACAAGTGTGCATCTATCCTTGGGGGCCATATCCATCCCTACATGCAGTTTGTTTTTCTTCTGCACGATGCAATCTACCAACAGGACAAAACAATATGTCTCACAGCTCTCGGTGTACGTGCGCGATTCCAAGAGCACCAAATAAGTTTACCGTACTCTGCTGGCCACCAGATCCCACACAATCGATAAGGGTGTAGTCAACTGACCGTTTGGCATTGATGTCTTACCTATGGTGTTTAACCGAGCCATCGGAGGCTTCATGGCAATGCGGTGGACGACTATGTTTAAAGAACTGATGACATCTGACCAAGCAGTCCCACCCACCTTTGTTGAGAGCATCATCATTCTGGTCCACAAACCAGCCCATGGTTCGAGGTCACGAGCTATAGGCCGCTCACTCTACTCAGCACCGATTACAAGATCTTCGCCTGCTTACTGGTGATGCGTCTCCCGACAATACCCCCTCATGTTCTCTCATCAGAGCAAACGACACCTGGATGACAGGTTAACACACAGACCACCACAGGGGAATGCCGCGACTTAATTGAGATGGCGTCCGCCTGCAGACTCCGTGCAGTCCGCAGCTCGTGGTCGTGCAGTAGCGTTCTCGCTTCCCACGCCCGGGTTCCCGGGTTCGATTCCCGGCGGGGTCAGGGATTTTCCCTGCCTCGTGATGACTGGGTGTTGTGTGATGCCCTTAGGTTAGTTAGGTTTAAGTAGTTCTAAGTTCTAGGGGACTGATGACCATAGATGTTAAGTCCCATAGCGCTCAGAGCCATTTGAACCATTTGAACACCGTGCAGCGGCGCAGATTCTAAATGAGTGTGCGATAAAGTGCGCTATCATTTCCTGCTTTCGGGCGCAGCTCGCACTCGCATCCCACTTCCTTTCATCAACGTCCTCCGTAGCCTTTACAGCAGTACCAGTTCACGAGTCCAAATCACTGGACGTTCAGCAAGGCTGTTACCCATCCGCCATTCAATTCGGCAGGAACTTAGTAAGGTCATCCGAAGACCAGTATCAGTTGCAAAGCGATTTAGAAAAGATTGCTGTATGGTTTGGCAGGTGGCAGTTCACGCTAAATAACGAAAAGTGTGAGGTGATCCACATGAGTTCCGAAACAAAACCGTTGGAATTCGATTACTTGATAAATAGTACAATACTCAAGGCTGTCAATTCAACTAAGTACCTGGGTGTAAAAATTACGAACAACTTCAGTTGGAAAGACCACATAGATAATATTGTGGGGAAGGCGAGCCAAAGGTTGCGTTTCATTGGCAGGACACTTAGAAGATGCAACAAGTCCACTAAAGAGACACCTTACACTACACTCGTTCGTCCTCTGTTAGAATTTTGCTGCGCGGTGTGGGATCCTTACCAGGTGGGATTGACGGAGGACATCGAAAGGGTGCAAAAAAGGGCAGCTCGTTTTGTGTTATCACGTAATATGGGAGAGAGTGTGGCAGATATGATACGCGAGTTGGGATGGAAGTCATTAAAGCAAAGACGTTTTTCGTCGCGGCGAGATCTATTTACGAAATTTCAGTCACCAACTTTCTCTTCCGAATGCGAAAATATTTTGTTGAGCCCAACCTACATAGGTAGTAATGATCATCAAAATAAAATAAGAGAAATCAGAGCTCGAATAGAAAGGTTTAGGTGTTCGTTTTTCCCGCGCGCTGTTCGGGAGTGGAATGGTAGGGAGATAGTATGATTGTGGTTCGATGAACCCTCTGCCAAGTACTTAAATATGAATTGCAGAGTAATCATGTAGATGTAGATGAGTTCCCCTTCCTGTATGCTATTGCCCTAGAGCCACTCATTGGGGGCCTGACGACCGTGCTCTTCGGCGTCACGTTTCGTTGACACACTTTTCCTTGTCGACCATACGCTGTTGACTCCCTCTTCCGCGTTTCCTCCGGCTCTGAGATTCGATCGATCCTCTAATTGATTACATGTTACAGGACTGCTGTTGGCAGTTCTATGAACGTCGCCAAATCTTCTGCGATGTACAATGGACGAGGCTTCCAGGGAGTTGAAGTGGCACTCCTGACGCTAGTGCGGACTTTCCGGTACCTGGGCATTACCTTTAACCCCACTGCCACATACACAGCCTCGACGAATTTCCGTCCCCTGTTACACATCATCCGTAACGACGTCCGCCGGAACTTCCTGTGTTGCCAGGACACACTCCAACGTTAACCGTTATGTGGCATCATAACTGGTCCATGTAGCGCAGGCGCTCCCACTGCCGACGGCGATTGGGTGCAATCTTCAAGCGGCCCTTGGTTATTATCTTACTGCTGGACCCATGTTTAAAGTCCGTTATGAGCAAGCAGTAAAGGAAACAGAAGAAAAGTTCGGAGTAGGAATTAAAATCCATGGAGAAGAAATAAAAACTTTGAGGTTCGCCGATGACATTGTAATTCTGTGAGAGACAGCAAAGGACTTGGAAGAGCAGTTGAACGGAATGGACAGTGTCTTGAGAGGAGGGTATAAGATGAACATTAATAAAAGCAAAACAAGGATAATGGAATGTAGTCGAATTAAGTCGGGTGATGCTGAGGGAACTAGATTAGGAAATGAGATACTTAAAGTAGTAAAGGTGTTTTGCTACTTGGGGAGCAAAATAACTGATGATGGTCGAAGTAGAGAGGATATAAAATGTAGACTACCCACTCTGCCCCATGAGCCCCCACTGGTCCATCTCTTAAGTGGAAAAAAGTGGTCGGCGTGTCTGGCTGCCACGCAGGTGGCCCGGTTAATTAACTTAGAAAAGAAGAAAAAAGGGGATAGGCCGACGGTAAAACGTACCTGTCTCGTAAGCAGGTGACCCAGGTTCGATTTCAACTCGCCGCTTCAGTCTACATGCATAAAATCATATCTGTATGAGACCAGTAAAGTCTCTGAAACGGGTCTGGCACTGCTGGCGATACAATATTTGGCAGATGTATAAATGAATCACTTCGTGTAGTTTCCAGAAAGGAAAGTAAACGTAAACGTATCGTAAATTTTCATTGTGAATGTATATGACTTGATAAAGCATATGTGATGGAAATTCACGAGATACAGTCGGTAAATTCAATACAGCGTGAAGAAAAAGTGCAGCACTTGAAGGTCGGCAAGCGATTCCTCATCCAGATCCATGACAAACGTTTGTCTAACAAAATTAGATGGGGTACATTTTGAAAACATAGATATGAAACCGAGGAGCTGGCAACTCACGCACGTAGAGCAGTACATTGGAATGTATAGACGAAAATGTATCGTCTGCACTAATGGACGCGCCGTCGTAGCTCACCGAGACAGTCGCGAGTCAACCGCCGAACGGGACGGACGTGTGGCGACCCCGCAGGACGCACGTTGTCAACAAGGCTGTTTACCTGCGTGCGAGGTTAGTCGTTTCTGCAAGCGCTCTTTCTACTTTGCAATTGGTTTAGCAAAGAGCCGCGCGGGATTAGCCGAGCGGTCGCAGGCGCTGCAGTCATGGACTGTGCTGCTGGTCCCGGCGGAGGTTCGAGTCCTCCCTCGGGCATGGGTGTGAGTGCTGTCCTTACGATAATTTGGGTTAAGTAGTGTGTCAGCTTAGGGACTGATGGCCTTAGCAGTTAAGTCCCATAAGATTTCACACACATTTGAACATTTGTTTAGCAGAGAAACATGAGTCTATTTAATAACCTGGGAAAATACACAATTAAATTTACATTTGATCGTAATTTCATTCGCCTTAAAGCTGTGGAGATTAAGACTTGGTTTACTGAAAAAGTTAAGATTGCTGAATCTGATGTAGTTGGTGTTCATTTGTCTTTTGTGACGAATACTGCTTACGTAAAACGGGTTACTGCTGAGTTTTGTGCTTCCATTGTTGAAAAATGCGATGGCATGATAAAGTTCAACCATTCAGACGGCACTGTCAGTGATGTTATTGTGACTCTTGCTGGGATGGGTATCCGGACGGTCATCGTTTTTGAACTGTTGAAATTCTGTCCAATGTCGAGGAAAAATGGTCCGAAAACCACATGTTCCCTATTCTTAATGGTGTCCACCAGCATAAAATCGAACTTCACAGGCACATTTCATCTTATGTTACTGTATGCGGTTATTGAGTCCTGGTTATACAGGGTGGTCCATTGATCGTGACCGGGCCAAATATCTCACGAAATAAAGGTCCAACGAAAAAATTGCAAAGAACGAAACTCGTCTAGCTTGAAGGGGGAAACCAGATGCCGCTATGGTTGACCCGCTAGATGGCGCTGCCATAGATCAAACGGATATCGACTGCATTTATTTAAATAGGAACCCCATTTTTTTATTACATATTCGTCCATAAAGACATACGAATGTTTTAGTTGGACCACTTTTTTCGCTTTGTGATAGATGGCGATGTAATAGTCACAAACGTATAAGTGCGTGGTATCACGTAACATTCCGCCAGTGCGGACGGTATTTGCTTCGTGATACATTACCCGTGTTAAAATGGACCGTTTACCAACTGCAGAAAAGGTCAATATCGTGTTGATGTATGGCTATTGTGATCAAAATGCACAACGGGAGTGTGCTATGTATGCTTCTCGGTATCCTGGACGACATCATCCAAGTATCCGGACCGTTCGCCGGATAGTTACGTTATTTCAGGAAACAGAAAGTGTTCAGCCACATGTGAAACGTCAACCACAACCTGCAACAAATGATGATGCCCAAGTAGGTGTTTTAGCTACTGTCACGGCCAATCCGCACAACAGTAGCAGACAAATTGCGCGAGAATCTGGAATCTCAAAAATGTAGGTGTTGAGAATGCTACATCAACATCCATTCCACCCGTACCATATTTCTATGCACCAGGAATAGCATGGCGACGACTTTGAACGTCGTGTACAATTCTGCCACTGGGCACAAGAGAAATTACGGGACGGTGACAGATATTTTGCACAAGTTCTATTTAGAGATGAAGCGTCATTCACCAACAGCGGTAACGTAAACCGGCTTAATATGCGCTATTGGTCAACGGAAAATCCACGATGGCTGCGACAAGTGGAACATCAGCGACCTTGGCGGGTTAATGTATGGTGCGGCATTATGGGAGGAAGGATAACTGGCCCCAATTTTATCGATCGCAATCTAAATGGTGCAATGTATCCTGATTTCCTATGTAATGTTCTACCGATGTTACTACAAGATGTTTCACTGCATGACAGAATGGCGATGTACTTCCAACATGATTGGATGTCCGGCACATAGCTCGCGTGCGGTTGAAACGGTATTAAATAGTATATTTCATGACAGGTGGATTGGTCGTCGAAGCACCATACCATGGCCTGCACGTTCACCGGATCTGACGTCCCCGGATTTCTTTCTGTGGGGAAAGTTGAACGATATTTGCTATCGTGATCCGCCGACAACGCCTGAGAACATGTGTCAGCGCATTTTAAATGCATGTGCGAACATTACGGAAGGTGAACTACTCGCTGTTGAGAGAAATGTTGTTACACGTATTGCCAAATGCATTGAGGTTGACGGACATCATTTTGAGCATTTATTGCATTAATGTGGTATTCACAGGTAATCACGCTATAACAGCTTGCGTTCTCAGAAATGAAAAGTTTACAAGGGACGTGCATCACATTGGAACAACTGAATAAAATGTTCAAACGTACGTATGTTCTGCATTTTAATTTAAACAACCTACCTGTTACCAACTGTTCGCCTAAAATTGTGAGCCATATGTTTGTGACTATTACAGCGCCATCTATCACAAAGCGAAAAAAGTGGTCCAACTAAAACATTCATATTTCTTTACGTACTACATGAATATGTAATAAAAATGGGGGTTCCTATTTAAAAAAAAAAAACGCTGTTGATATCCGTTTGGATCTATGGCAGCGCCATCTAGCGGGCCAACCATAGCGGCATCTGGTTTCCCCCTTCAAGCTAGAAGAATTTCGTTCTTTGTAGTTTTTTCGTTTGATTCTTGTTTCGTGAGATATTTGGCCCGGTCACTGTCAACGGTCCACCCTGTATATGACGGTCAACCAAAGACTTGTGTTTTGTGTAATACGACAGAGCACATTCGAGCTGAATGCAGCAGAAGAAGCGTTCCACAATTATCGTGTGCTGAAGGTACAAGCGCAGGGCCTGTTGTTCAAATGAAGTTAACGTATACGGGTGCCATGACAAATGCGCGACCGACGGAACAGATTTCGAAAGAGCAGGGGCAACTTACTTCAGTTCAGGGGGATGAAACCAACACTATGGACATAAATAAAACTGTAGTTAGCGACATTGTGTCTATAAAGAACGCCAATGATGATCTAAAAAGTGTCACTTCTGAAGAGGTTAGTGCAGGCCCCTGTAAAACCACCGCCGGCCGGATTGGCCGAGCGGTTCTAGGCGCTACAGTCTGGAACCGCGCGACCGCTATAGTCGCAGGTTCGGATCCTGCCTCGGGCATGGATGTGTGTGATGTCCTTCGATTAGTTAGGTTTAAGTAGTTCTTAGTTCTAGGGGACTGATGACCTCAGTAGTTAAGTCCCATAGTGCTCAGAGCCATTTTTTTTTTTTTTTTTTTTTTTTTTTTTTGTAAAACCACCTATATCTGATGTGGGGACCAAACAGACGTCACCCGAGGGAGAACAACGCGACAGTGCTCTAATACACATGACCACTGACGGGGTGTAAGACCAAGTAGGAGCTTGAAACTGGACAAATACTGATGAATCCGGGGGGCAACGAAAACAGAAATTGAAGTGACATCACTACTGAGCGAAGGGCTGAGAAAGAAAATAATTTCAATGTATCAGAGGTTCCCGAGCCGGGAGCAATCTCTCGCAAGGAATGGTGAAATATAGCCGCGAATCTGCTGGAAAAGAGAGGTTTTCTTTGACGACCTCATCATCGGAGTCCTCTGAGAAGTCCTTAGATTCGTCTCCAGAGCGGTCGAGATCACCCAGGAAATCTAGGAAACGTAATATAAAGAGAAGGCTAGCATATCCGACTGCCGAGAGCTTTGCACCATTTCTATGGGAGAAGTTACAAAGTATGCAAGAAGATTCACAGGCGAAAGGTACAGCTACTATGGGAAGAGTTGACGAAAGATTGAAGATGAGTTTCAGCAAGACCACCGCTGACAAAACGTGCAGCAAAGGACACTCAGAAGTGACTTCTTCAGGAAACAAAGAAGAAAATGGATCCCAAACAAGCCACTATCCTCGGCCAAGAAGTTTAGATTGGGCAGACGACAATGAGAACTGTGATATGCCTCGAGTAAGTCAAATGAAATGGAATATTAAGAAATCATAACGTGAATGTACGTCAGAATATCGAAACGAACGGTGTCACCGAACAGAAGTAACCCATAGACTATCAACATATCGCCAGAATAGCTTGCTAAAGTGGATCAAACATTATAACGTCATGACTATAAATATAAACAAGATACAGAACGACACAAAAACGGCCGCTCTCAAAGACTTTATTTATCAGTCCGATACAGGCGTTGCGCTATTGCAAGAAGTCAATTTTCAAAGATTTTCTGTTGCGGGATACAAAGAAATTTTAAATGTTGCCTCAGAAAGGGTATGTGCCACTGAAATCCTCGTTAAGGAAGGAATCGAAATCACAGACGTGTGTTTCTTAGACTCAGGGCGGGACATCAGTTGCAAACTTTTAAACGTAACTGTTGTTAATCTATACGTTCCTTCCGGAAACAATACTCGACATGACAGGGCTAATTTTTTTAAACGTGATATTGTGTATTTACTAAAAGAAAATCCTGTGAAAGTTATTATTGGCGGAGATTGGAACTGTGTCATACACAGGAAAGATCAACACTCCAATTTCAATAACTCCAAAGAATTGGCGAGCGTAGTGCAACAGATGCAATGGAAGGACGTCTGGGAAATAAAATACCCACAGTCCGTAAAATATACGTACTTCAGCAACAATGCGCAAAGCAGGATAGACCGTGTATATGTCACATCAAATTCAGTACGCAAAATCAGTGCTGTTGAGCTGTACCTACCTCTTTCTCTGATCATCTTGCTGTGAGGTGTAGTACTGTACTACCAAAACAGCCAACATATTGGGGGCGTCCATTATGGAAATTAATCTCTGATATGCTGAACCATAATGCGCTCGTTGAGCAGGTGGGAGGAGCGTGTCAGACTTCTCTACGACTGAAATGCAGGAGGATCCGCAACGAATTGACGCATGGTTCAGGGAATGGCAATTGAATCTCAATGTAGATAAGTGTAATGTGCTGCGAATACATAGAAAGGAAGATCCCTTATCATTTAGCTGCAATATAGCAGGTCAGCAACTGGAAGCAGTTAATTCCATAAATTATCTGGAAGTACACATTAGGAGTGATTTAAAATGGAATGATCATATAAAGTTGATCGTCGGTAAAGCAGATGCCAGACTGAGATTCATTGGAAGAATCCTAAGGAAATGCAATCCGAAAACAAAGAAAGTAGGTTACAGTACACTTGTTCGCCCACTGCTTGAATACTGCTCACCAGTGTGGGATCCGTACCAGATACGGTTGATAGAAGAGATAGAGAATATCCAACAGAGAGCAGCGCGCTTCGTTACAGGATCATTTAGTAATCGCGAAAGCGTTACGGAGATGATAGATAAACTCCAGTGGAAGACTCTGGAGGAGAGACGCTCAGTAGCTCGGTACGGGCTTTTTGTTGAAGTTTCGAGAACATACCTTCACCGAGGAGTCAAACAGTATATTGCTCCCTCCTACGTATATCTCGCGAAGAGACCATGAGGATAAAATCAGAGAGATTAGAGCCCACACAGAGGCATACCGACAATCCTTCTTTCCACGAACGCCGGCCGGTGTGGCCGTGTGGTTAAAGGCGCTTCAATCTGGAACCGCGTGACCGCTACGGTCGCAGGTTCGAATCCTGCCTCGGGCATGGATGTGTGTGATGTCCTTAGGTTAGTTAGGTTTAATTAGTTCTAAGTTCTAGGCGACTGATGACCTCAGAAGTTAAGTCGCATAGTGCTCAGAGCCATTTTCCACGAACAATACGAGACTGGAATCGAAGGGAGAACCGATAGAGGTACTCAAGGTACCCTCCGCCACACACCGTTAGGTGGCTTGCGGAGTATGGCTGTAGATGTAGATGTAGACAGCGTCATACATAGAGGCCTACATTTGACTGGTGGACACCGTGTGCAAAAAAGAAACTTCGTTCAGCTTTGATATCTTATGGACGGGAAAGAGCGCTGTGGTTTAGAAACACGGTGGAATTTAATTACTGTTGCTTATCTGAACTTTATGATCAGCCCATGTCCATATCAACAAAACTAAGGCTCAAATACTTAGTCTTACAAGAAGACAACTCGAGGGTTGGAAATAAAATTCTGTATTCAAACAGCAATTGCAGAAGAAAACACGTCACTCTGCCATCTAATACAACATGAGAAAAACAGAAGAGGAACATTTACAGCGAAAACGCGAGTTGAAGACCGCCGCATTCTGACGTATCAAAAAGACATTCTAAATGAAGCCTGTAGATTTTATGATATTTTATACAGTGACAATAAGTACAAACCTTCCTCTGAAACAGAACTGTTCTGTACCAGTGGTTTAGAAAATCAAGTAACTGAGGACCAAAACAGTGATCTTAATAGTGTCATATTGTGCGAAGACGTTATATATATCATTAAACGTGCACCAGGCCCTGATTGTTTACCATCAGAATTTTACTTAAAGTACTGGCACATAATTGTTGATATATTTATAGAGGTTATTAAGGAAACACTGAAGGGAGTGCATATCACTGAAGAATTAAAAGAGGGCGTTACCGTTCTAATTCCTAAAGGGAGAAATACGGAATTAAACCACATAACCAAAATGGAGCCAATTACTTTAATGAACTCTGACTGTAAAATAATTGCGAGGGTAGTGAAAGACAGACTGAGACCAGTGGTGGATAAAGTAATTGGTTCCTATCAAATATATTTTCCTAGCCGGAATATTTTTAAATTCGGTGTGTGAGTATAGGGATATAATCGGACTGTTTTCGACTACGTCTTAACAGCCGGTCTTCATTCATTGATTTTTCGAAAGCCTCTGACAGAGTCAACCACGAATATTTATTCAATACAATGACACAGATGGGTTTTACAGAAATTTTTATTGTTGTTTTACGAAATATCCTGCAGGGAATAAAAACAAACGGTCATTGTACAAGACCCACAGAGGTTAAAAATGGCGTCACACAAGGAAGTCCACTGTCAATGCTTTTATACGTCGTAGCTTTAGAACTTTTATTGTGTCGACTGAATAACTAACTAGAGGGCATAAAGATATCAGATGAAAGTCGAGTTACCAACGCTTACGCGGATGACGTCGGAGTAATTGTTAGAAGTTACGAGGATATCCAAAGACTGACAACACTTGTTCGGCTCGCCGGCCGCTGGTGGCCGAGCGGTTCTGGCGCTACAGTCTGGAACCGCGCGACCGCTACGGTCGCAGGTTCGAATCCTGCCTCGGGCATGGATGTGTGTGTTGTCCTTAGGTTAGTTAGGTTTAAGTAGTTCTAAGTTCTAGGGGACTTATGACCTCAGCAGTTGAGTTCCATAGTGCTCAGAGCCATTTGAACCATTTGAACTTGTTCGGCTCCACTGCAGCGCCACAGGAGCGAAAATAAATTATACTAAAAGCTCGTTTTTAAATCTTAACGGTGTTCGACACATAGACATAGAGTGGGCGAAATCGTTTGACTAACACAAGGTGTTAAGGGTGACTTTTACAGAAACCTACTAAAAATATCAATCTTCAACTGGAGGAAGGCATTAGCGAATATCTGGGGGGTTTTAATTCTGAATCGCATAAGAGATTTTAACTTGATATAAAAGATCAAAGTAATTAATTGTGCTATGCTCTCCAAAGCTGTATATGTGGGGCAAACATTTCCGATACCTAAGGCAATATCAAAAAACATCATGAAAATTATTTGACAATTTATCTGGCGGGACGAGATTTTCGGAGTTGCTGTGGGTACGCTCACCCAAAAACCTGAAGGGGAGTCCTAGGGTTGGTCGACAAACGCCTCGAGAACAGTGCACTATTTGTCAAACGAGTACTTGAGCTGACTGAGAACTACCAAAATAGTGTCACGTACAAACTATTCAGTATACTCAAATCGGAAAGTTTAAAACCACCTATACACATAGGTAGAATAAATGATAAGTTAAAGTATATCCGACAGTTTTAATTAGAGCTCAGTTACTTCGATGGAATCATCGAGGACACACACAAAAGGACTGGTAGATATATAATGGATCGCCTTTCAACTAACGAACAGGGAAATACGATAGAGCTCAAGATCCGAACCAAAATTGGAAAAGCATCTGGCGCAATATTACATAAGCAATCCTTGTCCACATACGTACAAGGCACGTGGTATACGGTTGTAAATACCATCGTTTGTACGAATGACAAGCTTTGTTCTATCGGTTTAAGTAACACAAATGTGTGTCAGACATGTAATGTAGCTGACTCTGTTTATCATCATTTCTTCTGCACCGGAAACCAGTCTGCCTGAGGTAATTTAAGGGAACAAATAGCCATCATAAAATTAATACCATACTTTCGCCACAAAATGTATCGTCTCCTGAAGAGAAACATAACGTTATCTTATGGCTACTTCCAAATTTCGTTCATTACGTCATTAACAAAAAAGGCGCCAGCGACGTCCTGGAATATGATCACTATTTACAAACACGATAGCCGCGCGGTTTGAGGCGTCATGTCACTGACTGCGAGACACCTCCCGCCGGAGGTTCGAGTCCTCCCTCGGACATGGGTGTATGTGTTGGTGTTATCATAAGTTATTTTAAGTAGTGTGTAAGTCTAGGGACCGATGACCTATGCAGTTTGGTCCCTTAGGAATTCACACGCATTCGACATTTGAACATACAAAAACAATACTACCAAATAGGCAGTAAAAATAATCGTCAAAAGCATTTTGGAACATGCT
Organism: Schistocerca nitens; assembly: GCF_023898315.1. NCBI lineage: Eukaryota > Metazoa > Arthropoda > Insecta > Orthoptera > Acrididae > Schistocerca > Schistocerca nitens. The sequence continues at coordinate 228,375,944 of NC_064619.1, forward strand.
ACACATGCCATGATGAGATTTTCACTCTGCAGCGGAGCGTGCGCTGATATGAAACTTCCTGGCAGATTAAAACTGTGTGTCGGACCGAGACTCGAACTCGGGGCCTTTGCCTTTTGCGGGCAAGTGCTCAACCATCTGAGCAAGGCATCATTTTGACACATGACAATAGCCTATCACACGACACTGGGATCTATTAAACCACATTCATGTGTCCACTAACTGCGTAGTGCACAACCATAACTGTTGTTACCAAATTTCTGTCCTCCCGGCTAACAGTGCCATAGGATCATTTAATTTTTCCTGTACGGCGGTTTCGCGATGGAGTACAAAAATGATGAATAGAGTACGTCTGTATGCTTTTGGTGCTGAGTGCATCCGACAACCAAGCTGCTGCTGCTGCTCATGCGTATATACACGGTAACCTCAAAGGCGCCATTCTGATATGAATATTTTTTGTCGCCTAGAGCGACACGTTCGGGAAACGGGTAATCTTCGGTGACAAGTAATTAACAGAAGCCGTCCTAGGTCTAGGAATAGTCCACAAACTGAGGAAGCGATTCTATAAACCGTTCACCAATCGCCTCGGCGAAGAACTCGTGATGTTGTAAGGCAGTTCCAGATATCTCAAAGATTGGTTCTTGAAGTTTGGGACGACGCAGAACTGCATCCATTCCATTACACGATGACTCAACACCGGCGATCAGACCGCATTCGAGGAGTACGGTTTTGCGAATGGCTTTTGCACCAATGGACAATAACGTACATTTTATAAATAACGAAGTATGATTCAGCGAAAGGAAGGGGAGACGGTTTGCAGATGTAAGGTGGTTGCTTTGAACACCTTCTCTAGAGTAAACGTTACTCGTACGTGTAATACTGGCTCCGTGAAGATAAACTTGGACGACAGACGTACAGAATGGAATTACTGTACGTGGCGTAATGTGGAATCTAGTGTAGTAGCCTACCTACAGTGTGTGTGGAAGAAGTTCATGTTGTGTCTTAATGTTTACGTAAGATCACAGTAACAGAAAGTAATACACAAGGTACCGTATTTGGAGATGTAAATTGTATACAGTTTGATGTTGTATCAACCATCATTTTATGTTGGTGTGTCGTGGGCGAAAGAAAGTGGTCGTTAGCCGGCCGCAGTGGTTTCGCGGTTCTAGGCGCGCAGTCCGGAACCGTGCGACTGCTACGGTCGCAGGTTCGAATCCTGCCTCGGGCATGGATGTGTGTGATGTCCTTAGGTTGGTTAGGTTTAAGTAGTTCTAAGTTCTAGGGGACTTATGACCACAGCAGTTGAGTCCCATAGTGCTCAGAGCCATTTGAACCATTTTTGAAAGTGGTCGTTAACGTCTGTCAGAAGTTTATGTTACGTCTTAATTTTTACGTAAAGGCAACAGTAAGAGAAAGAAATAAACAAGATACTTTATTGTGAGGGTGTAAATTGGATAAAGTTTTATGCTTTAACTGAAAAAAAGGTAAGTGCGAACGCTATTAGAACATCGGCTAGTCAGCGTAGCTATTCCGCACGGCATTGCCTCGTCTCACTTAGCTAACAGGACAGCTCCCGTATAGCGCAGAGTTCATATTACCTGTTCTTGGCCGCGCTTGCCAGAGCCTCGTTTTTTAAATCGCATTTCTATTAAATCTGTTGACGGGACTAGGTTTTGCTAGACACACTTTTGTCTTGAACAGGGATGAGGAATCGCATCCTGACCACCAAGAGCGAAATTTTTTCTTCACCCTGTATGATTCTGTCGAATGTCGAGAAACGTCGATCCCCGAAAAGTGAACCTATTTAATCCCGAAAGGAAGGGGAGACGGTTTGTCCTCCACATACCTTAATATGTGATCTAAATCCAACGAAATGGAAAGTGTTAAATGAGAGCATTTCACGATACACAATCTTTTACTTACGTGCAACTGCTTAATTTATTTCGTAATATAACAAAAACTACGACAAATCATAAAATGACAGTCTGTTCACTATGAAGGTGCAGCATCAGACTCGTGAAATGTGCAAGACTTTTTCCAATAGTCATTGCCTGAAAGTCAACAGAGAAACTTCAAATGGTTCAAATGGCTCTGAGCACTATGGGACTTAACTTCTAAGGTCATCAGTCCCCTAGAACTCAGAACTACTTAAACCTAACTAACCTAAGGACATCACACACACCCATGCCCGAGGCAGGATTCGAACCTGTGACCGTAGCGGTCGGGCGGTTCCAGACTGTAGCGCCTAGAACCTCTCGGCCACCCCGGCCGGCAGAAACTTCACAGGGTGAAAAATAAATTACTCTGAATGAAAAACTGTGGTATAGTTTTTAAACGAGAACTACGTAAAACCTTTAGAAAAACATTATCCTTAGAAATGGATGTACTGATGATGCATTGACTTGAAATGTTTTCCCTAGGGTTTTCAGCAGACAAGTAATCGTTGGCATGTGTGGACGACACAAAGCCTAACATAGTTACTGGGGTGCCTTCATACTGAATATATCACAGGCAACAACACTTTCTTAGAAATTTTGCTTCATTTCGATATGCAAATCCCTTGATTATCTCTGCGGTTTATCGGCTCAATACAAATGAATACAAGTACAGTCTCCTTCTCACATTCGTTGCCCTCTTGTGGGAGGAAACGTACATACAGTTAAATTCATAAATATGCATCAATGGGTGGCTGTCCATACTGTCGACTGCCACGATCATAACAAATTGTTCAGAGACGCTCCATGGACTGCATACACAATCGAAGTTAACAGGGGAGAGGAAAATTCGCACAGATTGTGTCACATCTTAAGCACAGTCAAAGTTAGAAACAAAACTCAAGATAGGATTGCGCAGTATATGGTTGATGTCTAAGGACAAAGAGACAAGGTCACATTTAATCGTCCTGTCAGTGATAGGTAGGATGAAGCAGCGGAGACATCTGTCTTACAACCACAGTTCACATTCCGTATTAGCCGCATACACACTGGCGTTATGATGCGACACCGAAGGGTAATTGAGGGTAATGAACCGAATGAATAACTACGAAACGAAACATTGCACAACACGTAATTTCACTCTGTCAAAGCGCTTGCAGCTCGTAAGCTAGTCCTGTGACAACACAGCTCCAAACGAGACGGTCCGGAAACATCTGCCGCAAACAAATTATCAGACGAAGGTATGGACATCCAACCATGTCATAACAGGATTCTTTTCCTACAGACGACGAATACCGCGAGAACATGTGACAAGCCATCGGCATTTCATTGATACTCAGGGCCGTCAAGATCCGTCGTTTGTCAAACCTAGACACGTCAGCGGCTTTCGCCACACCCTGCACACGTATCACAATCTTCTTGACCGAACAGGGTGCATTGCCAGCAACGAAAATTCCCTGTGACAACAGTGTCAGATACTGAAGGATCACGATTGGTTTTACGGCGTTCTGAACCATTTCATTGAACAGAGGAAATCAGAAAGTATACAAGAAAATCCATTATAATAAGGTTAAAATAATGTATAACCAACATAAAAAAGAAAATAACACAACTAACAATACAGTCAAATAACCTATTTCTAATTTCTTTGTTTTTATGTCAGTTGAATTGGAAATTTGTGTTAAGCTCCTTTGGGACCAAACTGCTGAGGCCATCGGTCCCTAGGCTTACGCACTACTTAATCTAACTTAAGTAGCTTACGCTAAAGACAACACACACACCCATGCCTGAGGGAGGACTCGAACCTCCGACGGGGGCAGCCGCGCGAACCGTGGCAAGGCGCCTCAACCTTCACGGCTACCCCGCGTGACTATGGCAGTTGAAAAGTGTGGTTAGATGAACAGAAAATAAAATAAACAAAACAACTTAAATGAGGTAAAGCGTTTTTTTTTAACTAGATAGGATTTGCAAGACTAAGATTTCGTGTCTCAAGGCTTATAATCGGTAAGTATTACCAATTCTGACTTACGGCAGCTTGAATAGGACTTTTAGTGTGAAACCATTTGAAAACTGAGGGTTAATCAGCGAGCAATGGGAACATGCATGTTGGCAATTAACGCGAGAGACGGGGAAGCAATTATATCGACCAAGAACAGACTAGAGTAAAAGTCGTAATTATGACCGTAATGAAAGTGAACTGGAGGGGGGGAGGTACATGTAGTCAAAGAAGTTGTTCCTTGTTTCAAACACACAGCACAAGTCTGAGACAACCAACGATAGCTTGGCTAAAAACCTCCAAGAAATCATGGATGCGAACGGGTAAGACTATCGTGAATGGAAAAGTATAGAGGACATCTTGATCGAGCCTGGGATGTCAAACGACTGACGTTAATTATTAAGACTAAAGAACACATTTGTAGCGAAATTCCTTCACCTGCGTAGTGCTTGATACAAGGGTTGGAACTTTATTAGTGTTCCCGGCGGGGTCAGGGATTTTCTCTGCCTCGTGATGGCTGGGTGTTGTGTGCTGTCCTTAGGTTAGTTAGGTTTAAGTAGTTCTAAGTTCTAGGGGACTGATGACCATAGATGTTAAGTCCCATAGTGCTCAGAGCCATTTGAACCATTTTTTTCTTTATTAGTGGCAACTATTTATTTACAGCTCGTACAGAATAGGTACGTGTTTCAGTTTTACTGACCTTCAGAGTAGTCACCAGCATTGTGTATAACACGTTGCCAGCGATTTGGAAGTCGTAGGTTGTGTTCCAAAAAAGAAGAGCGTAGAGACAGAAGTGATGGCACTTTCTGCAGGACCTGACCATCATTTTGCAGGACAATACTCAAGCACGTATAGTGCAAGCTGTTACTGATTTGTTTGACTGATGGGGCTGCTAAGTGCTATACCACTTACTGCACTCCCCTGACGTAATCCCTCGTGAGTTCAACTCGATTTCTAAACTGAAGGAAACACTTCACGGCATTCGCTTCAGAACTGCTACAAATTCGTGGGGCAATAGACCACACCGCTCGAACTGTCAACACAACTGGCACTGCTAAGAGTATCCTACGACTTCCACATCGCTGGCAATGGGTTATACACAATGGTGGTGACAACTCTGAAGGTCAGTAAAACTTTGAGACACGTATCTATTTTGTACGAGCTATAAATAAATAGTTGCCACTATTAAAGTTCCAACCCTCGTATATTCGCCACTGGCAGTTACCAGTGGATCGATTTCGAAAAGTGGCGATATAAGAGATAAGTTAAAACAATTATTACGCTTCATTTCTAAGATGTTCCCACAAAATGCAGACTGCACGTCGTTATGTATAATACACAGTTGGATGGCAAATGATACAAAGCATTACAACCGATTAGTAACGTATCACCTGCAATGTGACTTTTGCTGAAGCTAATTCTAAATGGAGACAAGTCAGACAAATCGCTACATCTAGGAGAAGAAATATTCATGTAGTCCACTCATCTATCTGAAGATGAGGGTGCAAGCCCTCGAAACCTGTCGTGGAAGAAAATAAGACTGCCTGACACAGACAATTATTTTAAACTGTCTTTTACTTCATAAACAGACGCAGTATCCAAACAACATTCCAACACGGATGAAATGAAGCTGACTGGCTGTGTAGAGTAGTGGAGTACTTACCTAATCTGAGTGGAACATTGGCTATCCCTCCAAGATGAGCAACTGCGTACTGGCAACTCTCGCGGCTGAAGATATAGGTGGTGATAGAGGCAGTAGCCATATCGAAGGCAATCAGCTGCTCGCGAATTCAGAATGTAAACAGCATCTGGAAAGTCTATTTTTAAATCGACGGAAAACGATTTCGATAACGGTCGATAAGAAACAACAACAGTAATACGTATCTCCTCGTGCAACTGCAGTGTGTTACGTCATACAAGATGACCTAACTCCAACTGGAAACAGACCAACGTGGGATTCCATTACTTATTCGAGATGGTTCCGAAGCGACATGCAGGGTTGCCCAGGAAGAATGGGCCACAACATAATGGGCCCTGGCAATATCGGACAAAGAACCGAGGGAGCTCAGTCACTTTAAGGACGTATTCAAGAACGGATATGGCGGGAGACAAATCCGACGTTGTTTCAGGCAGAAGTCAGCAAATAGAATAAGACGAGGAAGATAAAACAATGGCGTATCTGCCTTACGCCGACCAAGTATCAAACAAAATCGGCAGAATCTTTATTCGATATACATTAAATACCCTTTCCTTCCACCTCCCAAAACGCGTGCGCTGTTAGGTACGGTGAATGATGATTCTGGGCTCTGTAAACGGAGTGTTTACCGTATTACATACAAATGCGGTAAGGCGTACATCGCGCACACTGTGAGGGCTGTCGAAGAAAGATGTAAAGAACACTGCAGACACAGCGAACTTCAGCGTTGAACAAAATCTGTGGTTGCAGAACACTGCATAACTGAGGAAGACTCAATGAAATATGAACAAACTAAAGTGCTAAAACAGACCTAATTGTGCTGGCGCTGTGTTCTAAAGAAGGCTATTGAAATATGAGTTGCCGACAGTCTGATCAATAGAGACAGTAGCTTCACACTCAGTAACCCAGCGCTCAGTCAGCTGACGTCACAGCGTCGAATGAGAGCGACTTTCGCCCCCGAAGAGGATGATAGAAGCACTGACTGACAGGAGTTCGCGCCCAGTATTCGACGATCGCGTCTCCCCACCTCTCCACGAGATGCGGCGTGCAACTGGGTAATGATGGAAAGAATGGAGAACGGTAACAGTACGTATAAAGGAGGCGCGAATTCGTGAGAACACTCGTTCTCCAGGTATCACCTGAAGACGGTAGCAAAGTATGTTGTCTAACTAGCACGTTACGTAAACGACTGCATCCGGATGAACACCTGGAAGCAAAATAAACGATCAGTGAGCTTTTGTTTTTTTTTATTTGTTGCTGCATGTCACGTAATAACGTGAAAGCAATAACTGGAACTTGACCTTCTCTTGAAGGTTAATGTGCACTGTACAGCAAAGTAATCGTGTTGTATTTAACGCAGATGGATAAACAGTCAAGAAATTCTCTGTTTTGGGTGGCTTTTCACCACTCATAATATTTCCTATGTTTGTGAAAGTTTATAAGGAGTTTGTGCTCATCCTATCAACCCCCGAGAAACGAATGACTGAATTATAAAAGGGCCATACTTCTTCTAAACATTGCCCATATGAAAGACGTCCCCAAATTGAAACCAAACGTTAAAACCACACAATGTGTACATCGTATTTGCAATGGCGAGGCGTGACTTTCAAAATGGGGGAAACTCCAAATAATAGTTTTTATTAAAATAAGAGAGAATAATGAATGTTATATCTGTAATGCTTTCTTAATCTCACCACAAAATATTAATAAATAATTTTAAATTGTTATAAATAGAGACTGAATAATATATTATTATAAATAAGAGTAAATTAAATATCCATCCTATTTTTGTACATCAGATCGATTCTTCTAGTTTTCCTCTCAAAGATATCATTCACATCATCGTAGAAGGATAGGTTTGGCGCGAAGTTTCTAGAAAGGACGTTCAGTGACGAGGAGAGCTAGTGAAGAAAGTGTCTCGTGATCTTGAGTATTTAGAAGATAGCATTTAATCCTCTTCATTCCTTAGAATGACCTCTCAGCAGACGACCTAGAGGTTGGGACGGTAATTACTAAAAGCACAAGTTTATGTAGTTCTGGAAACGCAGAAACTAATCCTGCTTCTATCAAGTACAGAAGTAATTCTAAGGTAGTGTCCTTATACATTTCAACGTCTCTGAAAAACCCACAATTCAGTTCTCAAAATTGGAAAACCAAAGAATTTGCCAAAGTTCTGCTTTAAACTCAAAAACCTTTCTCCTGAGAATTGTTTTGCAAATTCATTAAAGTTTTCTGAGTCTAAAATACTGAGGAATTTGTGTTTTTCGAAGTCAGCAAATATGGAATCAATATCGCTCTTCATTACGGCAATAGAATAAGCTCTTATAAGAAGTGTATATGTTTTCCACTTGTATGGTATCTACAGTACTCTAAGCATTTTATTAGGTCCAGGCATACCACAGAAATCAGATACTTTATGCCAGATGGATTGAAAATCATCTCTGAGTTTCATAATATGCAATGAAAATTCGTCACTTGTTTACATCAAAACTCAATATTATAAGCCGTTTCTTTAGTACTTGAAACAATATGCCAGCCTGAGGAAATATACAAGTTAACACTTGGAGAAAGTAGTTGAAATCAAAACCATGTATTGTTGAAAGGAGACTTGAGAACCTTATACTGTTGCCGGATCCCAAGTACTTGCATTTTTGACCATTCAATTTAATAAGTTTTCTATATATTGTTTGTATTCGTACACAGTTTGTAATGGCCTGTTACCATAATTAAGTCTTGTCACTAGTTCCGAAACAACATAAATAACACCATTCTGTACATCACTGACCAGTCCTTAAAGAGCAGTCAAATTTGACAAGTCATGAGGTAAGTTAACATCAGAATCTCCTAATTCCTTCAACATTTCATTATAATTTCTTCTGTTCACAGAGCTTTCCACCTCGTCGTGCCCTCAAAATACAAGTTCCTGTTTTCCAAAATGATACCACTGTTATCATTTGCGAAAGAATTTTCCTGTTATTTTTACGTTTTCATTGTACTTGTGTGATGTGAGCCAGATTTGATCATTTAAACACGATTCATTCCGTGTGTTGACGAACTACGTAATTTCTTTTGAAACAAATAATGTGATTTTGCGTTCCTTAATGATTTTCCTGAGATTTGGGTAAAGTGACTAAGTCATCAAAACCGATATATCTTCAAGTGTTTTCTTCTTGCGAAAACAGCGAGCATGACCAGCAAAACAATTTTCACGACCTATGACACTCACATAACCATGGAATTGTATCATACATACTTTCGTTAAAGTGGCGCTCGAATCTTGTAACACGTTTGCTCTGCATGCCGATACCATTATTAACAAGTTTTTTCGTCTTGTCACCTTTAATTATATTTAGTTTCTCCTTATAATAATCTTCAGTACTCTTTCTATCGTACAGTCACACGTAGACCCTTCTTGGTCTGCAAGGCTGCTCACACGACATATACACATAAAAATGGTTCAAATGGCTCTGAGCACTATGGGACTTAACTTCTGATGTCATCAGTCCCCTAGAACTTAGAACTACTTAAACCTAACTAACCTAAGGACATCACACACATCCATGCCCGAGGCAGGATTCGAACCTGTGACCGTAACGTTCGCGCGGTTCCAGACATACAGACATATTCCACCCCCCACCCCCCTTCCAGCCCCCCCTCCCAGTCACCCCACTCTGACGATCCAATAATTCTTAGAGCCGACTACCACCGCGTGAAATGTTAATCTAAAATGGACAAAGTATGAACTTCACACATTTTTCAAGAAGTACCTATTCATCACAACTGAATATCGATCCTCGCAAAATACATGAATTATTGCTACGGAAATATACTTACGTACAGTTCTATTTTAAAGTGCCACACAAAATAAAAAAATAATCTTTAGGCTTCACTTCACATACTACAGATATTTCATGTGACGATGTCTTTCACCGCTTCCCAACAGTTACGGACGAGTCCCGATCGTTTCCGGAAATCTACGAAGTATAAATGGTAACGATTGCGCGAATACGAAAATTGTCGGTATTAAATGAGCTAACGGCACTGGTCACTCGCACTTCGGCAGCCGACCAACTGTCCGCAGCACGGCGCATGTTCTCGAATAAATTTGAAAAACATATTCACAGCAATTAAAATATTGTTTCCCATGAATTTTGTTTTCCTTCTTCTTCTGAAATTCTTGGGGAAGCGGCGCTTGCAGTGCTTCTTTGCACACTTCGCCACTGGGTATTTGAAGATCGTTGTTTTGATCTATTACAAATACCTGCATGATAAGCTCACTGGGGAAAGTGTACGGTACGCAAAGAGCTAACTATGAATAGCTTGCTTGGAAGATGTGTTTTGCTTGTATTGATCATTTAGCAAAATCAAATACTAAAGTGAATTTCTCAGCAATGTTTGATTAAAGAATCCATATGATCCTGTGTACCGACTTCCAGGTGTGGATTGGACGTTGTCCCATTACAAACGAAACAGAAGTCAAATCATTGAGTGGAACCTCTGACATTGTACTAAAAACGACGCAATCGATTTTATCCTCGGAGTATCTTATGACAAGTGTTTTCTGATTGATTCCTTTAGAAAGGTAAATCAGTAACAGGTAAATTCCGCACAAATTTTCTGGACCATCTGGATCAAAAAATACGCGAGAAAGGATGTAGGACATCTTACTTATCCATGAATGTACTTTGTCAACGAAAAAACTGGGTTTGAAGGACAACTTGCTGGGGCATCTACCCTGTCCACTACATATGGCGGGCTCAGACACCCACCTACTTCCATGCTTAAAGAAACTTGCGGCCAGAATACTTTTCAGTCAAATAAAGAGTTATGGCGGCCGCAGATGATTGTTTTGAAGATATCAAGAATCGTTCAGTAGGAACGAAATACGTTCGCTGCAAAATCTTTACCCAAAAAGTACACCAATCAGAGAAATTGTCACCCTTGACTAGTATTCCAGTTGGCAAAAGATGGGTGAAAGAAACAGCCATGATCTGAAACTTCCCAGCAGATTAAAACTGTGTCCCGGAATCGGAGCTGAAACTTATCTTTCGCGAGTAGTGCTTTTACCAACAGAGCTATCCAGGGGTCCTATTCTGTATCGATCATACCCATCGGTGCATTAGGTTAGCCTCAGCAGTGACGTCATTTCCGGTTCTTTCTCCGAAGGCACTATTCTGTAAGCTTCTGAGACCTGTTACTGATAGGTCCTCCTGCCGATTTTTCGACAACTGTACCGAGAGGTTTTGATTTCAGTAAGACCCTCTCGTTCGGTCCGATGTGATTTATTTACACCTATAATTTGTTATTGTAAACATATTAGGAGTTTTAGCTTCGGATTTAGTGATTGTGTAACTGAAGAATCACCAGGATGCGTCCAGGTGGAAAGTAGGTTCATTATAGACTATTTTCCCTTGTTAGGAATATGGTTTGTATTGTTGTTACTGTGAATGATTATAATAAAAAAAGTTTCGCTCAATATTCTCACAAAATACCTGTTTTTTTCATAATTATAAGTTTACAAAACCATTAAATTTCGAAAGGTCCGCTCTGCTTACGTATATCAAATGAGTGTTAGCTGAAATTACCAGTGATTTCGCGTACTTTTTTCCGCAAATGGTTTACTTATTAACTATCGGAACGCGTTTAAAACTTTTAAGTAACAACGCAAAGGAATTTTGTGAAGCCTGATAGAAGAATCCCTCCAAAATTTCATTCATTTACGGCTTACGCCCGCATCAGTCGACAACAAAGCTTGCGTCTCTCTCGACTGGAATTATGTGGAATAAAGAACATCTGCCTTGCGAATAGTAGTAGTAAGGCAACGAACTGCCGTGTCGGATATTTTAGATTCGCATACTGCTCCGTACCAAAAAAAACTTCTTCCCTCTTCGTGTTTGCAACACATTCTGAGGCTTCCTTAACCGTCAAAGTTTAGCATTTTTCTTATGTATTCGTTGTTATTTACATATAAGAGCGAGCTTTCTCAGTGAGGAGTATCTTCGATTTCGTGACTTCCATACGTTTCAGAAATGAAAGATGAAATTGCTGTTCTTGAAACAACTGACAGTGACATTTATACTTTTACTTATCACAAATAATTCACCATTTTTTTCTGATTACGTACCGATTTCAGAGTGTGTGGTCAGACAAGAATTTAAGGGCACAACTCAGATTACTGCGAATGGAACTAGCAGCAATTGTTTTCTTACTTTAGCTTGTCACATGTATTTATCTGTGATCGAATCCTTAACAACAGTAGACAGAGATGAAAGATTCCTGTCACAATATTTTTAGACTATACCACCATATATGAAACACTTTGATTCATCAGATGAATGTTATAAACTATAACGAACTTCTACAGCTGCACTCGCCACACGCTCGTGAAAAGGCGTTCCTTAAAATTTTGTTTTTATGAACCAAATCGTTGACGTATCATGTAGGGAAGTATGCTACTTCATCATTTGGATCTCTAGGAGCGAGTTACAACCACATTCTATGCATGTTCTTATTCTTTGACACTCTAAACAATTTTTCGGGTTCGTGGAGATATGTTCCGTCTATGCAGTTAATAGAAGGCAGTTTGTTTACTGCTATATGCGTTTCGCTTCTTTTATTCGTGAAGCATCTTCATGAACAAAAGAAGCGAAACGCGTATGGCAATAAATAAACTGCCTTCAATTAGTTCAAAAATGGTTCAAATGGCTCTGAGCACTATGGGACTTAACATATGAGGTCATCAGTCCCCTAGAACTTAGAACTACTTAAACCTAACTAACCTAAGGACATCACACACATCCATGCCCAAGGCAGGATTCGAACCTGCGACCGTAACGGTCGCGCGGTACCAGACTGAAGTGCCTAGAACCGCTCGGCCACTACGGCCGGCTTCAATTAGTTGCATAGACGGAATGTATCTCCATGAATTTGAAGCAACTAAGGAAGGACGGAAAACAGAAAAAATGACAGTTTCCAGAACACAATCAATATTCTATCTTTATCAAGCATTCATGGAAGCATGTTATCAGCGAAATTTGAACAGCAATACATAATCTAACCACTTTTCGGTATTGTGAAAAATATTGTGCCTGTGTCGGCTGCTAGCCGCTTCGGGTTTGTGCCGTTGTGGCGCTGCAGTGCACATGCGCGGATCTAAGGCAGATCGTTTTTGATTGGTTGGCGCAAGCAGAACTGACAACAGCGTTTCGGATCGCCAGGACCGTTTGGCATAGCTTCCGAAATGGTTACAGAATAATGTTGGGGCTCTCCTTCGAAAACAAGACCGTTCGGTGCGCTCGCGTACCGAAGTGATCGGCGAAATGACGGAAAGATACAGAATAGAGCCCCAGCTGCCACTCACAAACCACACTCATAGCTTTACTTCCGCATGTGCCACTCTCTTACAGAGTGGTTTAAGAATTTCTCTGTGCATTCTTTTTCTGACCAGTGGTAATCCCACTAGGTGCGCAGGAAAGTTTCTGTTGTTCAGTAAATATGAGAAATGTAGCTACTATGGGGAGTAAAGCTGGGAAGGTGGGTCGTGAAGTGTGTGCGTATACCTTAGTTGATAAGTTCGTTTCCACCTGAAGACAAGGCTTGGGGTCGAGTACCGATCTGGTACAACGTTTTAATCTCCAATGAAGTTCTGTCCAGTCTCATTAATGTGGCCACCTGTCAAAAACTTGAATAACCACCTTTTGCAGCGCGAAACAAGCAGAAAGTGACTTAATGAGGTTCTGGAGGATACCAACAGGGGTGTGTAGTCATACAGATTCCAGTGCCATGGCCAGGGCGCTAGATTCTCAGGTGAGGCGTGTACAGCCCAATCGACGTGGTCTTACACATTCTCTACTGAGTTTAAATACAGCGAGTTTCATGCCCAAAGGGGTATGGTAAGCTCACCCTGGTGCTTCTTCGAACCACATACGTATATTGGAAGATGTATGACATGATACATAGTCTTACTGGTAGAAGCCATAGTCCTGTGGAAAAACAAACTGCATGTATATATGGAACTGTCCGCAAGTTTAGGCACATACTTGCTCCATTGCGGTTTCTATAATGCTGAGATGATGCAGGGAATGACAGGAAAACATTCCCCAGACCATAGCGCTCTTTCCTGGTTGTAGGGTATGCGATGGAGCATAAAACGTGATTCATATGAAAAGGCCACCTGTCGCCACTCAGTGGCCGTCCGTCTGTGATACTAGTGTGCAAATTCCAACCTTCGTCGCCAATGAACAGCAGACGGCGCGGGTACATGACCCAGGTGCCAGCTGCGAAGGCCCATATGCAGAAATGTTGTGCTGAACGTTCGTTGAGAAGATACTGTTGGTAGCCCCTTTGTTCATCTGACCGGTCAATTCCACGTCTATTCGCCCACACACATCTCCGGAGCCGTGGTTCATTGCAATTACCCGGGCGTCGGTATGGATAGCGCCATTTTCCCCTGCATGGTGTATTTTAAAATCGTTCTGTTTTCACATTACGACAACGACTGCACTGTTTTCCGCGTACCCCCGACACGCTTCATATACTGCCCACTGCAACTGCTGCCACCTGTCACCTAGCCGGCCGCAGTGGCCGAGCGGTTCTAGGCGCTTCAGTCCGGAACCGCACTGCTGCTACGGTCGCAGGTTCGAATCCTCCTTTGGACATAGTTTTGTATGATGTCCTTAGGCTAGTTAGGTTTAAGTCGTTCTAAGTGGAGGGGACTGATGACCTCAGATGTTAAATCCCATAGTGCTTAGAGCCATTTGAACCATTTGAACCCGTCACCTGCGAGTGGTTAGTACAAGTTGACGTCGAAGATAGGTTGTGGACACATTAATGTTAGTGGATCGTGTAATTCCCACGACTTTCATACAGAAGACGCACAGGAAGCTATCCAAACATCTTGCGAAACATTTCACATATTAAGAGCTATCAGATCAAAAGACGCGAGGACTGCATCTATCGACGACTGAGTTTCGCCTGGTATTGGTGTTCGAGACAGAGAGAGAGACAGGGAGTGTGTGTGTGTGTGTGTGTGTGTGTGATGGAGAGGGAGGGAGAAGAAGAGAGAGAGAGAGAGAGAGAGAGAGAGAGAGAGAGAGGGAGGGAGAGGGAGAGGGAGAGAGCAGTCTTTCAAATTTATCAGGCTGTTTTCACGCATCGGGTAAAACAGTACAGTGTCTACCTAGTCTGTTATAGACCGTTCACACATCGTAGTGTGACATGAAATCATCCAGTATAGCTGTGCAATTCAACAGTCAGTGGAAAGCTTGTTTGTTGCTACAAGTGCTCAGTGCTCGATATACTACGAGAACGAATATCTCAGTGAATAGGATAATGACATGTTACTTCCCCATCCACAAGCATTTCCAAAGATAATATTAGACTATCCTTAAGTAAAAGGAAAGCATAAATTATTGTATAATATGTTGTAAAATAAGTGGTAGGAAATTCGTAATTTATTAATGCAATCAGCGTGTAAATCCAAGTTTTAGTTTGATTGCTATGAAATTTCCAAGCGAGCAGAATGAGATAGCGGCGCTTCGCGCAGTCGTTATTGCAAGTCATATCAACAAAAACAATCACCTTCTTAGTTCCAAGGAAGCCAAGCATGGTCACTGCTATGGATGAATACGAGGAACGGGTGTGGGTACATCTGAAAATTATCAGATTAGGTGCTCTGTATAGGCGCTAGTGTGTGTCGGGAGTAATGAAGGTATTTTAACTAGGTCTGAAAATTATCAGATTAGGTGCTCTGTATAGGCGCTAGTGTGTGTCGGGAGTAATGAAGGTACAGGGCTATTACAAATGATTGAAGCGATTTCATAAATTCACTGTAGCTCCATTCATTGACATATGGTCACGACACACTACAGATGCGTAGAAAAACTCATAAAGTTTTGTTCGGCTGAAGCTGCACTTCAGGTTTCTGCCGTCAGAGCGCAGTGAGACAAAATGGCGACAGGAGCCGAGAAAGCGTATGTCGTGCTTGAAATGCACTCACATCAGTCAGTCATAACAGTGCAACGACACTTCAGGACGAAGTTCAACAAAGATCCACCAACTGCTAACTCCATTCGGCGATGGTATGCGCAGTTTAAAGCCTCTGGATGCCTCTGCAAGGGGAAATCAACGGGTCGGCCTACAGTGAGCGAAGAAACGGTTGAACGCGTGCGGGCAAGTTTCACGCATAGTGATGTGAAAGATTCAGTGTTTAAACCTCCTCTACCAAGAAACGTGCCAGAACTGCGAGCTCGCATCAACAATGCTTTCGAACTCATTGATGGGGACATGCTGCGCCGAGTGTGGGAGGAACTTGATTATCGGCTTGATGTCTGCCGAATCACTAAAGGGGCACATATCGAACATTTGTGAATGCCTAAAAAAACTTTTTGAGTTTTTGTATGTGTGTGCAAAGCATTGTGAAAATATCTCAAATAATAAAGTTATTGTAGAGCTGTGAAATCGCTTCAATCATTTGTAATAACCCTGTATTTTAACTAGGTGTGACATATCTGAAGTCACATGCTGAGAGAAAAAACAATCACCTTCATAGTACCAAGGAAGCCAAGCATTGTCACTGTTATGGAAGAATACGAGGAACAGGTGTGGGTACATCTGAAAATTATCAGAATAGGTGCTCTGTATAGGCGTTAGTGTGTGTCGGGAGTAATGAAGGTATTTTAACTACGGGTGTTACGACAAGTGACATATCTGAAGTCACATGCTGAGAGAAGCTTACTAAGCTTGGCCACTGTTATGGAAGGATACGAGGAACGGCTGTGGGTAAAACTGAAAATTATCAGAATAGGTGCTCTATATAAGCATTAGTCTCTGTCGGGACTAATGAAGGTATTTTAACTACGGGTGTTAGGAAAAGTGACATATCTGAAGTCACATGCTGACAGAAGTTTACAAAGAGGAGCAGTGTCCTTTTGTTTGATGCAGATCGTGACAGGGGTTGATTGAGAGCAGATGACCAAAGCTTACGCCAATCCCCTGCGTCATGGCTCTCCACTGCATTGCTGTATGTATACTCAGTATTGTTGTAGATAATTGCCGATTGCGTTATTGTCACGATTGAGTGGGTAAACGTAATAGCGGTGGAAAATCTTATTGTCAACGGTGCCAAGCAGTATCCCAATTTATTTTCCTGGCGTTTAGTGAATAAAGTCCCGTGTGGCGAAATTTTTGTACAGGTGGTATTGAATGTGTGGGTATAATGCTCGCCCGTTGTTTTACCTTCCACTGGAGAGTAGGGTGGGGAGATAATTACTCGGAATTAGTGCGAAGTATGTTTGAGTTCTGGTGTGACACACACGTATGTCTAATTTTTTATTTTATACTCACTACACAAACTTAACTGAAGGACACAGCGTCTCAACAGTATAGTCTGCTTTCTCCAGACGAGTTTAGTGTTTACTTTCTGGCGATCCAGCATCTACGCTGGCCTGTCATTTCATTCAAAGTGCACCTACATGATACTTGCGGGAGCGCAACGTCAGACCTTTTGCAGTGAAAGCGAGGCAGGTGAATGTTCCAGGCTGCAGCTTCGTTGAGTGTGCTGACTCGCCGAAGCAAACTGGCGGCTTCACTTTAGACCGTGATTGCGCCTTAGCTCAGTAACCACTAAGTGGAAAGTTCTTTTTCCTAGAGGTGTAGTGTTTTGTACATTTCATCAACTTGTAGGAACCGATGAAAAATGAAGAGACCTGTGAATAACTCACAAAGTGTTGCATTTTGGAGCTGGGGAATGTTACAAATACTGCGACAGGAGGTACTAAAGGTAAAAGAGTTTTGTAGCATTCTCCACTTAATAGGGAGTTTTAAAGAGTCGCCAGGTCCAACTGGAACCCCAGTTTGGTTTTATAAAGAGAACTCTACGGCATTGGCCCCTTACTTAGCTTGCATTTATAGCGAATCTCTTGCCCAGCCAAAGTCCCAAGCGACTGGACGAAAGCGCAGATGATTATGTATATAAGAAAGGTATAAGAAGGACCTACAAAATTAGAGACGAATATTCTCAATATTGTTTTGCTGCAGAATTCTTGAATATATTCTCATTTCGAATATAATAAATTTCTTAGTGGCCGGAAAGCTTGTTTCCACGAAACAGCACGGTTTGAGAAAGTATCGGTAGTATGAGACTAAGTTGCCCATTTCTCACATGATGTCTGTGATCTATGGGTAAAGGGCAATGGGCAAATTCTGTATTTCTAAATTTCCGAAAACCATTTGACACGGCGCCCCTCTGCAGACTTTTAACGAAAGCACGAGCATATGGAACAGGGGCCCAGATAATGTGACTGGCTGGAACACCTCTTAAGTAACAGATCGTATCATGTTGTTGTAAGGTGGCTATAATTTCGCTCCTTACAAGACCCCATCCACATACTTTGCCGTGATCTACAAACACAATTAGGTATCATGTGGTAGGTCGTACATCGTATATATAAACATATAAAGCAGACTGACATGTCGCATACGCCTTGTAAATACTTGTTAACGCTTATAATTCCAATCCCAAAGAAAGCAGGTGTTGGCAGATGTGAAAATTACCGAACTATCAGTTTAATAAGTCATAGCTGCAAAATACTAACACGAATTCTTTACTGACGAATGGAAAAACTGGTAGAAACCGACCTCGGGGAAGATCAGTTTGAATTCCGTAGAAATGTTGGAACACGTGAGGCAATACTGACCCTACGACTTATCTTAGAAGGAAAATTAAGGAAAGGCAAACCTACATTCATAGCATTTGTACACTTAGAGAAAGGTTTTGACAATGTTGACTGGAATACTCTCTTTCAAATTCTAAAGTTGGCAGGGGTAAAATACAGGGAGCGAAAGGCTATTTACAATTTGTACAGAAACCAGATGGCAGTTATAAGAGTCGAGGGGCACGAAAGGGAAGCAGTGGTTGGAAAGGGAGTGAGACAGGGTTGTAGCCTCTCCTCGATATTATTCAATCTGTATATTGAGCAAGCAGTAAAGGAAACAAAAGAAAAATTCGGAGTAGGTATTAAAATCCATGGAGAAGAAATAAAAACTTTGAGGTTCGCCGATGACATTGTAATTCTGTCAGAGACAGCAAAGGACTTGGAAGAGCAGTGTCTTGAAAGAAGGGTGGACAGTGTCTTGAAAGAAGGATATAAGATGAACATCAACAAAAGAAAAACGAGGATGATGGAATGTAGTCGAGTTAACTCTGGTGATGCTGAGGGAATTAGATTAGGAAATGAGACACTTAAAGTAGTAAAGGAGTTTTGCTATTTGGGGAGCAAAATAAGTGATGATGGTCGAAGTAGAGAGGATATAAAATGCAGACTGGCAATGGCAAGGAAAGCGTTTCTGAAGAAGAGAAATTTGTTAACATCGAGTATAGGTTTAAGTCTCTCTTTTTTAAAAGTATTTGTATGGAGTATAGCCATGAATGGAAGTGAAAAAATGGACGATAAATAGTTTGGACAAGAAGAGAATAGAAGCTTTCGAAATGTGGTGCTACAGAAGAATGCTGAAGATTAGATGGGTAGATCACATAACTAATGAGGAGGTACTGAATAGAATTGGGGAGAAGAGGATTTTGTGGCACAACTTGACAAGAAGAAGGGATCGGTTGGTAGGACATGTTCTGAGGCATCAAAAACGGGTTCAAATGGCTTTGAGCACTATGGGACTTAACAGCTATGGTCATCAGTCCCCTAGAACTTAGAACTACTTAAACCTAACTAACCTAAGGACATCACACAACACCCAGCCATCACGAGGCAGAGAAAATCCCTGACCCCGCCGGGAATCGAACCCGGGAACCCGGGCGTGGGAAGCGAGAACGCTACCGCACGACCACGAGATGCTGGCTCTGAGGCATCGATGGGTCACCAATTTAGTGCAGGACGGCAGCGTGGAGGGTAAAAATCGTAGAGGGAGACCAAGAGATGAATGCACTAAGCAGATTCAGAAGGATGTAGGTTGCAGTAGTAACTCAGAGATGAAGAAGCTTGCACAGGATAGAGTAGCATGGAGAGCTGCATCAAACCAGCCTCAGGACTGAAGACCACAACAACAACATTGCATGAAAGGTGATGGAGTGTCTCTATTATCAGAACGGCGTAATGAATGATTGCCTATGCTAGTAGAGGTTGGAATGACAGTGGAAATGAAACGACTGGCGGAACTCAAGCCCTGAGTGGAAGGCCCACACAGGTGTGGTGTTTCAGCTTCACACAGTAAGTGCGACACGGACAGCCTGGACACCTGAGGGTGAAGACACAATACAGGGGCGGCCGGCCGCTATCGGCCGCCATTGTAGTAGGGCCAGAAGGATAACCGGATAATACTTCCATACTCTGCACATCTTGGACGCAGATGAGAGGAACGAAGAAGCGGCACCTCGGAAACCACGTAGGCTGGGTTATTTCCAAGGATTTTTACTAAGAGGTGTACCATTGTACGAGTATAGGTTTTGTCTCGCATACTTTCCGCGCTGGCGACAAAAGATTAAAACATGGTTGGTCGGCGTTCGGAAGAATCTGTAGAGAGGGAGAGTAGTCCGTGATTTCGGGAATATGGTTCGTTTTCGGAATTACGAGGGTGGGGAGCCGAGCCTTGCTGGGAAGCCAGCGGTGGACAGACGAGGTCTTCCGTTGTGAGCGCCCGTGTGTGACGGTAGCTCGATATCAGTTTTGTTGGTACAGACGGACTTGTTGTTTCTGCTCTCAGGAGAGTTTACCGTTAGGTACTGCACCGTTGCGAACCTATACTATTCTGGACTTCTCCTCCGGGTTGGAAGTCGTCGTTGAGTTCGCAGCATTCAGTGATTGAGGGCACTCCTTCTGCCTCTACTTACGTTGAGACGTTATCTGAACTCCGTCCTTGTGGTTGGGAGTTCGGGTTTCTCGTCTGTAGAACACAGAGAGGAGAAGACAGTATTAGAGTAAATTAGTCAGAGGACCGCGTTCTGCCGTCCTAGTGTTTGAAAGAGTTTTATTTTGCGGCTGGAGTTCTTCCATCAACGCAGACGTGTACGAGAATGAGCACGCCGACGCACCAGATGCAGTACGTAAGGTGATATCGCAAACTGCTTCTGACTATTAGGGCTATAAAGCTAAACAGCTGTGATCACGTTAGTTTATTTACACTGTGGTTCCACACCACCGTAGATCATCTTTGAAAGTAGTGTCTTCTAGTGTTTGTTACATAGATGATGTCAGTCATTTCGCTTTATTGATCGCGCAGTCATAATAAGGGGCAGAGTTGGGCAATTGATTAGTAAAGTAGTAAATTTACTTAGCAAATGTAAGCTTTGTAATGTAAAGGTTTTTTTTTTTTAATCTACAATAAATATACAAGCAGGAACGACGTTTATCATTTAGTAGGATTAGTTGCCTTCATCATTCACTTATGTATGGATTGTAATTTATAGAATTACGAGATCCTAAGCTCTGCTTCAGGGGGTAGTCAGACAGGGCCAAATCTTCATTTTAGCGTTTATTATTTTCCGTTGCGCACATTCATTTTACACCCGCCGGGAGTAGCATCTTGGATTGTCCTCGACGGCGAGTGTTCATCAGTGACAAGCTCATAGTCAGGACTGCCCCAGGGAACTGCGACACAACCGCTATTATTCTCTATATACATAAATGATCTGGCAGATAGAGTGGGCAGCAGTCTGCAATTGTTTGCTGATGATGCTGTGATGTACGGTAAGGTGTCGAAGTTGAGTGACTGTAGGAGGATACAAGCTGACTTAGACAAAATTTCTAGTTGGTGTGATGAATGGCAGGTAGCCATAAATGTGAAAAACTTAAAGTTAATGGAGATGAGGAGGAAAACCAAACCCGTAATGTTCGGATACAGCATTATCAGAATACTGCTTGACACAGTTACGTCGTAGCGTTACAAAGCGATATCAAACGGGACGGGTATGTGAGGTTTATGGTATGGAAGACGAATGGTCGACTTCAGTTTATTGGAAGAATTTTTGAAAATGCGGTTCATCTGTTAAGGAGACCGCATATAGGACGCTAGTGCTACCTATTCTTCACTGCTGCTCGAGTCTTTGGGATCATAAACAGGCCGGATTAAAGGAAGACACCGGAGCAATTCACAGGTGGGCTGCTAGATTTGTTCCTGGTAGGTTCGAACAAACCGCAATTGTTACGGAGATACTTCGGGAACTCAAATGGGAACACCTAGAGGGGAGGCGATGTTCTTTTCGAGGAACATTATTTAGAAAATTTAGAGAACCGACATTTTAAGATGACTGCGGAACGATTCTAGGCCTGGCAACATAGCTTCACGTGATGACCATGAATATAAGATACGAGAGATTATATTTCATAAAGAGGCATACACAAAGCTTTTGTTCCCCCACTCTATTTTCAACTAGAACAGAAAAGGAAAGAACTAGTAGTGGTACAAAGTATCCTATGCCATGCGCCATACGCTGGTTTACGGAGTATAACTGTAGATGCAGAACAGAGAATAGAGCAGTAATGTGGCACCTTGAGCCTTTGAAGTCAGGAGTGAGAGTTTTTACAACTGTCTGCTATCCTGTGACGGAAGGCAAACAACTAGGAATAGAGCGTAGGTAGCAGGAAGACAGCTGGGAAAGGCCTACCTCTGTAAGTTGTAAATCTGTCGGCTGTGCGAGCGTCACGCCGATCGTTATGCGCTCGAATAACTATGCCAAGGTCTGGCACATCAACAACAGCACGCAACTTCACCACTTCGAGCGAGGTGACGCATTGGTTGTCACACTGGACTCGCATTTGTGAGGAAGACGGTTCAAATCCGAATCTGGCCATCAAGATTTAGGTCTTCCATGATTTCCCTAAATCGCTTAAGGAAAATGCAGGAATGGTTCTTCTGAAAGGGTACGGCCGATTTCCTTCCCTATTCCGCCCTAATCCGAGATTGTGCTCCATCTCTAATGATCTCGATGCCGACGGGACGTTAAACACTAATCTTGCTTCCTACCACTACTCTTCCAGCTCACGGTGTCTTACATCGCAACACAAGTTGTCACGTCAACAACCTCCACATAAGCTTTATCAAAAAATATTTTTGCAACTGCTGGGCGATCTTGTAAGATTCCAGAACAGAGTGGCCGAGTGAAGGAATAAGTAGTTTCTACACTCCTGGAAATTGAAATAAGAACACCGTGAATTCATTGTCCCAGGAAGGGGAAACTTTATTGACACATTCCTGGGGTCAGATACATCACATGATCACACTGACAGAACCACAGGCACATAGACACAGGCAACAGACCATGCACAATGTCGGCACTAGTACAGTGTATATCCACCTTTCGCAGCAATGCAGGCTGCTATTCTCCCATGGAGACGATCGTAGAGATGCTGGATGTAGTCCTGTGGAACGGCTTGCCATGCCATTTCCACCTGGCGCCTCAGTTGGACCAGCGTTCGTGCTGGACGTGCAGACCGCGTGAGACGACGCTTCATCCAGTCCCAAACATGCTCAATGGGGGACAGATCCGGAGATCTTGCTGGCCAGGGTAGTTGACTTACACCTTCTAGAGCACGTTGGGTGGCACGGGATACATGCGGTCGTGCATTGTCCTGTTGGAACAGCAAGTTCCCTTGCCGGTCTAGGAATGGTAGAACGATGGGTTCGATGACGGTTTGGATGTACCGTGCACTATTCAGTGTCCCCTCGACGATCACCAGTGGTGTACGGCCAGTGTAGGAGATCGCTCCCCACACCATGATGCCGGGTGTTGGCCCTGTGTGCCTCGGTCGTATGCAGTCCTGATTGTGGCGCTCACCTGCACGGCGCCAAACACGCATACGACCATCATTGGCACCAAGGCAGAAGCGACTCTCATCGCTGAAGACGACACGTCTCCATTCGTCCCTCCATTCACGCCTGTCGCGACACCACTGGAGGCGGGCTGCACGATGTTGGGGCGTGAGCGGAAAACGGCCTAACGGTGTGCGGGACCGTAGCCCAGCTTCATGGAGACGGTTGCGAATGGTCCTCGCCGATACCCCAGGAGCAACAGTGTCCCTAATTTGCTGGGAAGTGGCGGTGCGGTCCCCTACGGCACTGCGTAGGATCCTACGGTCTTGGCGTGCATCCGTGCGTCGCTGCGGTCCGGTCTCAGGTCGACGGGCACGTGCACCTTCCGCCGACCACTGGCGACAACATCGATGTACTGTGGAGACCTCACGCCCCACGTGTTGAGCAATTCGGCGGTACGTCCACCCGGCCTCCCGCATGCCCACTATACGCCCTCGCTCAAAGTCCGTCAACTGCACATACGGTTCACGTCCACGCTGTCGCGGCATGCTACCAGTGTTAAAGACTGCGATGGAGCTCCGTATGCCACGGCAAACTGGCTGACACTGACGGCGGCGGTGCACAAATGCTGCGCAGCTAGCGCCATTCGACGGCCAACACCGCGGTTCCTGGTGTGTCCGCTGTGCCGTGCGTGTGATCATTGCTTGTACAGCCCTCTCGCAGTGTCCGGAGCAAGTATGGTGGGTCTGACACACCGGTGTCAATGTGTTCTTTTTTCCATTTCCAGGAGTGTAGATGCTGTGAGTGGTTCCAAGCCAGAATTGAAAAAGAGAACTCAAGTTTTGTGTGCAAATGCAAAACCGACGTTAATAATTTACAAAGGTTAGACAAACAAATGGAAACAACGCTATAAATGCACGCTTGAACAAAAATGCAGATGGGAACCAAACTGCAGGTGGACATGTATTTGACAGTGAACTGCAGCTGTGCGAGTGTTAGTCATGGTCAGAACAGTCTTCTGAGTAGTTGTGAGCGGTTTATGTCGGAGGTAAGTGAATTGGAATGTAAGAAAATTGTGGTTGCTCGTATGGTGCGTGCTTCTGTAACCAAGGTAGCCGAAATGTTTGGTGTTTCAAGAGGCACCGTATCCAAGATTTATACCGCATAAAGGGAAAGCGGAAAAACATCATCCGCTAAGCCACAACGCGGACCTAAATGTGTGTTGCATGATCGGGACGGACAGTCACTAAAGAGGATTGTGACTGAAAATAAGAGGACAACAGCTGCAAAAGTCACTACACAACTGAACGTCGCCAGCGCGAATCAGGTCAGCAACAAAACAACAAGGGAGCTCCAGAAGCGAATCACTGGACGAGCTCACATTTCAAAACATGTCATCGGTGATGCAGATTCCTGTAACATAAAAACGTGGTGCCGAAGCCATAAAACCTGGACTGTGAAGCAATGGAAGAAAGTCATTGGGTCAGATGGGTCTAGTTTCTCGCTGTTTCCAACTTCTGCCCGAGTTTACGTCCCAAGAGTGAAACATGTCTGGGGTCGGTGGTGGTATGGGAAGCTATGTCGCGGAATTCCATGGGACCATAGTTACTGTCCAAGGTCGCGTTACTGACAAGGATTATGTGAACATTTTTGCTCATCAGTCCATTCCGCGATTTAATGTCAGTTCCCCAATAGTGATACTTTGTTGGAAGAGGACAGGGTCCCTGTTGATACAGTTAGCATCGTCCAGGAGTGGATGAACTGTCGCGTCTCTCCTGGCCACCACAGCCGCCAGATCTCAACATTATTCAGCCTATGTTGTCTACTTTGGATAGAATAGTGGATGATCGGCTATCCACCTGCATAAATCGCTACCTGAACATGCCTATTATGCAGAAAGAATGGTATAAGATTCCCTTGAAAATCACATTGAATCTGTATTTAACCATTCC
The DNA here is from genome assembly GCF_023898315.1 of Schistocerca nitens. Taxonomy (NCBI): domain Eukaryota; kingdom Metazoa; phylum Arthropoda; class Insecta; order Orthoptera; family Acrididae; genus Schistocerca; species Schistocerca nitens. The sequence goes on from NC_064619.1 coordinate 228,401,276, forward strand.
GAGACAACTGACAGCTGTTTTCAATGCCAACGGTTTTCTTACACCGTATGAGGCACGATAATGTGTTGTGTTTTTGGCGTTTCCATAGTTTCTGTCCATTCCCTGTATATGCGAATGTGACAGCTGAAAATAATAATATACAAACACTTGTTTACTTGTTTCAGCTGAAATTTCCAACTTGAAATCGGAAGTGAAACAGAGCATCATTGGAAAACAATTTGCCAACTACAGCATGTGTGTGTGTTTTAAATTTAAAGTTATTACTTCTAATTTCAATTCAAAACTTAGTTTAGTACACAAACCTCGTGGAACACGTGCACAAGATTCTGAGCTAAACATCACGAGAGGATGGAAGTGAATGCAAACACTTGTCACACCTTCACAGAACATATGAGGGAAAGCAAGCGGCTCACAGTGAAGCCGTGTGTCATGAGTTATTTAGTACAAGTGCTGACACGATCCAAGAGAACAGTACAGCAAATCAAACATCTGCCGTTGAGTGGAAAGCACAAGAGTGATTTCTAAGAGCACAGCTACTGCATGATACGATGGTAAGTAAGAAATTGTGTAAAACTGGCCATAAAATTCATCAGTTGCCGCAATGAATGGTACAACATTTAGTGCTTGCCTCAGTGGAAGCTGAATTTATTAGATGTTTTAAGTTTAACTGCTTTGTTCCCCAAGGGACTGATCACCCGAAATTGTTTATATTAGATTTTGTGATTGTTTTACCAGTGGTCAGTGCTGTACCAGATTTCTTCTGTTGTTGGACATCTAAAAGGGGATGCTGTTCAATGGGAGAACGAAATTTTGAATGACTGCATGGATCTTAAATAATTTCGTGTCAGATTTCTGCAGGAATATTTGTGCACTGAAATTCAGTGGGAATTATTGGCTGATTTTTGAATGGTGATGAAGTGGTAAGGATGGACGGATCTAGTAATGGTAAGTGACTGATCCCACACTCAGCAGACAAATTTTACATGTTTCACTCCGAAAATTTCCAGGAGGCACGCGCTGGTAAGCTGAGCATAATTGATTGGTAAGTGAAGCACTCGTAAGATAATTATTGAGTAGTTTAAAACTGCCAATAAACAGATCATATAGTGTCAACATAAAAATAGTTTAAAGGTACCAATAAGTAAAACAGACAATACAAATATCCAAAAAGTTATTCAAAAGGGCCAATAAAAAAATCAGACAGTGTAAATCTCAAAACAGTTTTAAAGATGACAATATAAACCCCCAAAACTTTCCTTTAAAAGGATATCTGCACCTTAAACTTAGTGTACTTAGCAACAATAGTTACATTACAGCGCACAACATATTTACAGTTCCAAACAGTAGGCCAATAAGCAATGAAGGACGGCAAAACTTATCCTAAAATATTCCATTAAGAAGCTGGTATAAACATTTTTATATTCAGCACAGATCCCAATAGCCCGACCCACCACGTATAAACAGTTACACATAAAACGATTATGTTTTAGAGCTCCAAAACAGGAAAAACAATGTTACTCCACATTCCACAACATTTTAAAACAACTATACATAATTTAAGGGAAGGTACTAGAGTTGCACCCTTTACACAACTCAAGAGCATACATCAAATTAACCTAGCAATGATCCAGTAACTTTGGCCCAGTTGAACAGACAACTAATACCTAGAGCACCGCACTTGGGCAATTTATAGGGAAAATTGAGAGGAGCACATAAATTATTATTAGTTCTCCTTCTACAATCTTAAAACAAAAGATCCCATAAATCTAATATATTGTATCACAGAACTTGGCATCTGGTTTCTAAACATCGAAACAGAATCAACCTTCAGCAACACATAAAAGATGGGAGAGCTGATCTCACAGGAGCTCTGTCAAATTTTTTCCATGTTCATTCGCTTAGGTACAACTAAGCACCATTATGACGTAACTCAGCAAACAGAAGCTCAACATTAACTCCCGTCAAATCTGGTGATAACTGCTGCAACGATATCACAGCAGGTACACCTCAGTGAACTATTTTCGTGACTGGATCAGAATCTGGATACATCACATTCTAATGTTTCTGACCAGCAATAGAAGCCAACAAGGGAAACGAATAGTTTATATGTGGATACCAATTACGCACCCAGCTTCAAACTGAAAAAAGCCATCACCTTTCCAAGTCGACGACCGTTACTAAGCGTGGGCAATATTGACGTGCTCGCCGCTGCCAGAAATACGTGGCCAGTATGCTACCCGAAACACATGCTCTGGCCTGCGCTTGTGCACCGCGCTAAAACCGGCATGTGCAGAATTCACGTCGTCCAACGACGCGCCAAGAAAAAAATCCCGACCCATATGTTGAGGCACCATCGCTAATTTACAGGATATCATTACGAAGGTATCAGTAAACAATGTCAGTCAAACTATAGCACAACGAGAGGTTTTTACGAGAGTTGGTAGAAGCATACTAGTTACATTGATGCAGGTACGGACGGAAACAGCCACTGGCCTTGCTGCAGTGGCAACACAGTTCCCGTCAGATCACCGAAGCTAAGTACAGTCGGTCTTGGCTTGCACATGGATTGTTGACCGTCAGAATCTGTCGAGAGCTGTTGGCAAGCTGGGTGCACTCGGCCCTTGTGATGCCAATTGAGGAATTACTTGACTGAAAAGTAGCGGCTTCGGTCCCGAAAGCTGACAACGACTGGGAGAGTGGTGTACTGACCACATGACCCTCCTTACCTTCATCAAGTGACACCTTCGTTGAGGACCACACGGTAGTCGGTCGGTACAGTTGGGCCCTCCAAGGCCTGTTCGGAGACTAGACTAGGTATGGACACAGAGGTTTTTACTGCAGACGTCGGATGGTGACTTGTTACAACCATCAAGAGTTAATTGCTGATCCAAGGAGTAATTATGACAATTATGTCAGATTCTTGGAAGGGGTAGGAATGGACATGATCGCAATTCGTCAATGAAGAAAAATGGTTCAAATGGCTCTGAGCACTATGGGACTTAACATCTTAGGTCATCAGTCCCCTAGAACTTAGAACTACTTAAACCTAACTAACCTAAGGACATCACAAACATCCATGCCCGAGGCAGGATTCGAACCTGCGACCGTAAAAGTCCCGCGGTTCCGGACTGCCACCGCGGCCGGCCGTCAATGAAGATATCCTAAACTGAATGGTGGGCTACATACTTACAGCAGTTTGATTTGGAGATACGCTAAGTGAAAAGGCGAGATAATGATATTGTGGGCACTTTTTCTCAGTTGCCTGCTGAGGGACAGGCAGAAATTCCAGTGCCGACTTATGATGGACTACCGTTTTTTTTTATATGAAGAAAACACAGACTGAAGCCACAATGCGGCTGATCCACAGAGGGATGCATAGAGAACAGAACAAGGAGGAGTGACTGAAGTATGTTACACAAATTCTAGGTTCACAAAAACACCCATGGATGCGGGTATACAATAAATTGCATCAGGGCATTGTCTTTCATATAAGGAAAGCCAGTACGGAGAATTAAATGTCATAACGAAAGGGCAGAGTCTAAGCTATTCAAGACAAGAGATTTAGCATTGATAAAAACAGAGAAACACCCAGTAAGATTCCTCAAGGAACTAAGAAACATCTGCTGGTTTATCATGCACTGTTCGCCTTCTTAGCTGGGTGCTCAGCGTGGCTGACTGTCTTGTTGGGGATCTGGATTCGATTTCCGGTACTGTTAGGGATTTGTCCTCGGTAGGAGGATGGTATTGGGTGCACTCAGCCTCGTGAGGCCAGCTGAGGAGCTACTCGATCGGTTAGTAGCCGTTCCACAGTCAACAAACCCGACAGGACCGGGAGAGCGGTGTACTGACCACGAGCCCTCCATACCTCATCCGATGACGCCACTGGCATAGGACGACACCGGGGTCAGTCTGGCCCGATTGCCCATATGCGGCCAGAGTGCGGGACTTTTTAGTTTTATTATGGACCACTTTTATCGGAAAGTTCTCCTCGTCGAATGCATGGCAGTTAGCGTAGGAGCTTTTGTGGTTAATAAATGTATTGTACTTGAAGAGGAACATTAATTGGATGGCGTTGGGGGGCATCCTTGATTTTGGAAGCATTGTCGTGTCCTGACATATGTGGGTGAGGGAAAAAAAGGGGTTACTGGTCAGTCTGCGCTCCCGAGCGGTACAGAGCAGAAGGCAGAAGGACATTCACAGTGAAGGCATTTGATTGTTTTCTTCTATCTGAGCCAACACTGGTACAGGTATTTACTAGAAATGCAGGTGGTAAGACTCAGTAGGGAACCCTTTGTGGAGTCTCTTGGACAAACAGGGTTTTGAAATAGTTGTTTATTCCAGACAGGACAAACTAATACACTGGAGGCTAGTTCTAGGGTTAGAATAACACTGTTGCAACAGAAGCCAGTGCGGAAGTCCCAGTAGTGGATGCTAACCATAGTAGCAAACACTAGTAGCATCTTAAGGCAACAACTTAGTTGCAAAACAAAAGATACTGAATGTGACACTGTTCACTGAGGCACTCCAAGAGAGAGAGGAGACTTACGCGGAGCTGGACCGAGGCTGGAGTCGACGGACGCGGATTCGGCGCCTAAGGCGGGGATGTTAATGCAGTTGCACTAACTAAGTCCGTATTTGGTATCAACATTGTTCAGCTGAAAGCTAAACGTAACTGCTCTGCCAAATAAGGCTTGCATAATTATTGTTATACGTCATTTAGCCCTACCCCTCGGGCTCCCCGGGGTAGGGATTGCAAAGTCAACAGTTCTTGGCATTTTCGCTCTCTTTCTAACCCTTGTGAGTCTACTGACGTTGCTGTTCTCAGGGCTGGTATCAAGCTGGCTTTATACACTAGTACGTGCCTGTTGGTTACAAAGTTCTACGGTGACAACCTACTACAGCGTCTAGGCGACATAGAAGTTACATGTTAATTCCATGAAGAGTAACTAACGCCCTGGGACCGCGTTTGGGGGCGTCTGCATTTCCGCAAGGCTCTCCCCTTACGGTTTACTTCATGTAACAATATCTCTCCTAGTTTCGTCTGCCCTCAGCATCGTCTCTGCTTTCGCGCCTTGGAACGCCTGTCCTCCTCTCTCACAGCTTCAAGATAACACTACAGTAGAAAGAATAATCAATATATTACAGGTTCACAGTTGGACGATTGTGTGGTTAAAAGGAAACAAAGGATATTATCGAAGGATGCTGAATAGAATGAATTGAAAGGAAGACACAAATGTTACTATAGAGGGAAAAACACAGAACTAAGACTAATGGTATATCCAGAAAGTATATTTTGAAATATGAGCTTTCTCGGAAGCGCGTAGATTAAAGAATTGGCTAAATGTCTCAGACGGATTGGAGGAAATGGGGAGAGTAAATGTTTTCTATTGAAATGGCAGTAAAATGGCAACTGTGCTGAGATGAAGGTAAAACTGTAACTTTGTGGTAAAATACGTCTTGTTTAGTAATCTTGTCAACGTTGAATGAAAGAAATTTCTCATAAGTGATGGACCAACCTGCCACGATACCTAGTGACAGATATAGGGCGTTAAACAATATGCAGGAAATCTTTGGGGAATGGATAGAGGGCTTAAGAAGAAGCAAAAAGCAAAAGACTGAAACGAAGCAAACACATGACAAGAAAAAGGGGTCTGCCACAGAGAAAACAGAAAAAATTGACCATATGTATGTATCAGGTTTTTTGCCTGTTTTTAAGTTCTCTATCCATTCCCCAGAGGTTCCCCAAATACTGGTTAACACCCTGTATGCTATTTTTATGGAACACGTTATTGATGCATGTCTGAATATGAATGCAGGTGCTAACCATGCCTGTAGGTGGCGCTGTTGTATTTGATCATGAACGGCGCCCGTGCAATGCCCTCAGTACGTTGCAAGGGTCAGTCGTGATCAGAATAGTGTTGTATGTAGTTGCGAATGCATTATGTTGGAGCGAAGTGAATTTGAACGTAGGCAAATTGTTGGTGCTGGTACAGTCCGTGCTTCCGTAACCAAGCTAGCCGAAGTGTTTGCTGTTTCAAGAGGCACTGCAGTAATGGCCACCTTTTTTACTGTCTTAGTTATAGAAACTTTTTTCTTGTTACATTTTTGCTTCGTTTTTGTCTTTCTATTTTTAAATTTCCAGCGTTGTTCTACTGGATTTTTTTAAACTTAAAATTATGTTTTATGTTGGCTAAATGAAATCCTCAAATGTCGACCATTGGCTTTAACACAACTTGAGATGTCGGAGATTCTGCCAGATATTACAAGTAGCTTCGTTCGTGCGCAATATTTGGACAACGTGACTCGTTAATTTCATCAAGTGCTGACCGATGAAGATAACGAGTCACACAGTGGAAACTTTGTGCATGAAGGACACTGATATCCGGGAGAATACTCGACGCCTCAAGATGTCATCGTATCGCTTGAAAAGCCTGAAGAACTACAATTTAAAACGAGCTTCTAAATGCTACGTCGTGGATTGTATTACTTACTCCCATATTCCAGGTGTCTGCTGTATCTGCTGAAATCCTTCTTGAACACACTGGTGGAGAGTGTCAACATTCGCAGTAGATCTTGAATATGCTGCGTCTTAAAGGATGCCCCCAAAATAAATTCCAGTAGATTGAGATCAGGAGACCAAGCAGGCCAAGATGTTACTGCCCCACGACATAGCAATTTATTTGGGAAACGCTAATTTAAAATTGTTCTTGCTTACAGAGAAAAATGATGTCGTGCCTCATCGTGCACGAACCACATGCTCTGACGTAACTGTAATGGAACTTCTTAAAGAAAAATATATAAATGTTCCATTAAAAACTTTCTGTATGATGCTCCTGTCAGTATTCCATGGAAAATGAAAGGTTCAATCAACCTGTCTCCAATTATGCCAACCTATACATTAATACTACCCTTTGTTTCCAGAATTGCAAAAGAATTTACATGCTTCCATTGACGAGAGTGTTGAAAATTCTGCACTCCATTCCCAGTAAGTTTTACTTCATCAGAGAATAGTATGGTAGAAAGTGTTGGTCCTGGGAACACAGCCGCAGTAACTAAATACAGAAAGCTATACTGGATTGAAAATCTGTTTCAGTAACACCATGAGACGTCTGGAAATGGTACGGTTAGAGGATTGGCTTTGATAATACTTTGCACGCTGTCACGTGACTCAATTGCCCAGTGTCTGCTGTTTCTCTGGCACTGCTGCCATTATTGTCCCCACTAAGTTGAAGTACTCGACCATCTAAATTATGTGCTTTACTGCTATTTGATCTTCCATAATGAAATACCCTTTTCTCAAAAGAGCCTGTCTCCACAAGGCGTTCACGCATCCTTTGAAAGGTCGTATATATATCGATAAAAGTCTCCGAGGAAATCTTTCAGCACAGAAACGTGTGGCTCTAGACGTATTGCAATTTAAGTCCATATATCCGGTGCACGTCCGCCATGTGTTGCTCAAAATATACACTACTGGCCATTCAAATAACTACATCACGAAGTGACGTGCTACAGACGCGAAATTTCACCGACAGGAAGAAGATGCTGTGATATGCAAATGATTAACTTTTCAGAGCATTCACACAAGGTTGGCACCGGTGGCGACACCTAAAACGTGCTGACATGAGGAAAGTTTCCAACCGACTTCTCATGCACAAACAGCAGTTGACCGGCGTTGCCTGGTGAAACGTTGTTGTGATGCCTCGTGTAAGGAGGAGAAATGCGTACCATCACGTTTCCGACTTTGATAAAGGTCGGATTGTAGCCTATCGCGATTGCGGTTTATCGTATCGCGATACTGCTGCTCGCATTGGTCGAGATCCAATGACTATTAGCAGAATATGGAATCAGTGGGTTCAGGAGGGTAATATGGAACACCGTGCTGGATCCCAATGGCCTCGTATCACTAGCAGTCGAGATGAAAGGCATCTTATCCGCATGGTTGTAACGGATCGTGCAGCCACGTCTCGATCCCTGAGTGAACAGATGGGGACGTTTGCAAGACAACAACCATCTGCACGGACAGTTCGACGACGTTTGCAGCAGCATGGACTATCAGCTCGGAGACCATGGCTGTGGCTACCCTTGGTGCTGCATCACAGAAAAGAGCGCCTGCGATGGTGTACTCAACGACGAACCTGGGTGCACGAATGGCTAAACGTCATTTTTTTCGGATGATTCCGGATTCTGTTTACAGCATCTTGATGATCGCATCCGTGTTTGGCGACATCGCGGTGAACGCACATTGGAAGCGTGTATTCGTCATCGCCATACTGGCGTATCACCCGGCATGATGGTATGGGTTGCCATTGGTTACACGGCTCGGTCACCTCTTGTTCGCATTGACGGCACTTTGAACTGTGGACGTTATATTTCAGATGTGTTACGACCCGTGGCTCTACCCTTCATTCGATCCCTGAGAAACCCTACATTTCAGCAGGATAATGCACGACCTCATGTTGCAGGTCCTGTACGGGCCTTTCTGGGTACAAAAAATGTTCGACTGCTGGCCTGGCCAGCACATTCTCCAGATCACTCACCAATTGAAAACGTCTGGTCAATGGTGCCGAGCAACTGGCTCGTCTCAATACGCCAGTCACTAACTTGATGAACTGTGGTATGGTGTAGATGCTGCATGGGCGGCTGTACCTGTACACGCCATCCAAGCTCTGTTTGACTCAATGCCCAGGCGTATCAAGGCCGTTATTACGGCCAGAGGTGGTTGTTCTGGGTACTGATTTCTCAGGATCTATGGAGCTAAATTGCGTGAAAATGTAATCACATGTCAGTTCTAGTATAGTATATTTGTCCAATGAATACCCGTTGATCATCTGCCTTTCTTCTTGGTGTAGCAATTTTAATGGCCAGTAGTGTATTTCAGCCATACATGTACAGTGCACATTTGTTTTACAAGAATATGGCGGAGCAGGCGTGACGCCCGTGTGTGGAAGTCGGACACAACACCTCGCTCTCCTGCTGAAGTCACGAAAGTACGTTCGTTCGGTGGCGCCCGTCACGGACATAGCAGATTCGATTCCTGGTGGGGCAAGAATGTTCGGTACACACTGAACACTAGTCGAGTAATAGCTGTAGAGTAAGCGTCTATTACTGATTGTGTTCTCAACACTAAAAGGATTTGTTTATTTACTAGTAACGAAGCAACTACGATAAACATAAAAAGACTTTGACTTAACACTCCTCAAAACAACATTTGAAAAGAAAATATACCTTTAGAACAAAGCCGGAAAATTGAAAAATCCAAAGACTGAATCGAAACAAACACAAGACAACAAAAGAGAAAATAAAAAAATTGAATGTTGTAACGGCGACCGGAACGGTCGCGGGGCAGTAGTGACGGAAACGCGGCAGGATCCGCGGAGCGGCCTGAGAACAAAAACACAACGGGAGAGAACGGACACGACCAACGGAGGACGTTACGACACAACAAGAACAGACATCAGAGTAACGAACCAAACAAGGCAACCACGGCCACTGGAATAGAAACACGAAAGTCATTACGCTGTCTGTGGCGATATGTCCTGAGACGCACTCGATGTTAGACTGCTGGCTGAGCTTTTTTTTCTTTATTGTAATTTGAATCACCTCATACAAGCGGGCTGTCAGCAGCATATTACGCTGCTCTTCAGCCTTAAGTGGTACAATAATAAGACATATAGGTGACACAGACAATACAATAAAAAGGGCGGGCAAAAAAAGTAGATACAAAAAACAATAAACATGAAGCCGTTCACGCTGGACGAGAAAAACACTAACACTTGTTGACACGGCGCACATAACACTGATGACTGCGACGGCACACGTGAACAGTGGAGGCGTGACGGCGAAAGAACACTAAACACAAAACGAAGGCACACACACGAGACACCGATGGCGATGATCTCAGGCGCGCGAAAGTCCACTGAGCGTGTACAAGTCCGGGGACCTGCCAAGAGGGGAGGAGGGGGGGTGGGAGAGGGAGAGGGGTGAGCAGAGATGCCATGGGCAGAGGAGATAGGGGGAAGGGAGGAAGGGGGAGGGGAAGCCCGGGGGAAGAGGGGTGGAGGAAGGGGGATGGGGGGAAAAGGAAAGAGAAGGGAGGGGAAGGGAGGGAGGGTGCCTAAAGGAAAGGACACAGGAAGTGGGGGGGAGGATCAAAGTTGATGGGAGGGGTAGATGGAGGGGAGGAGGACATCATCAGGGAGGGGGAGCTGGCGGAAGCCACCTTGGGAGAGGTTGAGGAGGGTGGAGAGATGGAGAGCGTGTGGGACGTGGGAATACAGGTGCGGCAGCGGGCGGGGGCGGGAGAGGATGGGCGAGACAAGCGGGTGAGGAGGATCGAGTTTGCGGGAGGTGTACAGGATCCGTATCCTTTCAAGGAAAAGGAAGAGGTGGGGGAACGGAATGCGATTGTACAGGATCCGCATGGGGGAGGGGAGACGGATGCGATAGGCGAGGCAGGGAACATGGCTTTCAAGGATTTGAAGGGATTTATAAAAGGTAGGGGGGGGCGGAGATCCAGGCCGGATGGGCATAACAAAGGATAGGGCGGATGAGGGATTTATAGGTGTGGAGTATGGTGGAGGGGTCCAGACCCCACGTACAGCCGGAAAGGAGCTTGAGGAGACAGAGTCGGGAGCGTGCCTTGGCTTGGATTGTCCAGAGATGGGGGGTCCAGGAAAGTCGACGGTCGAGGGTGACGCCAAGGTACTTAAGGGTGGGGGTGAGGGCGATAGGACGGCCATAGATGGTGAGATAGAAATCAAGGAGGCGGAAGGAAGGTTTTTTTTTTGCCTACAATGATCGCCTGGGTTTTGGAGGGATTGACCTTGAGCAACCACTGGTTGCACCAAGCGGTGAACCGGTCAAGATGGGATTGGAGAAGATGTTGAGAGCGCTGCAGGGTGGGGGCAAGGGCAAGGAAGGCGGTGTCATCAGCAAACTGGAGAAGGTGGACGGGGGGTGACGGCGGCAGCATGTCCGCCGTATATAAAAGGTACAGAAGGTGAGAGAGGACAGAGCCTTGGGGCACACCGGCGGAGGGAAAAAAAGGTGTAGGAATCCGTGTTATGGATGGTGACGTAGGAAGGACGGTGGGAGAGAAAGGAGCCGATCAGACGGACGTAGTTAATGGGAAGGTCGAAGGTTTGGAGCTTGAAGAGGAGACCGGAATGCCATACGCGGTCATAAGCACGTTCGAGGTCCAGGGAGAGGAAGATTGCGGAGCGACGGGAATTAAACTGTTCGGAAAGGAGATGGGTGAGGTGAAGGAGAAGGTCGTCGGAAGAGAAGGACGGCCGAAAGCCACACTGGGTAATGGGAAGGAGGCGGTGCTGGCAGAGATGCTGGTAGATACGGCGGGTGAGGATAGATTTCAGAACCTTGCTGAAGACCGAGGTAAGGCTGATGGGATGGCAGGAGGAGACGGCGGACGGCGGTTTACCAGGTTTAAGGAACATCAGGATACGGGAGGTTTTCCACAGGTCTGGGTAGTAACCGGTGGACAGGACTACATTGTAGAGTCTGGCCAGGGTGGAGAGGAAAGAGACAGGAGCTTCATGAAGGTGACGCTAGGTGACATGATCACGACCAGGAGCGGTGTTGTGTTTCGTGCGGAGTGTAATGATAGGGGCATTGAGTTCCGTGTGTGCAATGTTGTCCAAGTACTGGAAACCAGGAGCGAGGGGAGGGACAGAGGTGTCAGTTCGATCGCGGACATCCGGGAAGAGGGAGTAATCGAACTGGGGATCATCGGGTATGGAAAAGACATCGGAGAGGTTAGAGGCAAAGTGATTGGCCTAACTAAGGGTGTCAGGGAGGGGGTGATCATCATGGAGAAGAGGATAGTAGGGGGAGGGTTTAGTTCCGGTAAGGCGACAGAAGGCTGACCAGAACTTGGACGAGTAGGTCTAGGGTATCATTTAAATGGGTGCATGTCTGTCGCCAGTCCCGGCGTTTCTTAGCCGCGAGCAAATTTCGAATGTGTCGCTGGAGTTGCCGGTGGCGTCGGGAGTGTGTCCGGGTCACGCGTGTGGAGGAAGGCACAGTAGAGACGGCGGGATTCGCGGAGGAGGAGGACGGCCTGTGGGGGTAAAGTAGGACGGTGGGGGTGGATAGCGACAGTAGGGACTTGTGCCTCCACGGCCTCAGACAAGGTCTGCTGCAGAAAGGAGGCGGCATGGGTTACATCGTCAGGGTGGTGGTAGGTGAAGGGGTGGCTATCGACCTGGGTGGAGAGGGTATCCCGGTAGGCATTCCAGTTGGCACGAGAATAGTCATGGACGTACTTTGGGGGAGGGTCATTACGAGGGTCGGGGCGGGGGCGACGACCGTCTGAAACGGTGAGGAAGACAGGGAGATGGTCGGTACCAATAGGCTCCAGGACATCCACCGTTATGCGGCCAAGGAGGTTAGGGGAGGAAAGGATAACATCGGGAATGGAGTTGGATTTGGGACGGGTGTGCTAGAGGATGGGGATGAGTTCGCCTGGAAGGGAGGAGAGGAACCGATGCCACCGCCGTAACTGGCGGCGGAACGACTGTGGATGTTGATGTCGGCGGCGATCACGTAGGAGGAGAAGGTACGGTCAATATGGGAGAGGAAGTCGAAGGGAATAGGGACGTTAGGGTGGACATAGATGGTGGCGCAGGTGACGGTAAGGCCGGGGAAGAAGAGACTAAGGATCAGATGTTCGGTGGGGTCAGGAAGGAGAGGTTGGAGCCGAACTGGGATCTGGCGGTGGTGACCAATAGCAACTCCACCACGCACAATCAGGAGGGGATTATCGGAGTGGTGAAGGAGGTAGGGCGACGTGTGGATGGTGTGATGGGGTTGGAGCAAAGTTTCATTGAGGAGGAAGGCATCCACGTAGTGGGTGACAAGGGTGTGCAGGAAGAGGTTCTTGTTGGCGGGAAGGGAGCGGATGTTGTTGAAAAGGATACGGTGCTGTCGCACCATGACTGGGATTTAGACAAGGGTTTCAAGACAGGAGAAGGTGAAATGGTCCTGGTTGTTGGAGTAGGTGTCATACATTTTTAAGTGGAAAATGGAATGGGCGGCGAGGGAGACCTGTTGGAGGGTGTGAGGGCGCTGGAAAGGGTGGACGTTTTGTAGGACAATGGTGAGGAACCTGATGATGTCCTCAGCAGTGGGGGGGGGGGGGGACGAAGGGAATTGCCAGGAGGGGTGGGGGCGTCCAGAGGACGGACAGGGACAGTGAGTTCAGGAGTGGTTGGAGGGGGTCGGGCTTTACACTTTTGGGAGTAGGTGGGATGGGGGAGATTGCAGGTATTGCAGGAGGGAGGGGATTGAAGGTTAGGGCACTGCTGGAGGAAGTGCGCTTGCCTACAATGTGGGCAGGTGGTGGCCTCATGGCACTCGGCTGTTGGGTATGCGTTATAGCGCAGACACCTCTGGCAGCACAGGGATTGAGGAGGGGAACGGGAGGGGTCGACCTTATAGCGCTGGTTGAAGAGGAGGGCACCCTCCTTCAGGAGACGGTCAATGGAGGGGGCATCCTCGGAGAAAACCCGCATAAGTTGGGCGGGGGCCGGCCGAGTTGAAAATGCGGCGGACCGCCCGCACCTCCAGTGTGGGATGCGCCTTGAGCTCTGCCAACACCTCCTCCTCCGTGATCGACAGACTGAGCCGAGTGATCACAGCAGTGAGGGTCGGCGGGCGACACGGGGGTTGGGGTTCGCGGGTAGGAGATGGAGAAGGAGCAGGGATGAGGGAGGCGTTGGGGCCAAACCAGGTGATGGGGAGGCGGGAGAGGATGTCAGTATGGAGGGTTGGGCTGGGGGAGGAGATGAGAACGGAATCCCATCTGGGAGTGAGGAGAGAGATGGGGGCACCAGGGAAGTTTTGGCGGAGGAGGAGGGAGAGATTCCAGGCCTCGAGAAGGGAAGGATGGGGACGGGAGAGGAGGTATTTGTATAAAGAGGGGGGAGGAGAAGGAGGAGGAGGAGGAGGAGGAGGCGGAGGGAGCAGGGCCAGGCGGGGAGACATCCATGGCATCCTGGGGGGGGGGGAAGGAGGATGGGGCGGGGCCTTTTTGGGAGCGGAGGAGGTGGTGGTGCCACTAGGGCGTTTAACGGCGGCAGAAGGGTGGGTGGTAACATGAGGGATGTGAGCTATAGGGAGGTGGCGGGAAGGGGCAGGTCCCGGCGTGGACGCAGCAGGCGGTGCCGGAGATGGTAACGGTGAAGGCGACGGCGACGGCGACGGTGGTGGCGGTGATGGCGAAGGTGAGGTGATGGGGAGAGTTGGGCATGGGCAGTGGCCCAATGGGCCACCACCCTAAGCTCCGCTGCAGTGACAGGCTGGGGGAGTGGGGGGAAAGGATCAGAGGGAGCGGAGCAGGAGGAAGAAGCTGGAGAGGGATCGACAAAGAGCGAGGGCGAAGGGAGAGTGAGAAGAGGCGGGATGGAAAGAGGGGGGTGTGACTGGGCACACCATGTAATGGTGGTGGTGGCGGTGGAGGGGGAAGTATAAACTATGGCTGTGGTGGTAGTGGTGGTGGGGGCTGACATGACGACAGGGATAAACAAAAATGCACATGACGAAAAGGAAAGGAAAAAGCTGGGTACAGACAAAGACGATGACGAAGACGGATGAAGACGAAGACGGACGAAGACGAAGACGGACGAAGACCAGAGTCCCACGCTGCTGGCGCTGGCGCTGACGCTGACGACGGCTGGCAGGAATGCCGCTGCTGCTGCTGCCTCTGCTGCTGCTGCTGCTGGAGGGCTGGAGGGCTGGCTGGCTGGCTGGACTGCTGCTGATGGAGGGCTGGCTGGCTGGACCGCTGCTGCCGGAGGGCTGGCCGGCTGCAGCTGGCTGAACCCCTGCTGCTGGCCGGGACCGCTGCTGCTGCTGCTGCACGGCTGGACCGCTGCTGCTTGGCTGGACCGCTGCTGCTCGGCTGGACCGCTGCTGCTTGGCTGGCTGGCTGGCTGGCTGGCACCTGAAATCCTAGCGCATCGATTAGTGCTGGAATGGCACAATCGAAGGGTGGCATCCTTTCCGAGTGCCGCTGGAGATGTGCTGGCTGAGCGCGAGGCAGGCGCTTAAGTAGGCTATCGGGGGCGCCGCTATTGGCCGCTGGAACCACATGCTCCACGGTGGCGCCCTCACCCTAAAAGCGGGCCAGGAGGCGCGCGCCGCCACAGCTTACGGCGCCATGGTGCAGGGACCTCTATGGGCCTTCGATGTCCATGATGTCTGGCGCGGATTCAAAGTCCGCGGCCCGCGGTACCAGATTGACCATGTCTATATACCAGCTTTTTTGCTTGTTTTTAAGGTCTCTATTTATTCCCGAGAGGTTCCCCACATATTAGTTACCACCCTTTATGCTATTTTTATGAAACACCACGAGTAATGCATGTTCAAACATAAATGCAGGTGTTAGGCAAGCCTATAGGTTACGCTGTTGTATTTGATCACGAATGGCGCCCGTGCAATGTCCTCAGTACGTTGCAAGGATCAGTTCTGCACAGTTGTGAGTGTATTATGTTGGACCTAAGTGAATTTCAATGCAGGCAAATTGTAGGTGCTCATATGATGAGTGCTTCAGTAACCAAGTTAGCCGAAGCTTCGGGTGTTTCAAGAGACATTATATCCAAGTACATACACAAGGATAGCAGGAAGATATTATCCATTGAGTCACAATGCAGACAAAAGTGCGTGTCGAGTAATCGTGACAGAAAATAAGAGGGCAATAGCTGAAAAGCCACTGCAGAAATGTATGTCGCACTCGTCAACCCTAGCAGCTCAAAAAAAAACAAGAAGGGAGCTCCATATGTAGGGAATTGCAGAGTTAGCCGGAATTCCGAAACCACTCATCAGTGATGCAAATGCCATTAACAGGAAAACGTGTTGTCGAAGCCATAAAACCTGGATTATGACGCAATGGAAGAACGTCATTATGTCGGATGACTGTAGTTTTACAGTGTTTCCAACTCCTGGGCGAGTTTACGTCCCAAGGGAGAAACACGGCGGGGGTCGGCGATGATATGGACAGCCACATCGCAGTATACCATGTGCTCTATGGTTACTCTGCAAGGCCGCATTTCTGTCGAGGATTATATGACTATTTTGGCTGATCAGGTACATCCAGTGGTACCATATACTGATCAGCCAGAACATTATGACCTCCTACCTAATAGCCGGTACATCCACCTTTAGCACAGATAACAGTGGCGACGTGTCATGGCGTGGAAGCAATGAGACCTCGGTGGGGCGCTGAAGGGAGGTGGCACCACCTCTGCACATTCAGGTCACCTAATTACCATGAATTCCAGAAAGGAGGTAGGTGAACTCTGACGCCACGATCAATCACATCCCAGATGTCTTCCATCGAGTTCAGATATGGCGAGTTCGCAGGCCAGCACATCAATTGGAACTCGTCGGTACATTCCTCAGTCCACTCCATCTCACTCCTTGCCTTGCGAAATGGAGCTTTATATTGTTAAAAATGCCACTGCCCTATAAAACCATGATCGTCAGGAAGGGATGTACGTTGTCTGCATCCGGTGTACGATACTCCTTGGCCACCATAGCGCCTCACACGAGCTCCACTGCACCCATGGATGCCCACGTGCATGTTCCCCAGGGCATAACTGAGCTGCCACCAGCTTGTCTCCGCCCTGCAGTACAGGTGTCAAGGTGCTGTTCCCCTGGAAGACAACGGATTCGCTCCCTCCCACGGCATGACAAAGAACATATCGTGATTCATCAGACCATGCAACACTCTATCACTTTGCCAACGACTAGTACCGATGGTCATGTGCCAATTTCAGTCATAGCGGGTGATGTCACGGGGTAAACATTGGCACATGCTTGAGTCGCTGGCTGTGGAGCATCATCATTAGGAGTATTTGGTGCGCTGTGTCTTCACAACTGTGCTCTGCCCAACATTATAGTCTGATGTTAGTTCCACGACTGTCTGCCACTTATCCTGTTTTACAGTCTGCCAAGCCTGCGACATTTGAGATGTGAAATGATGGGTGGTTGCCCAACCCCACGACGTCTGGACATGTTTTCACCTTGGTTTTGCTGCATGTTGAAGACACTCACCACAGCACTCCTCGAACACCTGACAAGTCGTACAGTTTCCAGAGTGCTCATGCCGAGCCTCCAGGCCATCACAATCTGACCTCGGTCAGACTCAGATAGATCGCGCGCCTTTCCCATTCTACACGTGGGCAGCGCCCTCACTGATACTACATACATCGTGCATGTGTGTCAGTAGCAGTCATTCCTCGCCAGGCGACGCTGCTATTGCCTGGACATGTTTATATCGATAGTCGGTCAGTTGTCATAATGTTCTGACTGATCAGTGTATTTGTTTCCCAATGGTAATGCTGGTTTCCTGTTCACACAGCCCACATCGTCCAGGACTGGTTTTCTGAGTAGGAGGATGAATTTTCGTATCTCCCCTGTCCTCCACAGTCACGATATCGCAGTGTTATTGGGCCTTTGTGGTTTATTTTTGGGAGATGGATGCATGACAGCTAATCACGTCCAACATAGTTACCCGAATTTGCCATTATTTTGCTGGAATAATAGTAAAGATTCCCTTGAAAACCAAACAGGGTCCGTATTCATTTACTCCAAGACAACTGAAAGCTGCTTTGAATGACAACCGTTTTTCCTACATCATATTAGGCATGGTAATGTGTTATTTTTGTGGTTTTGCATATTTTTTCCACCCCCTGTACCTTCCTTCATGGGTTTAAATCAAAGTGTCTAAGCAGCCATGAGCTCCTGTGTCGAACAGAAGGCAGCAAATGCTTTATATTAAACGCCGATGCAGGTGAAAGTTGTAAACTGGAAAGTTCAAAATGGTTCAAATGGCTCTGAGCACTATGCGACTTAACTTCTGAGGTCATCAGTCCCCTAGAACTTAGAACTAATTCAACCTAACTAACCTAAGGACATTACACACATCCATGCCCGAGGCAGGATTCGAACCTGCGACCGTAGCGGTCGCTCGGCTCCAGACTGTAGCGCCTAGAACCGCACGGCCACTCCGGCCAGCAACTGGAAAGTGTGATACTCGCTGAAAAGGGGACTGAATCAAAATTTTGAAGTATTCTTGAATAAACTCTATTAATTCCATTAAATATTGGTGAAATTATAGCGATTCATACAGTGTTTTCAAGGGAATGCATCTCATAAGAAGACGATTCAGTTAAGAAGGACAAGGAAATGAAGCCTGTGGATACACCGAACATTAATACTGTTTCACTGACAGGCAAACGGTGGCCTTAGGGCTTGGTTCCAGGGCCAGTTCTGATTTTTGTTGCCTTTTTCGGCTGTGGCATATGAGGCGGGGGTTGCGTGAAGAGGGCAATGATAGGCGGTGGAGAGGGCGGAGATAGGAGGTGGAGAGGACAGAATCGACAGCAACCAGTGCAGCGGACGGATACCCCACATTCCCCCCCCCCCCCCCCCCCCCCTGGCCACCCATCCCACTCCTGTTGGCGGATTGTGCTACTGAACGAATAGGAGCGCTGGCAAGCCTATTGCCCTCTCCAACCATCCCTAATCCATCGATGATCGACATCGATGATAGAACAAGATTTCAGAGTGTTCTACGAATGCAAGAGAAGGGTAGAAAGGAAGGAAAATAAAGTAGCAATGTTCGAGGTTAATGATAATAATTTGGTATGTTTAATATAGCAGAAAAGGATGCAGTGGATAATGTTATAGCGTGAATTGTAACATTAATATGAGAAATACTACTTAAATTAGTTCATCAGCATGGAAAAATGAAAAATTTAAAATCATCAACGCAATAAAGAATTTGTTTGAAAGTAAGGAACTATGGTTGTCATAAATTTGTGTAGAACGTTCTTTCTGGTTCCTGATTATCAAAATTATATTAGTCATAAAACTGATGGAGGTGGGGTGAGAAGTGGCAGTGATATGTTATCTTCCTATTCACATTCATTTCTGAATACACAGAGTGTATTAGAAAGAATCATCCAGTCTGGCACATGTATATCTGAAACTAATAAATATGTACAATGATTTTTTTGATGAATGGGAAACTCAAAAAGTTTTTTTTCATACCTTTCCATAGGTGTTCGATATGCCCCCCTTGAGAAACATGGCATATGTCAATGCTGTGTTCAAATTGTTCCCACACTGCAGAGAGTACGTCTTGAGTTACAGCATCCACAGCTGTTGTTATGCGATGTCTCAATTCATTCACTGTTGTTGGTAATGTAGGCACATAAACAGAGTCATTTAAAAACACCACAAGAGATAATCACGTACAGTCAGGTCTGGTGACATTGGAGGCCAGTAATGTAAGGCTGAATCATTTGGTCCAGTACGATCGATCTATCGTTCAACAATTCTTTGATTTAAAAAATCCCACACTTCCAGATGCCAGTGAGGCGGTTTCCCATCCTATGCTAAATGAAGTCGTTCGAGTCAGTCCCCAAGTGTGAGAAAAGAAGGTTCTCAATACATTAAATTTTGGGGAGT
Organism: Schistocerca nitens; assembly: GCF_023898315.1. Taxonomy (NCBI): domain Eukaryota; kingdom Metazoa; phylum Arthropoda; class Insecta; order Orthoptera; family Acrididae; genus Schistocerca; species Schistocerca nitens. The sequence continues at coordinate 228,420,767 of NC_064619.1, forward strand.
CCCTCTCATGTTGTGAAACTTTATGTGGTTGCTCCGTACCCCATATTCTCACATTGTGACCGTTCACCTTTCCATTTAAATGGAATGTTGCCTAGTCACTAAACACTAAGCCTCGAAGAAAACTGTCATTCTCCATCTTGCCAAGAACGAAATTACAGAATTCCACACATTGTTGTTTGTCACCTTCACGAAGAGCTTACAGTAGCTGAATTTTGTGTTGTTTCATTTGTAAACGTCGACGCAACACACCCCAAACAGAAATCGGGGGCATGTTGAACTGTTGAGCTGCACGGCGAACGGATTTCTTCAGATTCCTTGTGAAACTATGGCGGATGCGTTCGACGTCTGTGTCAGACACTTGGGGACGCCCCGGCGGTTTGCCTTTACACAGACAACCTGTTCCTCGGAATCGTTCATGTCATCGTGTAATGCTCTCTGCTTCAGGAAGATCCATACCACACCTAGCACAACAGTTACGCTGAACAGTTTATTACTGACCCGCACTGCAGAAAACGTAGAACATGAAACGCTTTCTGTTGTCCCGATACGCCGGCCGGTGTGGCCGAGCGGTTCTAGGCGCTACAGTCTGGAACCGCGCGACCGCTACGGTCGCAGGTTCGAATCCTGCCTCGGGCACTCCGTCCGGCGCAGTTGGGTGATCATTGTAGCGTAGACACTATTGACAACATTAGGACTGAGGATGGGGTTTTGAAGGTTCGAACTTGTGGTGATGATGGTATATTAGGGCTCCCTAGTTGAGGAGAAGGTCTGTGGTGGAGCCGGATTAAAGACATAGACAATGCGAGTGGGTCCACGATCAGCGTTGATCCGAAGAGCTTTTAGAGCTTGTAAATTCGGGCTGTTGTTCAGTTCATATTCCACTTCCTTATCGGTGATCTCAAGGTTGACTTTATTGATCACTGATTTGAGGTTGGGAGGACGGCAGAGAGGTTTGGGGTGTTTGCTACAGGTAAGGAGTATTAAGGCGGCTTTCGGACCAAAGGTAGCTTGAGGAGTTTTGGAAAGAAGATCACTGTGAAAGTTGGGGTTCAGGAACTGAAGTAATACAGAGTATTTTCTAGGGAAGATTTGTTGGTTGTGGCGAGTTGGTAGGTATTTTTTGATTTAGAGAGTTAGGGATTTGGATTTGTGGACTTTCGGATCTGGGATGGAGAGGAGAAGCTGTGCATGGTAGGGGAAGATGTTGGAAGGAGAAGAGATGAATCCATATACTGGGTGTCGTCAGGATAAATTTGTAGTTTTTTTGTTGTGGGAATGGTACTAATGCCGGTATTTTGACGTTGTGTTGGTTTTTTAACGGCTATTGGATGGAAGGATGGTTGCAGGATGAGAGATGGAGGAATGTGACGTTGTTCAGGTTTACCTGAGAATAGTGCAGGTCCCTCATCAGCCTAATATAGGGGAAACTGGATACGGATAGAGAAGCATGCAAAGATTTCGCAGTTGCTACTCCTTTGTCCTAGATTTTCAGGAGTTCCATGTGCATTTTTCACAACATTTCAGCAGAGAACCCCCGCAAAAACGCATCAGGCAGCCGTTGTTATCCTTCCTACAAAATTAGCCGTATTGGCACGATCATCAACATCAGTTCATAGGCATTTACACTAATTTTCCTAATACGGCCTTCAAAACTTTCTACCAATTCACCTTGTCTTTGCATTAAACCATTAAGTTGTTCATAATAATACCTAGAAGCATACTTTCCTCTGTAATGATCTACTAACCTTTCCAGAAAGTCCACAAAGGACAGAAAATAGCACAAATTGTCATTGCACTTTACATATGTTCCAGCATCCCTTACTAATCTGAAATGAGCCACACTTAACAATTGCTCGCTACTGCATTTCCCTAACTTCGTGGCTGTGTGTAAACTATCAAGAAAGGCAAAAACATCTTCTCCAGCCCTCTCCGAAATTGGGGCCACCAATGAGGCAGTAATAGCATCAAAGATTGGTAGAGACACGCTAGAACTCGACCACTGCCTTCTTTCAACCTTTAAACTAAGTATTTCCTTATGCGAAGTAGCATTATCAGCTCTGGCTCTAGCTACCTCATTCAGCAAATGTTGGATCGTCTCCTGTGTTGTCGATTTTGTACCGACAGGCAGCTTGGTTACTGCTACCACCATAAGTGTACAACATACCCCAACAGAAAAAGAAAGAAAATGAGGAAACGGAACAAGACAGGTCCAAAAAACTTGAAGTCGACATTTGGTTGAATTCTGGCACTGATTGCCACTATTTTTACATCCTTTCTTTCTTGTTCTCCGTCGGTCCACCACAGCGGCCTCCAACAGTTCTTCTGTCACCAAATGTAATGGCTGTTCATAGGACGATGTGAGCGAGTGCCTCCATGATGGAGGTGGGTGGAAGTGCAGAGATGTAGACAGCCAGCTGGTTGCTGAAAACTTTTATTAACGTATCAAGCGCGCTGTCAGTCCAGTGGGTCTGACATTGGACGCTTCATTTGAGCGCCAGCAGTCCCCTTAGCCTGACAAAGTACTTTACCTTTGGACGACATTAGTGCGTGGGAGCAGCAGTATCAAGATTAAAAAATAAATATTGTAATTTTAATGAAGTTTGTTGAAACATTCAGTACTAAGATGGAGCTTAGATTTGCATGTATCACGAGAGGTAACCATCTGTTCAGTTAATTTTCTACTTGCATTGCGCTCGAATATTTTTGTGTTTGTCTTGTGACATTCAGAACAGCATGTACGCACTTTATGCTGCTTTGCTTCCTCTGTTTCCACCGGTATTTTCTTCGTCATGTATCTGCACTGACAGGACTCCCTTCATGTGAATGCCATTAGAGCGCAACTGCCAACTGTTTCCGAAATATTGGGATTGACACTTTCCATCCCGTCACATCTTGGAACACATCAAATGCATTCGCAACAGCGGTGTTCGAAAAAAGGTCGAATGCTAACTTTTGATGCTATTTTACTATCTTTCTCAATGGACTGCTACATGCACTCACCTAATAGGAAGAGTCAGTAGTAGTTTTTCTCTTATTATACTCAGTAACAATTTTTGTCTTTCGATAAAGCCCTCTTTTGATCGTCACGTTTTCCATTTCACTTGAATGTTTTGTGGAAAGAACCAAAACGTCTCTTTCGTCTCTCCATTTCAGGGTCGTATTCCTTGACTATTCTCTTTTAGTGTCATTTTCCGCCCTTTTCAGTTCGGTCGTTGCAGTTTCTTCGGAAATTCCTTTGCGATTTTTTCTATCAAACAAATGCGTATTCTCTTTTAGCAGTTTGCTTGCTAAATCTACACTATTATACATACATGATGTATCGCTTTCATTGAATACATATTGATACAAATTCACCACAACACTTGTTCTTTTATCAAGTACCTTTACAGTGTAAATTAGAAAAATGTAGCAATATCTATCATCGCATCACAGTTTAAACATTTTGACGCCGTAATTGTGTGCCTTTTATTTGAAATATTGCCTGAATATAATTCGTTCTCGGAATGAGGTAAGAGGTTCGGTACATAATATTTCGGCAGTATCAAAATGTTTTTTAAAACTGCTGTTGTATTCATCAATGATGGATTAAACTTTTCAGAGATCTAAAGCATCAAATATTGTATTCTCTGCGAAATGCAGAATTCTCATTAAAATTTGGAAACGATCTCTACTTACTAACTTTCCCACGACTATGTGAATAAACAGTGGATCCTGGGATCAATATAGCTGATAGATGGAAGTTTCACCTGTCGCATCCACAAAATCAATCCGAACAACCGCTTTGTTTCATCCCTGTTTGTTGGCACCAATTTATTTAAACGTCTGAAAACTGTTATAGTCTGAGTAGCGTAAATATTTGTTTGCTAAAATAAAGAACAAACGCCTTCAGTCAAAGTCGTGATTTTATTTCAGTGCACGATAAGTTCAAGCGCTTTGCCTGTCTATGTTGATTTAGGTGAATTTTGGTCCTGGTATGTATCCACTACTGGAAACAGGTAAGTTATTTTTTGATTTGTATTGGTTTTGTAAACTTATATTCACAATGTGTCTGTTTGTTACGAACTATTGTAAATTTACCAGCACCAGAATTGAACTAAATCTGAAAAAAATCAAAGCAGACTGTGAAAGAACCTGAAGATGAATCCCCAGGGCTCGAAATGCATTGTGAATTGAAATAAAATAACGATTGTGACTGGAAGCGGTTGTTCTTTGTTTTACGGATGTAATACTGTCGCGGAAGAAACGCTGACAGCAATATATGACGGTAGTATCTGTTTCCCGAAAGAACAGTTACCGTGGATGACCATGCAGCTTTGCTAGAAATGAAATGATAATTAAATGGACACCCTAGCTGCAAACAGGCGTTGATGTACTTCATTGGGGACATGTTGAAAATGTATGCCCCGACCGGGACTCGAACCCGGGATCTCCTGCTTACATGCAGACGCTCTATCCATTTGAGCCACCGCGGGCACAGAGGATAGTGCGTCTGCAGGGACTTACCCCTTGCACGCTCCCCGTGAGATCCACATTCCCAACATGTCCACACCACTACATTCGTAGTGCACCTAATAGATGTTTTGCCCATCATACTCTATTAGGCGCACTACGAATGTAGTGGTGTGGACATGTTGGGAATGTGGATCTCACGGGGAGCGTGCAAGGGGTAAGTCCCTGCAGACGCACTATCCTCTGTGCCCGCGGTGGCTCAGATGGACTGGCAGTCGGCTCGCAGCCGTGCTAGCGTGCGGAGCTGCTCCGCGCGCCGTCCGACGCTCCGCTCTCGGCGGTGTTTACTCCCGCGTCGCGGTGTTTGTGTCTATCGAGTCCAGTACTAACGTACACCATGGCACACTCGTACCGCCGTGCAACGATCAAAGTAACGTTTCAGGCCGAACATCCACGACCCAGAGCTTTCGAAGTCGAACAGTTCATACGTGAGGATCTACGTTTGAACCCTCAGGACGTAATCGGCATACATTTTTCCATCACTGGAAGTGTTGTCTACATCAAGATGTCGACGGAGGAAATTTGCAATGACATAATTCACCGTCATGCCACCGGATTGAAATTTAAACACTCTGATGGACATATGGGTGCTGTGACAGTCGCCCATGCTGGTTTCGGTCTCCGGACATTGCGGGTGTTTCAGCTCCCGTTCGAGGTGCCGCAGGATGTGGCCATTGCCGCTTTCCAACCATATGGCACCGTCTTGGGTCACGTCGCGGAGAAGTGGCCAACATTTACGACCTACCCCGTATTAAATGGCGTCCGGCAAATAAAAATAGAGCTGACGAAACATGTCCCATCGTACCTGCTGATTGGAGGTGTGAGGGCCATCGTCATGTACGATGGACAGCCACGAACGTGCGCAGGATGTGGCCAGGAGGGACATGTACGTTCCGAATGCTTACACCGCCGTTTAATACAGACGTCGTTACGTGAAGAGACCCAGGCTTCGACGGTCACGTCCTTACCCATCACCTACGCCAAGGTTGCACAGGACCCCGTCGTACCAATCTCGATTGCGCCAGCAGCATCGTCAACGCCACCCGCCGCAGCACAACGCGCCGAGAAGCACGGCGTCACCTCCAGTGCTCGCTTCAGGACCGTCCGGGTTGCAGACCGAAACCGATGTTCCTGTTGGAACCATGGACGTCGACCTCGGTAGTCGTGCCGACGTCTGCCTTTGTCCAGACGGGTTCGGCGTCAGACGACGGGCGACCACATTCTGATTCAGAAGACCACATCAGAAAACAGCGGTCGCCTCGCAAACACAGGAAACGACGACGAACGCCTTCCGATGACGCCCTTTCTCAGACGGCCCCGCGAGATGTCGACCTGATGTCTGACGGTGATCTCCCACATTGCGTCCAGTCACGCGATGTGGCAGTAACAAGCGCCCCTCCTGTGACGCCTACTCTCCCAGCCAGGGACGTGTCCTCGCCGTTGTCAACGAATGATGACGGCGGTCCCCCTGCCACTCATGTTGCGGAATCCACAACACCCGTTCCGGAAGTACGTGACCGTCACATGTCCACGTCGTCAGCATCCTGGGCCGATGACGTTGAAGAAGAAGTGGAACAGACTGCCAGCGTGTCTGCACAGGAGTCCACCTCGGCGACATTGGGGCTGGCGCCCCGCCAGTAATTATCACCACTGCGGGACCTCCGGCGGGTCTCCACCTGCCGGCTACTTCTACCGAACGTTCTGCAAATACTGAGGATGGCCGTACACAGCAATATCGTATCGCCACGATGAATCTTGCCACCATTCGTGCCCCCCATAAACTGGCCATGTTTAGAGACACTATTTACTCTGTGGATGTGGATATAGCACTCTTACAAGAGGTGTTTGTGGCTGACTTCCTAGTTCCCACCGGATACAACGCCCATGTTTCCCCCGCATCCGACACCGGTAGCGGCGTCGCCATCCTGCTACGCGACGGACTCCCTGCAGAGGACGTCATCTACCTCCCCACTGCGCGAGGTATGGCCCTCACACTGTTCGGCGTGCGTATTATTAATATCTACGCTCCGTCCGGCACTGGCCGCCGTCATGACCGACAAACCTTTTTTGCCGAAAGCGTCACACCCCTCTTCACCGGTCCGCAGGACGATTTGGTACTCGGTGGGGATTTTAACTCGACACAAGAGCCCGCGGACCAACTCCCGCGACATTCCCCTTGTGCATCTCTCTCAGTGGTCATCGACCGTCTACGACTTGTTGACACGTGGAAGAAGCTCCACGGACTTCAACCGGGCTATACATTCTATACCTCTCACTCGTCAAGCCGCATAGATCGCATCTACGTTACCCGCTCCCTTGCTGATAGCACACGTCATGCGGAAGTCTGGCCCTTGGCCTTTTCAGACCATGATGCGTATTTCTGTGACGTCACTCTCGCCCGACAGCAAGTGCGGCATAGTCGTGGTCTGTGGAAACTCAATGTCGCTCACCTGACCTCCTCAGATTGTCGCCGTATGGTCGAAGAATCGTGGGCACGCTGCCACCGACGTCGAGAAGCCTATGACTCCACCTTATCATGGTAGCTCTCCTGTGCAAAGCCGACCCTCAGGAAGACTCTGATGAGTTATGGGAAGGAATTAAAGGCGTGGCAAACTAATACCCTGCACTTCTACTACACCATTCTACGTGACTGTACGACGATGCCTTTCTCGCCAGCCCGGCAGTCGATGGTCCATCGCACGAAGGCGCCGATCTCCTTGATCATGTGGCGTAACTTGGAAGGCACTGTAGTCCGTTCTCGAGCTTCTAATCGAATCCCTCAAGAACGTCCGTCGATGTACCACCTCCTTCAGGAAAGACATCGACGACGACGAGCTCTGATCCAAGTCCTCACTGATGTGGAAGGGCGCCGGCACGACACCCAACAAAGCATCGGTCGTACTCTCCATGCTCATTTTGCCGGGCTATACTCAGCCGTACCGCATTCTGCAGCACTGATCACAGAAGTCGCTCAGCTTACTACGAACACTCTTCCGGAGGATGCAGTGCATGACTTCCAAGACGACGTAACCACAGATGAAGTGGTAGACGCTATCAAGACGGGTTCCGATAACAGATCTCCTGGACCTGACGGTATACCCATCGAATTTTATAAAAGTTTTCACTATTTGTTGGCTTCCAGGCGGACGGCAATCGCACAAGAGCTGATGTCACCGATAACAGTGGTCCCGAGCGCCTTTCTAGAAGGCATTATTATCCCCGTACATAAACCGCGCGGGTTATCGAGGGTCCAGGACTATCGACCAATTACCTTGCTCAACAGCGACATGAAACTATTCACACGGCTACTGGCATCGCGACTCAAGAAGGTCGCACTTTACGTCACATCCTGCGACCAGACGTCCCTAGGAGGCGACAACAACATCTGAACGGCCCTTTGCCGTTACAGAGACATGATAGCATTAGCGCATTATCAGCGTCTCCCTGGCGCCTTGGCTTCACTGGACTTTAGCCAGGCTTTCGACCGTGTTGACCACTTCTATTTACGGACAGTTCTTCTGCATATGGGTTTTCCTGGCGGTATTGTCACAGTGGTTATGCGCCTGTTGAGTAGTGCAACCTCTAAAATCATGTACAATGGTCGCCTTACACCGTCCCTGGTCATCGCACGATCTGTACGACAAGGATGCCCTCTTTCCACGATTTTGTATGCTTTCGCCTTGGAACTCCTGCTCCAGGGCATGCGCCAACGTTTGGAAGGCATGGCTGAGCAAGGCCACCGTTTTTGTCGTACAGCCTATGCAGACGACATAGTACTATATCTGCGCAGTGAAGATGAAGTACGAGCAGCACTGACATGGGTGGCGACTTACGGCGAAGCTTCGGGGAACTGCCTCAACGTGTCAAAATCCAAGGTCCTGCTCATTGGTGAGGGCTTGCCGGAGAGATGCGCTGCCCCCCTTAGTGTCGCCGCCACCATACGGTGTCTTGGACTTGATTTCACAGCAGACCTGCGCCGCTCAGCGACTATCAATGGTAGACGCTTGCTACAGCCAATCAGAGCAAATCTCGCAGATCACCGGCTACGAGCTCTCGACGTTATCCAACGTGCGCAATACGTGAACATGTATCATGCTTCCCGTATACCACACGTGGCTCAAGTACTACCAGTCCCAAATCTCCTGGCGCGACGACTGTTGATGGCTTTCGGCTCCTTCGTCAGCTCGGGGATGTTATTCAAGGTGCAGTATGAATCCCTTCCACTGCCACGAGATCGTGGCGGGGTGGGACTCATCCACGTGCCGACTCGTGTCAAGGCACTATACGTCAGCTCCCAACTAAAACTTTGGCATCGTTGCCCGCAGAGCCTTACTAGCCTCCTGCTTCACAACTTTTCACCGGCCTCCTTGTCCGCCCCAGTACTGGTATCGACCATTCCCACCCCCCTTTATTACATCCAACGATTTTTCCTGGAGTTCAGTTATATCTACCGGTCCTTACCACTTACACGTTTGTACCTCACGAAAACAGTCTCCGAATTGTTACAACAGTGCCGCCCGTCCAACGTAAGCATCCACAGTACGAGTGGCGACACATATGGAAGGCGATCCATGCGCGTTTTCTCGAATCAGACGTTCAATCAGTGTGGTACATCACCGTGAATGGCAAACAAGTTAACCGAGATCGTCTCCACCGCATCCATCTCGCCGATTCGTCCCTCTGCACCCAATGTGGAGTGGATGACACGGATGTCCACCGGTTCCACTGTGGCACAGCGCTCGACGTCTGGACACTTGCGCGGCGAATTTTGGCGTTTCTTACTCGCCAGACACCGGCTCAGATCGACGTCCACATGCTTTTGTACCCCGATAAGACTTTCTACCCCTCCGCCAAAACTCACTCTGTGAATTGGATTTGTGGCCACACGATCCGCTATCTTTTTACTTCTGGCGACTAGTCTACGCTAGGATATTGGACTTATCTCAACGAACGACACTGCGTCCTGATACGCAACCCACGCTATAAACAATATTTTTCCAATTTCTTACGGAGCACTTTCGATGACCCACCTAGTAGCTGGAACGTCCAAGCCCTGAGAAGCTGAAAACTGTCTAAACCGAACTGAACTGAATAGATCTGCTACCCAGAAACCACGCCTACGCCATGAGAAAACACGTTTGGACGAGCTGGCATGCTGTAGGCGGATACACTTCAGGAGCTCCTGTAAGAACTGGACTTTAACTATAAGTCGCACGACGACTTTAATTAAAAAAAAAAGACTTTTCCTTATTCATTCCTCATAATTTGTTCTTAAAGGAAAAACAAATTTGATTTTGGCTTTGAGAAACTTTTTTTTGTTCCAAAAGATTGCTTCTTCGCCAACAAGACGAAGGAGACTCATTTTTGTTTAATGGAAGGAGAAACCAGTAAAAAAAAAAAAGATGGATAGAGCGTCTGCCATGTAAGCAGGAGATCCCGGGTTCGAGTCCCGGTCGGGGCACACATTTTCAACATGTCCCCAATTAAGTACATCAACGCCTGTTTGCAGCTAGGGTGTCCATTTAATTATCATTTCATTGCTGACAATGGATAAAATTAAGGAATATATTTTTACTCACTGATGTGTTCAAATAGTAGTACTTCAAAGGTGACAAAAATTCCACAAAAATCTTTGAGTTTGTTACACTTCTACAAATTTTCAGCACTCGCCTTGGCACCAGAGGCACTCGTAAAAAGCACAATGTTCGTCTGCTTTTCTCGAGAACCAGACCACGTGCACTGATCAATTATTGAATCACCAGCCGAACTGTCACTTTCGGATGATTCATTCGCATTACACGGCGACATTTAGGTGGTACAAAGAATGCACTATCTGAATCACTGTATTTTCGTGGCATTTTTGCTACTGTGGGTAACAAAGCTTTTTGGAAATGACCGCTATGAAACTAGTCTCTCCCTACACAACTGTGGTTTTCTCTAACCAGTCACCCGTTGGAGGTTATCCTCTTACAACGCTACGTCCGTTCACACTCCAACTCAGCAGCTGTCAAATGGTGTACTTACATTATGTTTACTTATCCAACTCGGCAGCAGTTGCTGAGCGAATTTTTTCCACGGTAACACCTGTGTGATAGGTGGCCAGCACGGCACTGCCGTTGTATGGGTTGCCGGCCAGCAGGCGCACTGTTAGGCACCTGTTTATACTCACCTTCGACTATCGATTTCATTTCAGAAACGTTAATGTATAGTTATTTTAATTAAAGTCATAATCAGAAGTACAAAATGACAAGAATATATCCCGCCAGTTCGTTTTTCAAAGGGGTTGGGGTGAGGAGGTAATACATACAAGTTTATTCGTAAGTACCTCATCGTTTCAGAAGACGACGGCGCAGAAACTGCAAGACGTAGACAAATCAGACACACATCAATGGACAGAGCATCTCTACAATTTGTAACTCACACTACAGGTGCACAGTATGGACTTCGTTTGTGATGTTCCAAATGTCAATTCATGAGTGCAGTTCGTTAACACGATGAGTCCGGGAAGACGAGAAGGAAGCCTAGTATTTGGGATGTCTATCTGCAGGCGCGAACTAATTCGGTGCGACAATAAGGAGACGAGGGTTAATAACGGAACTTGAAGACAGCATAACCTAAAGGTACAATATGTAATTATAAGAATCCTGCTAATCATTAACAGGCTTCGCTTTATCAGTGGGACATTGATACGTAGCAAATTCCAACTGGTTCTCTAATGACCAAACGTGGGACAAATACATACTGTTTTGGTAGCCAAAGGGTGAAAAGAGTCTGTCTCAGCCAGCTTTCATGAAATTATTATTTGTAATGATTAACTTCTTTTCACCTAGTTCAGCAGATTGCTTTTTTGCTATTTCTTTATAATACAACTATGCCCGAGAAAGTGATTGTGTCATGAACCAACTTGAGTGATTTTACTTCCTTTTAATTCATATCAGCATCCTATGTTACCCTTCAACCATAACCCATTCACAGTTAGCTCTGTGATGTATGAATGTGTGGTAACTGGGAGTGCACATGTGATCGTACGATCAGTAGAGCTTTCTAGCTACTTGTAGCAGAAGTGTGGGAACATTAGCTGAATTTTAGCTTTCAAAGCTGGCTTGTGGCGCTACCCAGCTGGAGATACGTTTGTCCTGTCCTTTGTAAGAGTTCGTCTTGCGATGTTTCAGTCAGACCAACGGCCAACTGTGAAATTTTCCACCAAACTCTTGGGCGAACTTTGTTTGTAACCTGGTGGGAGGCTTGATTAATGGGCCCTGACATTTATTTAGCATCCACCTGATTGGGCGAAGTGTTTGGTTCTGTGGGGTCGTTTCTAATGACGAGTGGCCATTCGCTGTCCCCACTCAGGAATGTTGCACTAGAATATTGTGTCAGGGAACTTAAATAAAGTTTTTTTGTGGCCAGTTAGTCTGACAAGGAATCCAGTGTGTGTGAGATCGCAAGTTCAGTCTTAAGTAAGGCTCATTTGAAGGTGTTGTTTTAACAATTACGACAGGAAAAATATTACCTGCTAATAACTCAGCATGTGAATCAGCAGGGCTACAGAAAATAGATCAATCTTCAATGGAATGTACGTATTACATTCCCCAAAATGGACATCGCCGACATTCAAGAAATGTTCAAAATAAACCATTAACTTGCACCGTGAACACCGAATGAAAAAAGGCTCGTCACCTTGATCACAAAGATTCGCACCATCAAGATCGAACGTGAACTCCTTGGCAATCACAAACCGTGCAGACTGTCATCCACTCTTAAAGAATGATTACACATAGAATCATACTGGTGTAACGGGATGATGAGAAGTGTGAATGTAATGGCACGCAACCAAATGCGAATGTCGCGGGGTTTATCGTGAAATTGTCTATCCTTTAGGGCGTATTGCAGATAGTGCGATAGTGTGTTTTATAGGCACGGAAGAAACAAACAGCCAGAGGGCGAATTTGTCCAGTGGTTCCAGGTGGTATGAACTGCAGTGTAACACACACGTTTCATGAGAGATTGTTTACGCTAAAGGAGTATGATTTTTATACACAAATTATGAATCAAGCAAAAGCAAGTTATTTTCAGCTACTGGCTAAAAGAGTAGTAGTATCACATCTGTGATTCTCTTACGCTTATTTCCCCACTCTTGCTTGATGCTACGTAAATATTCGCCATTGCTCTTGCAGGATCACGCAGACAATAAACAATAGTAGGGTACAGAACACCTCGAATTTCTCGCACCACAATAAATAACTTTTCAACCAATGTACCATCCAGATTGACGGTCTGCATAACTGTACAGGAATGAGTTAAGGCATTGATGTTAGTTGATCTTTGTATAATTCTCTTGGTACCTCTAACTTCCAGAGATATTTAATATGCATTTCCTCTTCAAATGCAGATTGGTCGGAGTTGAACACAGATTTCTTACTCATCGATGGGATAGGTTTGTTTATCTCATCTACAACTTTTTGGGCCGAGTCTGAAACTTCATTGTCTTACGTCTTCCATTTCTGTAGCACCTTTTGAAGTTATGCAACACCAACTCCTTGCCTTGAAATCACTGTAATCTACGTCGCCCGCAGTTTGTTGTACATAACGTAGTAGGTCACTATCACGCACAACTTGGAAACTGTATCGAGCATCATTGAAACGCTCAAAAACCTGTTTTTGTAACAAGTGCACCTTGTCCTCCATTGAATTTCGGTAGTTTTTCTTATGCAATATACGGTCATATTGATGTGGACTTATTCGAAATCATTTCATAATTTTTTTTATGCTGCGGAGGATCTTCCATGTACGTGACTGTGTTTAGTACACGGTCCTTGGACAATGATTGTCTTTTATTACGTTTCACTCCTTGTCCAAAAAAGATGATGAACTACATAGCTTGACACCTGTTCAGTATCACTTTAACTTGTTAAGCACGTATCTTTTTTGTTGTACTCCTCATGTACATTATCCGCATAGCCGAGCTGTACTACACCATGCATTCCACTGACTCATCTTGCAGAAATATTAATATTTCATCTGCCACTTCTTTCTCATTCTGCGAAACTCCTTGGGTTTCTTTCTGACAAAATGTCAACTTTGGTAACTGTTGTTGTATATATAATGCAATGTTTGCACTGTTTATCGTTGCCAATGCTCTGCTTGGTAACAACACCACTAGCACTGTAGCACTGTTATGAGTTACTCATCGACTAAACAGATCAACTACGCTCCTTAGCCTCATGCTCTGCTCGTCATTGGATACCTTCCATCCCGCCCGCTTTCGTCATTAGTAGACAATATCGTGGTTGCATCGTAGACAATCTGTGGGGTGTCGATGCTGTAGATATCATTGGCCTTTTGCGACCTCGCACTCAAGGGGTTTTTCGTGAGGATGTGGTGAGTAACATGAACTACTTTTGAACATACTTAGAACAAAACATATTGGTTGAAATTCCATTCCGACGTTTTGGTCTATAATGTACGCAATCCATGCCGTAATACAAATCAGTTTTCAAGGGAATTACGTAGCTAAAATTTTACATGTGTAAATTTTTTCAGTTTTCAAATTCATTTTTGAAAGATCTACTTATTTCCAACATCCACCTACTTTAGGTTTTCTCCGTTGTGCTCTACAAATAGTATTGAGCAGAAGAACGCTCACAAGCCAAGTTTCATAGCAGCCGCTCGCAATTCGTAGGGATTATGAGAATTTTCTTCCACTGATGAACTTATCTTCTAGTGGCTTCCTTTCCCAGCCATGGCGTCTGAGCTTCAGTGTGTTCACTAGAGCAATTATGTCCAATACTTCTGATGAAACGATCTGTTGAGTGGTACTTAAGTAAATAAATTAGTGAAATCAAAGTGAAGTAGAAATTAGAATATAAATGTAAAAATTGGTTTAGTTTACAGAGTTACACACTGGCAAACAGCGGCAGAACAGCAGAGCAGAAGAGACAATGGCCATGAAGTCAGCAAGTTCCACATAAGCGGACGCTGTCGATTCAGCCGTCAGGGCATCGCCGACCGGCTCACGTGTTTCTAAGTTGTCCCATGTGAGCAAAGGCCCTCGCCTACATTCCAAGAGCCAATGACCGACGTTAAGAAGATTCTTCGAGAAGCTTTTCAACGTGACAGAAGAGGCAATGGCCGGCTCACGTTTTTCTCAGTTGTCACATGTGAGCAAAGGCCCTCGCCTACATTCCAAGAGCCAATGACCGACGTTAAGAAGATTCTTCGAGAAGCTTTTCAACGTGACAGAAGAGGCAATGACCGTGAAGTCTTTCACCTCCAGTAAACTGAAGTGAATAAATACGCGAGACGCAGTGGGCCTGACAGACGTAACGAAGAAGTGAAGAAGAGTAGCAGTAGTTTTCAGTCAGTTTCGGTGCTGAAGACCGTCATGCAAGAAGAGACTACATCATGCACAGACGCACCAAGTCCGCCGCTGTAATGGAATAGCAAGCAGCAGCCTCGGCGCCAGAAGACAGAAGTTAAAAGGTATTTGAAGTCTGATTTTTACATACCCGGGTGACTCGTTAGGACGGGAAGGAGACGGCCTCACATCAGCAGTCACCTGTGAGCTGGGATGAAGATCTGACAGCCGAAGACTGGCAAGCGGGAGTCCGTTGTTCGAGTCCGGGACATTGGCCTTCCCCTGCAGCGCCGCTCCGCTGGCCGACGCACAACACACGCGGCCGCTTAGAGAAGAGAAACACTGGGACGCCACATCCAAGGTATCAACATCCGATGCACGACTTCGATCGCACTAATTAAACTGTCCACCTCGCGCTGCGCGTCTCCAGTCAACTGAGCGAGACGGCGACACGAGATACACACTGCCGCGCGTAATCAGACGCCGCCGCTGCCGCAGCACAAGGCTTCTCAAACGACACAGCTGCCGCTCTCCGAGCCAGAACATCGAGTAAGGAAACAGTTGTACGAAACTTGCAATAAAAGTTATCTTATGTAAAAATGCTGTTTCATTCTACCTCACACCCGAGCCAAGGAAGAACCCACCCTGCCCACATGTTTTTAAAGAGAGAAAATTTAATTTATTTATAATTTTCACCCTGACAGAATGCTTTAGAATCAAATGCCCTTTGCAGTAATGCTCATCCTGGCAATTGACTAGCATCAAAAGGGAAAACCCAGTTACATTTAGTAGCAGAACTGTTACATTTGGTGTCAGAGAAAAAACCCTTGGCTCAATATGAGGTGTGAATGACAGTCACTAAAGGTCCACGGTTAGTATTGTTTCACGTGCGAAAGGATAGATGTGTGCGTAGCAGTCGGAATATTTTCTTTATTTAAAAGTGTATTCTCTCTCATAATTTTAAGAGTTTGTCGAAAATATTTAAACATCTTTTTCATTCAGTGTAGTAAGATTGTGTAATTGAAAGTTTGTAAAATGATGACACGAAATCGTACAAACTCAGAGCCAGCACCACAAGCGGTTTCTACTGAGGAAGCTATTCAGAGCTTTGTTAATCAGATAGCACAGCTTAAAAATGACAATAATGCGTTATTTAAACAGTTGTGCGAGGTTAGGCAAACCAGTTCAATCCCTCCCACCCTAGATTCATCAGAAGCAGCTTGGTAATTCCTTTTTCAGGTAAACCTGGCGACGACATAACAGCCTTTTTTGATGATTTAGTAGCAGCTGCAAAGTTAGGATCATGGTTAGATGAACAGCTCTTACAAATGACAAAGTTAAGATTGCTAGGAGAGGCTAAAGTACACGTATTATACCATGAAGAATTACGGAATGCTCCAACATTTGAGGAATTGAAGAAAGGATTACTTAAACGTTTTCAAAAACAGAACAGCTGTAGATTTTATAGGGAAAAATTAAACACTATCACTCAGAGGCAAAACGAGTCGTTAGAATGCTTTGTAGATAGGATTAGAAAAGTTAATATTAACACCTATCAGTTGACAACTAGTGATGAAGCAAATAAAGTTATTTTACAAGAGGCAGAAGATAGAGCTCTGGATACAGTTTTAAGTGGGTTACCTCCTGAAACGTCCCGTCGTGTCAGGGCAGAGTTTCCTAAAAATTTTGCGGAAGCTGTATCTGTGGCGACGGCTTTCGAAGAAATAGACATTGCCACCGGATACAAGGAGAAGCGAAATGTATTTTCAGCAGGAGTGCGATGTTTTAGGTGCGATCGACAGGGACATATAGCAAAAAACTGGAGACAACCTCAATGAACTAATTGTCAAAGAATAGTCACACATTCAAGGAATGCAGGTCTAAGAAAGGTTTTGGAAATAGAAATCAGTTAAACTCAAACGGGAATGTCGGAGCCGCCGCCAGGCGTTCCCAATAAAATTTCATGCCATTATGGCGAATGTGAAGGCGGAATGCTGGTTATCTGCTACCATACAGGATAAAGAGGCAAGGATACTGGTGGATACAGGCGCAAACGTATCAATAGTGAGTAATGAATGCATTGGAGAAAAGAAATATGACCCTCCAAGGTATAGATTGAGTGGGGTAGGAGGAGGTAGAGTGAAGTCATTAGGATGTACATCATTGATTTTCTATATTCATGGTGTACAATTTCAAGATGTAGAAGTGGTAACAAAGGTAACTGACGGGTACGACGCGATCCTAGGGTTGGATTTCCTGAGTAAACATCACGCTAAAATCGACCTCAGACAGCAAACTGTAGAACTTAGCGGAATAGTGTTTCAGCTAGGTGACACCGCTGCAAAGGGCCCGCTGCCGCAAGATTTCCCCAACCGGAAGGCGAAATCAACTACACTGCGTTCAACGTCCTTGAAGGTTGATTCGCGGGATAAGATACCATTTGGCTCTGGAAAACTTTTCTGGATGACCGTTGACCCCGAGGTACCTACAGATACAGTGTGTCTAATAGAGCCATTCGAGGAAAATGAGGAATTAGATGTATCACATTGTTTTGTACGTAGAAGTGTTGTACGGGTTCAAGACGTTGAGGGAGAAAGAAAAGTACTGGTACATATTGACAATTTCGGAGTGGAGAACAAAGAGTTGCATAAGGGAATATTAGTAGCTACAGTCAGTACTTTTGAAGAAGAAGATTTCATTTGGTCAGATATTGCTGATGGTCAGAAACCAGACGCCTATAAAACCGCATTACGCCAGAAGATTGAGCATTTGAAAGGGAATGATAAAGACACGATAGAAGCAGTTCTAGTTGAGTTCCAAGATTTATTTAATGCAGAAGGTCCACTGCCAGCAACAGATATCACACAGCATAGGATCCCAACAGGAAATAGCCCCCCAGTTTATAGGAAGCCTTATAGAGTTCCGCATCACTTACAGCCAGTACTGGATGAATTTTTAGAACAGCATCTAAAAGATGGAATTATAGAATATTCTGATTCGCCTTATAATTCAAATATTGTAGTTATTCCAAAGAGGTATCCAGACGGTACGAAACGATATAGATTTTGTTGTGACTACAGACACCTTAACAAACAAACTATCTCAGATGTTTATCCTCTTCCAAACATTACAGATATCATTGACAGTTTGGGTAACAGTAAATACTTTTCAACAATCGATTTTTGTAGCGGATATCATCAATTGGAAGTTGCACCTGAAGATAGACATAAAACAGCATTTTCTACCCCTGGAGGCCACTGGCTATTTAAAAGAAAGCCTTTCGGTTTGAAAAATGCACCAGCAACTTTTCAAAGACTACTCGATTGAGTATTGCGAAGACTCAAAACTCAGCAATGTTGTGTATATCTGAACGATATTATTGTATTCTCCAAAGACATTAATGAACATGCTGTGCGTCTGCGTAACGTTTTTCAGAGACTTAGAAAAGCTAAATTAACATTAAATATGGAAAAATGTAGTTTTGCATTGACAGAGGTTACATACCTAGGGCATGTCATTAGTTAAAAAGGAATTAAAACAGAGCCTCGATTAATTTCGGCAGTTAAGGACTTCCCAACACCACAACGCGTTAAGGAAGTACAAAGTATCATTGGTCTCGCGTCGTATTACCGAAAATATGTTCAAACTTTTGCTGAAATTGCCAGACCCTTAACCCAATTATTGAAAAAGGGTGCAAAATTTCATTGGTCGGAAGATTGTGAATCAGCATTTCAAACCCTTAAAGATAAGTTAACACACAGTCCAGTATTAGCCTACCCAGATTATAATAAAGAATTTATTTTATCCTGTGACGCAAGTGGTCATTCAGTAGGAGTTGTTTTGAGTCAGAATATTAATGGCGCGGAACACCCCACAGCCTACGCTTCCAGACAACTAACAACGGCAGAAAGAAATTATTCCACAACGGAGAAAGAATTGTTAAGTGTTATTTATGGCATCAAATACTTTAAATGCTACTTGTATGGTAGGAAATTCAAGGTTATTACAGACCACGCAGCTTTAAAATGGTTGCTTGGGTTAAAGGATCCATCTAGTCGTCTCACCCGTTGGGCCCTATGTCTTTCCGAAATGGATTTAGAAGTTATCCATAAACCAGGCAAAAATCACACGAATGCAGATTGTCTAAGTCGGAAAATAGCACTTTTGGAAGCAACAGGCCGAGATACTGAGGACTGGAGAAAGGCACAAGATGAGGATACAGAATGCAAAAAATACGCCACTCAAAAACAATTTTGCTTTGAAGATGGTGTATTATGCTGTAAAACAAAACTTGGACGCGAATTGTTGTTCCACAACACCTTAGGCAAGAAATAATGGCAGAGGCCCACGATCATATCCT
This sequence comes from Schistocerca nitens, assembly GCF_023898315.1. Lineage (NCBI taxonomy): Eukaryota > Metazoa > Arthropoda > Insecta > Orthoptera > Acrididae > Schistocerca > Schistocerca nitens. The sequence goes on from NC_064619.1 coordinate 228,439,993, forward strand.
TGCAGGACACGGTAGACAGCGGACAACCGAAAGACGTGTAGCAGAGCGATTTTGGTGGCAAACCAGAAAGTAGGATGTTGCGCAGTACTTTCGTAATTGCATTGCGTGCGCACAACGAGCTGAACTTTCTCGTTTAAAAATACCCTTACAGAGGCTCCCCGAGGCTTCATGTCCATTTCAAATCTGTGGACTGGATTTCTACGGGCCATTTCATAAAACACCTGCTGGTAATAAGTATGTTCTCACAATTATAGATAACTTTTCACGCTATCTAGCTATGGTGAGTCTCCCAGATCAGCAAGCAAATGCAGTTGCCCAAGCTTTAGTTAACAACTGGATACTTAAATTTGGCGTACCTGAAGCTATTATCACAGATCAGGGATCTAATTTTATGTCTGAATTAATGAAACAGCTATGCCACTTACTAAAAATACGTAAATTACGCACAACTCCGTTACACCCTCAGTGCAACGGACACACAGAAAGAGTTCATCGGACAATTGGCAAGATGCTTAGTTATTATATTAACGAACAACATTCAAATTGGGATACGTATTTACCAATAATCGTGTCAGTATACAACGCCAAAACGCATGAAGCAACTGGAATGTCACCTTACGAAGTAGTCTATGGGAGAAAAATGCCGTCCCCTTTTGATGTAATCAGGCAGAAAAACGGAAAAGTCGGAGAAGCAGTAAAAGATTTCGGTCAAGTGATGAAGGATGTATGGAAAAAGGTTCAAAAATACAAAGGCTTTAGAACGACAAGAAAGATTAGGTAATGACCAAGCTAATTATCCAAATTACAAAATCGGTCAGTGGGTGATGCTGTCAAACCCATACATTGCGAAAGGAAAAACGAAGAAATTCGTAACAAACTACAGAGGTCCTTATCAAATTATTGAGATCACGTCACCAGTCAACGTGAAACTGCAACTGCCCACCCGAACTACCATTGTGCATACAAGTCGTTTAAAACCTTTTGAGGGCGCTCCAGATGTAATTCCTTCAACAATAGTGCCTGCTTTTCCGAAGGGTGGAGGAAGTTCCCGAAAAGGAAAAAGAGTGGCCACACCAGCACAACATACAGACATGGCATCATACAATCTTCGACCAAGGGTGCGAATGTCCTAGTTGAATCTTAGTAGACTGTGGATAATATACAAATGTAAATAATTAATAAATGATATTGTTTTTTTTAAAGAAAACAAGTGAACATAGAAACAGGTAGATCTTGTAGTTAACAATGTATTCCTTCTTTTCTTTGTTTTTGTTTTTGCTCAGTTGGTAGGTCCATAACCATGTTGTTTGCTTTTTTTCAGAAAACGCCATGCAAGCATTTCCTACACAAAACCTGTCCTACCTTAATGACTCCCTTGATAGTTCCCTTCTGAAGTCATTAGATACGTTCATAAACTCACAGCAAGGCAAAATTGATGCCAAAGTTATGATGCAACATGTCTTAAAATTAAAAGTTGAACACAAAACTAAAATTATAATGCTAGGAACGGGTATATCTGGAACCTTTGTGTTGGTGTTTCTGCTTTGTACAATTTTCTTTCATTTAAGACCAAAAAAATAAGCCAAATAATAATATACCACTTCATCAATTCCCTGTTAATTGGATACCACACTCTTAACTGGTGTACTTCAGTGGTTACTTTTGCACATTAGTGTATTAATTTTGTTTATTGTACTTCAATCTTTATTAAACAGTCTCATGTTAAAATAAACAATACTGTAGAATAGATATTCTTGCATTAGTATAGGGTAGATTAAACAGGTGTTGCTATGTAATTTTCTAAGTGAAAAATCTATTTTTTGCTTATTCATTGTCATCAAGATTTGTGACACTTATTACAACGAATTATGTGTGAACTATGTGATTCATGAGCGTACAGTGCTTTAGTAAAGTGATAAAGTATTTTCATCATACTTAATGTGAAGCATGTGCAATCGTCTAAGTTGAGAGTTTTCATTGCTTGTGGTTGTGCTTTTACTGTGTGAAGAGTGGAAGAATGTTGAGTGGTAAATTCGAGGGCGAATTTCTCCGAAGGGTGGAGGAATGTTGAGTGGTACTTAAGTAAATAAATTAGTGAAATCAAAGTGCTGTAGAAATTGGAATATAAATGAAAAAATTTGTTTAGTTTAGAGAGTTACACACTGGCAAACAGCGGGCAGAACAGCAGAGCAGAAGAGACAATGGCCATGAAGTCAGCAAGTTCCACATAAGCGGACGCTGTCGATTCAGCCGTCAGGGCATCGCCGCCCGGCTCACGTGTTTCTAAGTTGTCCCATGTGAGCAAAGGCCCTCGCCTACATTCCAAGAGCCAATGACCGACGTTAAGAAGATTCTTCAAGAAGCTTTTCAACGTGACAGAAGAGGCAATGGCCGGCTCACGTTTTTCTCAGTTGTCACATGTGAGCAAAGGCCCTCGCCTACATTCCAAGAGCCAATGACCGACGTTAAGAAGATTCTTCGAGAAGCTTTTCAACGTGACAGAAGAGGCAATGGCCGGCTCACGTTTTTCTCAGTTGTCACATGTGAGCAAAGGCCCTCGCCTACATTCCAAGAGCCAATGACCGACGTTAAGAAGATTCTTCGAGAAGCTTTTCAACGTGACAGAAGAGGCAATGACCGTGAAGTCTTTCACCTCCAGTAAACTGAAGTGAATAAATACGCGAGACGCAGTGGGCCTGACAGACGTAACGAAGAAGTGAAGAAGAGTAGCAGTAGTTTTCAGTCAGTTTCGGTGCTGAAGACCGTCATGCAAGAAGAGACTACATCATGCACAGACGCACCAAGTCCGCCGCTGTAATGGAATAGCAAGCAGCAGCCTCGGCGCCAGAAGACAGAAGTTAAAAGGTATTTGAAGTCTGATTTTTACGTACCCGGGTGACTCGTGAGGACGGGAAGGAGACGGCCTCACATCAGCAGCCACCTGTGAGCTGGGATGAAGATCTGACAGCCGAAGACTGGCAAGCGGGAGTCCGTTGTTTGAGCCCGGGACATTGGCCTTCCCCCACCGCGCCGCTCCGCTGGCCGACGCACAACACATGCGGCCGCTTAGAGAAGAGAAACACTGGGACGCCACATCCAAGGTATCAACATCCGATGCACGACTTCGATCGCACTAATTAAACTGTCCACCTCGCGCTGCGCGTCTCCAGTCAACTGAGCGAGACGGCGACACGAGATACACATTGCCGCGCGTAATCAGACGCCGCCGCTGCCGCAGCACAAGGCTTCTCAAACGACACAGCTGCCGCTCTCCGAGCCAGAACATCGAGTAAGGAAACAGTTGTACGAAACTTGCAATAAAAGTTATCTTATGTAAAAATGCTGTTTCATTCTACCTCATACCCGAGCCAAGGAAGAACCCACCCTGCCCACATGTTGTTAAAGAGAGAAAATTTAATTTATTTATAATTTTCACCCTGACAGAATGCTTTAGAATCAAATGCCCTTTGCAGTAATGCTCATCCTGGCAATTGACTAGCATCAAAAGGGAAAACCCAGTTACATTTAGTAGCAGAACTTTGCTGACAGGATACTGTCCAGAGAGTTTGTTAAGAAACCAACAACTGCAACTAACCATAATATTAAGATGAATTTTGCTTCGTTAAATGAATACTAAAATTCGAGGAGAGAATACTCGTGTTAATTAATGTCAGTTTTTTCGCTAGTCTTCCGCCCTTCCCCCCCCCCCCCCCCTTCACCCACGTACCCACGTGCCTTTCTCCACTCCTTTCCACCTCCTGTGATTACTGAGAACAGCTACCCTGTTTCAAAAACGTCTTTTTAAACAATTAATGAAATTAATCTCCTTATTAATCGCGTTGCAGTGGTTTAGTCAGATTTCGTACTGCATTATCGATAAATCATTGGACCTCTTAATGACTTCAGGCGACGTTGCACTCAGTGATAATTACCAACATAGAAGCATGGCCTGATCTTGTTCAGAAACATAGCAGCGGCTACATAATATACATTAGTTATAGGTAAAGAAGAACCCTGCCTTTATATACACTCCTGGAAATTGAAATAAGAACACCGTGAATTCATTGTCCCAGGAAGGGGAAACTTTATTGACACATTCCTGGGGTCAGATACATCACATGATCTCACTGACAGAACCACAGGCACATAGACACAGGCAACAGAGCATGCATAATGTCGGCACTAGTACAGTGTATATCCACCTTTCGCAGCAATGCAGGCTGCTATTCTCCCATGGAGACGATCGTAGAGATGCTGGATGTAGTCCTGTGGAACGGCTTGCCATGCCATTTCCACCTGGCGCCTCAGTTGGACCAGCGTTCGTGCTGGACGTGCAGACCGCGTGAGACGACGCTTCATCCAGTCCCAAACATGCTCAATGGGGGACAGATCCGGAGATCTTGCTGGCCAGGGTAGTTGACTTACACCTTCTAGAGCACGTTGGGTGGCACGGGATACATGCGGACGTGCATTGTCCTGTTGGAACAGCAAGTTCCCTTGCCCGTCTAGGAATGGTAGAACGATGGGTTCGATGACGGTTTGGATGTACCGTGCACTATTCAGTGTCCCCTCGACGATCACCAGTGGTGTACGGCCAGTGTAGGAGATCGCTCCCCACACCATGATGCCGGGTGTTGGCCCTGTGTGCCTCGGTCGTATGCAGTCCTGATTGTGGCGCTCACCTGCACGGCGCCAAACACGCATACGACCATCATTGGCACCAAGGCAGAAGCGACTCTCATCGCTGAAGACGACACGTCTCCATTCGTCCCTCCATTCACGCCTGTCGCGACACCACTGGAGGCGGGCTGCACGATGTTGGGGCGTGAGCGGAAGACGGCCTAACGGTGTGCGGGACCGTAGCCCAGCTTCATGGAGACGGTTGCGAATGGTCCTCGCCGATACCCCAGGAGCAACAGTGTCCCTAATTTGCTGGGAAGTGGCGGTGCGGTCCCCTACGGCACTGCGTAGGATCCTACGGTCTTGGCGTGCATCCGTGCGTCGCTGCGGTCCGGTCCAAGGTCGACGGGCACGTGCACCTTCCGCCGACCACTGGCGACAACATCGATGTACTGTGGAGACCTCACGCCCCACGTGTTGAGCAATTCGGCGGTACGTCCACCCGGCCTCCCGCATGCCCACTATACGCCCTCGCTCAAAGTCCGTCAACTGCACATACGGTTCACGTCCACGCTGTCGCGGCATGCTACCAGTGTTAAAGACTGCGATGGAGCTCCGTATGCCACGGCAAACTGGCTGACACTGACGGCGGCGGTGCACAAATGCTGCGCAGCTAGCGCCATTCGACGGCCAACACCGCGGTTCCTGGTGTGTCCGCTGCGCCGTGCGTGTGATCATTGCTTGTACAGCCCTCTCGCAGTGTCCGGAGCAAGTATGGTGGGTCTGACACACCGGTGTCAATGTGTTCTTTTTTGCATTTCCAGGAGTGTATAACCACAGTTGAGAATTAAACAGAATCAGGCGAGAGTAGCATCAGTGCGTAAGGCCGATGAAACTGAAAGAATATTTGACGTCTTTCATCTGGGGACCGTCTCAGAATTTCTTTTCATATCACAGAATTTTTGATTAGTCGTTAAATTTAGTGAATTGTCAAATTTGTAAAATTTCTTTTGCAGTATTCATGCAATTCTGACTTGCGTAAAACAGCACTGCGTGATATGGTTTTGTTCTACAGTCTTGCAATTATATGTCTCTTGTGTATTTTGCGGTTTTGTTTTATATGTGTGTAAATTTTATGTAGCTTGCATCTCAGTAAGTGCCGTAGGGAAGAGCCTTAGGTGTTGTTTCCATGATAGTTAGTGTAGTTAGGTAAGGGAAACAATTTAATTTAACTTTTCATCTGAGTTTTAACATTTTTCTAATTTTCTGTTTGGATCTGCATAGGTGCACTCTGTCTCAGACTAAGAGCATTTCGAAGATGCGTCATGAGGGAAAAGTGCACACAGAAGCGCCAGTGAGAGTAATGGGGAGTCCTTTCCACAGAACGAGATAGTTCTGTCGGTGGACTCAAAGCATTTAGGTGGAACCAGGCTGGAAGTTTCGGGAACAGGCCTAAACGCTACACAAGAGACGAGACCCTTGTAGACCTCTACAGTAGGAGACAACCTGCATTCAGTAGTGGTGCCAGGCGGCCTGACGGGGGAGGTACAGGGTAATATTCATGAAAGCAGGAGATCGGGAACTACACCACTGGCCATTAAAATTGCTACACCAAGAAGAAATGCAGATGATAAATGGGTATTCATTGGAAAAATACGTTATACTAGAAATGACATATCATTACATTTTCACGCAATTTGGGTGCATAGATCCTGAGAAATCAGTACCCAGAACAACTACCTCTGGCCGTAATATCGTCCTTGATACGCCTAGGCATTGAGTCAAACAGAGCTTGGATGGCGTGTACAGGTACAGCTGCCCATGTAGCTTCAACACGATACCACAGTTCATCAAGAGTAGTGTCTGGCGTATTGTGCTCGGCCACCAGTGACCAGACGTTTTCAATTGGTGAGAGATCTGGAGAATGTGCTGCCCAGGGCAGCAGTCGAACATTTTCTGTATCCAGAAAGGCCCGTACAGGACCTGCAACATGAGATCGTGCATTATCCTGCTGAAATGTAGGGTTTCGCAGGGATCGAATGAAAGGTAGAGCCACGGGTCGTAACACATCTAAAATATAACGTCCACAGTTCAAAGTGCCGTCAATGCGAACAAGAGGTGACCGAGCTGTGTAACCAATGGCACCCCATACCATCACGCCGGGTGATACGCCAGTATGGCGATGACGAATACACGCTTCCAATGTGCGTTAACCGCGATGTCGCCAAACACGGATGCGATCATCATGATGCTGTAAACAGAACCTGGAATCATCCAGAAAACTGACGTTTCGCCATTCGTGCACCCAGGTTCGTCATTGAGTACACAGTCACGGGCGCTCCTGTCTGTGATGCAGCGTCAAGGGTAACCGCAGTCATGGTCTCCGAGCTGATAGTCCATGCTGCTGCAAACGTCGTCGAACTATTCGTGCAGATGGTTGTTGTCTTGCAAACGTCCCCGTGTGTTCACTCAGGGATCGAGACGTGACTGCTCGATCCGTTACAGCCACGCGGATAAGATACCTGTCATCTCGACCGCTAGTGATGCGCAGCCGTTGGGATCCAGCACGGCGTTCCGTATTACCCTCCTGAACCCACCGATTCCATATTCTGCTAATAGTCATTGGATCTCGACCAAGGCGAGGAGCAATGTCGCGATACGATAAACCGCAATCGCGATAGGCTACAATCCGACCTTCATCAAAGTCGGAAACGTGATGGTACGCATTTCTCCTCCTTACACGAGGCATCACAACAACGTTTCACCAGGCAACGCCGGTCAACTGCTGTTTGTGTATGAGAAATCTGTTGTAAACTTTCCACATGTCAGCACATTGTAGGTGTCGCCACCGGCGCCAAGCTGTGTGAATGCTCTGAAAAGCTAATCATTTGCATGTCACAGCATCTTCTTCCTGTCGGTTAAATTTCGCGTCTGTAGCACGTCATCTTCGTCGTGTAGCAATTTTGATAGCCAGTAGTGTTTGTTGAGAGCAGGCTCACGTGTTACGACCGTGTTTAAACAGAGCGCTCTTCAGAGTCTAATTATGTAACAATTCTAAGCATAGAGGAAGGAACGTAAAGCGCATTTATAACATACTGGGTACCTAGGAAAGAAAACTGAAGTGCAGAGCTCTGACTTTGAGAGGATATTGGAAAGTAACGGGAGTAGCATGAAGAATAAGACAGAGGAAAGGATTGATGCTCAAAACGCGAAATTAGCTGCGTAGATTATCGAAAGCAAAGGCACCACAAAAGAAATTAGGAGGAAGATAAGTGAAGTCAGATCAAAGCTAGAAAGAGTGAATCGCCGGCCGCGGTGGTCTCGCGGTTCTAGGCGCGCAGTCCGGAACCGTGCGACTGCTACGGTCGCAGGTTCGAATCCTGCCTCGGGCATGGATGTGTGTGATGTCCTTAGGTTAGTTAGGTTTAAGTAGTTCTAAGTTCTAGGGGACTTATGACCACAGCAGTTGAGTCCGATAGTGGTCAGAGCCATTTTTTTGAAAGAGTGAATCAGTGTAGTGAAGAAGTAGGCAAAAAGGTAGCAGATGCGGTGTGAAATAAAGTCAAAACAGCTGAAGGAATAGAGAATCGTGTGACAGTTTTGGAAAAAGCGCTGGCTTTGTGAAACCTTCCTGGACCGGGTGATCTAACACAAGTATGTGAAGTCGTAAGTGGCTGGATACTTATAAGAAAATCAGTAGCCTCCCTCGAATGTGTACAGTGTCTCACAATTTACAGCTACGTCACTGAAATGTTGCTCTATAGTGACAGTTCCCGACGACTCGGTTGCTGCCTGGTAATGACTATGACTGTGGCTGCGACTGTGACTCCAACAGCGACTGTTACAGTGACTGCGACTGCGCCTGTGACTCCAATAGCGACTGTGACTGTGACTGCGACTGCGACTGTGATTCCAATAGCGACTGTGACTGCGACTGTGATTCCAATAGTGACTGCGACTGTGACTGCGACTGTGATTCCAATAGTGACTGCGACTGCGACTGTGACTGTGATTGCGACTGTGACTCCAATAGCGACTGTGACTGTGACTGCGACTGCGACTGTGATTCCAATAGCGACTGTGACTGCGACTGTGATTCCAATAGTGACTGCGACTGTGACTGCGACTGTGATTCCAATAGTGACTGCGACTGCGACTGCGACTGTGACTGTGACTGCGACTGTGACTCCAATAGCGACTGTGACTGTGACTGCGACTGCGACTGTGATTCCAATAGCGACTGTGACTGCGACTGTGATTCTAATAGTGACTGCGACTGCGACTGTGACTGCGACTGCGACTGTGACTCCAATAGCGACTGTGACTGCGACTGTGATTCCAATAGCGGCTGTGACAGTGACTGCGACTGCGAGTGTGACTCCAATAGCGACTGTGACTGTGACTGCCGACACTGCCTCCGACTGCCGTTTATACTCGTATAACGCTTATTCAGGTTCTTCGAAGAGTTTCACTAGCATTGTTGCTTTCCCTGCTATTTATGAAGGTCTCCACAAATAGTCTGGAAACACCCCACCTGGGCTAGCGCTTTCCTGTTTCGGCCGCTGTACATACAGGTCTGTTATTCTAGAACAGTGGCTGAGGCCGGTTGGCACTGCTTTCGCTTCTGCTTTTGATTACACACATATTTGCCTCACTTCTTCGCGACGCTCATCGTGTCTTCCCAGAGGTATGTCTGTCAGTGATGTTTAAAATAACTACTAAATCCTGTTTCTTTTCTTTTCATAGCGTGCAAGACTCTTCTCACATTAATAAAATTTGGCAGCCATGACTCCTTTTCCAATAAAACCTCTTCCAATTGAAAACTTCCTTGACAGCCACAACATTAGGTTTTGGTCGCGCATAATTTTTTTAAGCCCAAGTTGTTCTACAAAATAAATCCAGAAGGCCTTTTTATTAGTACCAACGACAGCGACATAAATGAAAGAAATAATCAGTCAATAAATAAATAAAATGAAGAATGAGCTGCAACGACATGACCTATTCTGGGCTGCTACGTGTCCGGATGGATGAGAAAAATCGTGAGGGAGACGACAGTTTAACGCTGGGGCGTGCAGTAAAATAGTGGTACCATTGACGGATGCTTATTAAGGCAGCCTTATACAGACTCCAGCCAGCCCGATGGCTGCACTGTATGCGTGGAAACGCAGCTAATCGCAGAATTCACGGACGCCCTGATCTCATCAGGTCGCAGTGGCCACTGCCGTGGTGCCCTGGGGCCACCAGCCGCAAACCATATTAAGTGAAATTTATCCATAGTGAATGCTGTTGAATTCCGTGACTGTTCCTTTATAGGGCGTAGAAAAATTTCCGCTACCAGTCACAATAAAATACTATTTATTCGTCACACGACCGGTTCCGGATTTAATTTATTTAATTTCCTAACACAAAACTCCTTCATGTTTTCCCTTCCACTTTTACATTCATGTGCATGTTTATATTGCTGGAGATCATTATAATAATGATGCTTCATCTTTATTGATCTCCAGAAACATAAACATGTACTTGAGCATATAAACACTGAGGATGACCACGAGCCCGAAATCGGTCGTGTGAGGAATAAATAATCTTTTATTGTGACTGGTAGCGGAAATTTTTCTACACACTATCCATATTTTCAATAAAGTTGAGAATTTCTTCCGCACGATGAGTAGGGCTGTGAATAAGTTCCCATTGCAGAGATTTTGTAAATCTTTTCTTAAGAGCTGAAATTTCTATGGGAATACCCGACGGCTTGTCCAAACGTATTAATTTATTTAATTTCCTAACTCAAAACTCCTTCATGTTTTCCCTTCCACTTTTACAATCAGGCCCATTTGGAAACTCGTTTGCCGATCTTAACTGCCTACCCTGCCTAAATTTTTATTCAAGAATATAATTTCAAAAAATGGTTCAAATGGCTCTGAGCACTATGGGACTCAACTGCTGCGGTCATAAGTCCCCTAGAACTTAGAACTACTTAAACCTAACTAACCTAAGGACAGCACACAATACCCAGCCATCACGAGGCAGAGAAAATCCCTGACCCCGCCGGGAATCGAACCCGGGAACCCGGGCGTGGGAAGCGAGAACGCTACCGCACGACCACGAGATGCGGGCAATATAATTTCAGAAGTTGTGAAATCAACAAACTGCTCAACCTACTGATCAGCCCATGACTGAGTTTCCCATTCTAATTGCCTCTTTACAAATTTAATTTTAGTAGTCTTACTCATACTAGCAACAAAATTATCCGTTACACGCACCCAAGAATTCCACTGCATAATATTTATTCTCTCTCTATCTATCCGTCCATTTTTTGGTCAAGTTGTGCCACAAACTTCTTGTCTCCGTGGTTCTGTTTAGTACTTCCTCATTAGTTACGCGATCGACCAATCTAATCTTCAGCATGATTCTGTAGCACAACATTTCGAATGCTTCTATTCTATTTTAACTAAACTGCTAATTGTCCGTGTTTTACTTTCATACATGATAACACTCCAGACAAATACCTTCAGAAAAGACTAACTAACACTTAATTCTATATATATGAAGACAGTAACTGTTCTCGAAAGAACAGATTACTGTTGTTGACCGTGCAGCTTTTCTCTGGAATAAATGATGACTAACTGAAACCCTCAGCTGCCGACAGGTGTTGATGATATACCTCGATGTGGACAGCTGAAAATGTGTGCCCCGACCGGGACTCGAACCCGGGATCTCCTGCTTACATGGCAGACGCTCTATCCATCTGAGCCACTGCGGACACAGATGAATAGCGCGACTGCAGGTACTTATCCCTTACACGCTTCCCGTGAGACACACATTCCCAACTGTCCACAATTCTACATATGTAATTAACCTTATAGACATTTGCCCATTCACTCATTACTCGCGCACGCTTTGGCGATTCCCGTAAGAGTTTGGGCAACCTGTGCGCATTCGCACAGACGAAGGTCAATGGCTGGGTAGCCTTGAACTATATATATGAAGACAGTAACTGTTCTCGAAAGACCAGATTACTGTTGTTGACCGTGCAGCTTTTTCCTAGAATAAATGATGACTAACTGAAACCCTCAGCTGCCGACAGATGTTGTTGATATACCTCGATGTGGACAGCTGAAAATGTGTGCCCCGCTGAAAATGTCTATAAGGTAAATTACATATGTAGAATTGTGGACAGTTGGGAATGTGAGTCTCACGGGAAGCTTGCAAGGGATAAGTCCCTGCAGTCGCACTATTCATCTGTGTCCTCGGTGGCTCAGATGGATAGAGCGTCTGCTCTAACTTCTGAGGTCATCAGTCCCCTAGAACTTAGAACTACTTAAACCTAACCAATCTAAGGACATCACACACATCCATGCCCGAGGCAGGATTCGTACCTATGACCGTAGCGGTCGCGCGGTTCCAGACTGTAGCGCCTAGAACCGCTCGGCCACAGAGGCCGGCTGCACCATACTCTTAGGGGTTTGGGGGCGGATATACAAAGGTGGCCATTGTGCCCGCCCATGCCGTTGCTGCTGGGTGCAACCTTTCTGGAGTGTGGCGAGTTTCTCGTACGATGGTATGTCACGTCTCTGAACGTGTGCGGTCGTCGGGATTTATCGTCTGAGCGGTGTAATACAGAAGGTATGGAATTCCTCAACAAGTCCGGTAATTGGTGTTTTGGTGTGAGACATAGCACACAAGAGAAGTCCAAAAATATCATATTTATAAGAACTTGTTTACAGAGGTAGAGTCTTTGCATTGTAACTTGCGAAGTCTGCCATGGTTTTCTTTGTGTAAATTTTCCACCGTAAATTTCAGTACATCCACTTCCATCTCAGAAGAGTAGTGACCAACTCGACGTATCAGCCACGCCAGAGACAGCAACATACATCGCGTTGTCTCACCGGGGCAGGACGGTGGCGTATGTAATGTGAAGGGGTGTAGCCGATCAATCACATATAGTATTTTTATTAATTTCCATTACTAAGGCCATTGCAGCTAATTTTATTCTCGTCTAATATGTTTTCATTGTGTATTTGTGTGTGGCCGTCATGTCTTGAGCAGTTTCAGGGATCTATCGAGGCCTCTGGGATCAGAGATGGCGAGGGACATGCAGTGGCGTCTGTAGATAGCATAGTTAGTGAAGTTGGTCACCAGTAGTTGTGAGCATGCTCCAGTGACAGGTAGGCGATAGTTGAGATTACATATAGTATTTTAGAGTTATGGGTAGCGTACTTCAGATTCTCTTTATCTTGATGACACATACCCTGGTATCAACAATGGGAGGTCACTATTCTTTACAATAAGCATCAATTATAAAGTCGCTCATCGGAGTATAAGAATTTTGTATTGTATTAATGTAACAGTTCTATTCATGTAAATATTCATTTCTATTAATTTTTTTATTGATTGTACAAAATATGATCTTTATGAATTCTGAATGCTGTTTTTGTAAAAAGTTTGGGGAGGCACACTTTATAAAAGTGAGAGGTTCCATGCCCTCTTTTGAATGTCGCCTCTCATTTTCATCAATTTTATTAATGTTCCACGTCATTGCACGGTAGTAACAGACCGAATAGGATTATGGTAATGAGAGTATCTGTACTGAGAGCTCAAAAAGTACTTTTCACTTGATTCCTAAACATGTTGTTTTACTTCCCTGGGTGGCCTGTGCGAGGCGAGCATAGGAGGACGCGGCACACGGCATTTCCGGTAGGGGGCTGCACTTCCCTGAATTCTGAGGGGTTCGTACAATAGGCTTCAGCGCCTGGCAGAACGACTGACGTCGGTCTAGTTTCGCCTACTGTATGCAGGGCGAAACGACCTGCGAGACGTCTGAAAGTCGCTGCAGTTTATGTGTTTACCGTTCCGGCGCATCCGGAACTAAGATCCCTGGCACCGACTAACTGCGGTGTCCTCTTGATTCTGAGAATACTTGTGGACTGTGCCCTGCTGGGGGGCGACTGTCTGGCGCCGAATGGCCGGTGGTCTAGGCAGGTTGTTTAAGTAGCCGGTCAAAAGGCAAGTTCAGTGCCCTCAGCTGAATAGCAGAGGCATGATTGGTCAACTTAAACTGAGGCTAGTTGATGTCATAAAGCCCTGCTCGAAATAAGAGGGAACGGTCGCTATTGGAGCGATGGTGTTGAGACACAGTATGGGGGAATTATGGAATCTGGACTGAATGCTGATTCCCAGTTTTTCGAGGAGAGTAGGGAGTAGAGCAATGTTGGCTTCGCTCTTGCGTTGCGCGGACAGGAGATTCGGGATCTGATGTTCTTCGGAGTCGGACGGTCTTGCGACTTGGTCGCTCGTTTTCGGAAGAACTTAGAATTCTCGGACAGCCTTCGCGGCCAGGGGTTGACACAGGGTTGCTGCACGGCAGAAGTCGGCGCCTACATCATCAGGACGCTGCCTACCGACGACGTGCTGCAGATTTCAGTACAGGTACAGTATTTTAGAGCTCCAGCATTGTAGGAGTTTATCAATTTTATAGTGAATCCCTCAGCAGCACGCGCGCTCGCTTTGCTACAAGTCCACCTTGCTTGTTTCTCCATGTGATCCCATTTGAGCTCTCACTGCTAATTGCGATACTGCTGTATAGTCGGGAGATTAATATTTGATTCATTAGACCACCAGTTACTATCGTCAATCTATTGCATCACAGAGAGTAGGAGCCCCTTGTTCTCGAGCCAACTCTTATTCTCGTAATGTTTCAGTATACCCAATGCTTTAACCTACTGTGTGTGTCGACAATCGTGGGCATTTGTGTTCTGATATTGAGAGGTGGCATGAGCCCCCTCTCATATTTCTATCTTACGATTCTCCTCTCTAATTTCATGCGGTGGAAAGTTGCTATTCCTTCACACGCGGACTTCCCACGCAGCGTCTCTCGTCACCCGGGTGGTCCGGTGACAGGCGGGCTCTGTTGAACTGGAGAGGGTTAAGCCGACGGGTGCGAGGAAGTCGAGTGAATGCTTTGCAGACGCCAACATTGTCAAAAGACACGCCCGGAGGGGTTTGAAGTAGCGGCTGGGCTAGAGGTTCCGTTACTTCGCAGAATCTTAGCGAAAACACTTTCTGGCGGGCTACCAGCGAGGCGTGGGAATGACTTGTGTACCCAGGCAGTTGTGGCGGGAAAATTCCCGCGCTTTCTGCAAAATAGTAACTGTGATTGGCTTGCTCAGGGCATAGCTCCGTGACGTAGCAAAATCAGCACAGAAATTGGCGCCAAGTATCTCCATTGGTGGAATGGTAGTGCTCCGGCAATGGAGTGGAATTTCCGCCGGTTTTCGAGTTGCTGATTGGAACGTTTAACCACGGCCACTGTCGTGGGGGCGGGAATGTTGTGTGTTCGGCCTGTACGGGTGCTCTAGGTAGTCGGCTCTCCCCTTTCGGTTGAGGACGTCGAAGCAACCAGCCATCGCCTCCTGTACGCCAGATCGTGTTCAGGCAGTTAAGAAGACAATTTGGTAATGTATGTCCGCAGCACCGGCAGATAGGGATTTTCCTAGGTGATAATCAGAGCTCAGCAGAGCGCGCCTGTTCGTCTTTTTCTAACTTTGTTCGGTCTTGAGTAGCAGCAATTACTGTTGGGTTAGCTGTGTGTCTCTCTTGAGATTTGAGTGGCAAGGAATTGGCTCCACATACCACTTCGTCTTAAACCTCACGATCTAGTTTAGGGACAACTTCACCTTTACAGTGTTTGTATGAGTCTCCAATTTGAGCCAATTTGATGTATTATAAATATTTCATGTGTTTCTTTTATTATTTTGTGTTTAGTCTTAATAAATCATATTGTTATTTTGGACAGAACTTTCATTCTGTTAATCGGTAGAGCAACCCATCATTTCTCACTATGTTAATGAAACCTTCGTTTATTTAACTTATTTATCAAATTAAATTATTGCAGGTGCCAAACTCTCTTCTACTCCACTGGCAGGGTTGATTATAGTCAGTTCGCGTGTTTTTTTTTTATCCTTGTGCAACAGCAAAAGTCGGAGTTAGAACAGGGGGGGCTTAGAGCATCATTTACATATGTAGATGCTAGAAGAATTTAGTGTTAAATACACTGCTAGCCCCGGCACCTCGCAATATGTAATAAATCTCATTGTGATATTTAATCCACATATAACTTCGAAGATATAGACAGAATCCCATTTCTTGTTGTTTATTATGATAAAGTTCTCTTTTTTTGAGTAGATTACGATTTTTATTAAATTATTGTGAGTGTGCACTTCTTATTTTACCAACCAGCAGAGTCCATCATTATTTCCTTCCATTACCGATGTGCGCATAATTAATTAGCTAGTAGATAAGGAGGGGGTCGAGTGCATGTCTCGTTCTCATGCAAGATTCGTCTGAATTAAAGAGGTGCAAACTCTTCCCCACCCCGGCACCTCGCAAATCTACTCCTCCATTACCTCTATTTGACTTTGTATTTATAACCCTGTATTCATCTGGCCAGGTCTTGTTCCTCCTTGCACCGAACTTCACTAATTCCCATTATATCTAACTTCACCCTATCCATTTCCGTTTTTAAATTTTCTAACCTACCTGTCTGATTAAGAGAATCAATACTCCACACTCCTATCCGCAGAATGCCAGTTTTGTTTATCCTGATGAAGTCATCCGCCTGAGTAATCCCCGCACGGAGGCCCGAATGAGGGATTATTTTACCTCTGGAATATTTTACCCAAGAGGACGCCATCATCATTCAACCAAATAGTAGAGCTGCATTTCTTTGCGAGAAATTACGCCTGTAGTTTGCCCTTGCTTTCGGCCCTTCACAGTACCAGTACAGCAACGCCGTTTTGGTAGATTTTACAAGGCCACATCTGTCAATTATACAGACTGTTGCTCCTGCAACTACTGAAAGGGCTGCTGCCCCTTTCCATGAACCACACGTTTGTCTGAACTCTCAGCAGATACCCCTCCGTCGACGGCAAGGTTCATGGTTCATGGGGGGAGGGGGGGAATATGTAATTATTATACCTTTGGTCCATCTAATCACAACAGAATAAAAGAAATTATTTGTTTCCTTGTTATAGGGGTTCTGCGTTTATTATTTACGAGGCATCTTTTGTGACCTGGAATCTATATGTATTTGCAAAAATAGTAAATACAACCATAGTAAAGCAAACACTAACAAATCACAATAGGGCAAAATTAATAAAGTCAAAGTAAAGAAATAAAACAATGAGGTTTGCATAATCTCTCTCTCTCTCTCTCTCTCTCTCTCTCTCTCACACACACACACACACACACACACAATATATATATATATATATATATATATATATATATATATATATATATATCTCAGAAACAAATACTCTGTTGTTCGTAATAACATTCAACGGTTTGCAACATCATCCAGACACAACAAGTAAACAAATGTTCATTTCCTAGCCCTATGAATACGAAAATTAGAACAGCAGAAAGCCGAAGAAGAATAGCTGTAAAACAGAAAAAGTTAGACCAACATCTACAAAGTTTGTATGTAGAAATTTATGGTGTCACTACATCACAGATAACCAGAGGGTGCCAGAACTGTTTATAGCCTCCGTATATGGTGTCCATAATGTAAAGCAGAATAGTTTGAACACAAATATATATTCCAGGCCACTGAAGATGTCTTGAAAATAATAAATGTAAAACGCGCATGAAGCCAAAAATTTGTTTTGTTCTATTGTGATTAAACGAATAAAGTCATAATTATCAATGAAGTAGTGAATAAGACAGCAGAAAACAGAGAAATATTATATCACCTATTATGACACAAATATTTTGATTTGTCACCACAAAGTTGGGTGTGTGATATTGAGGCAATTTGAGGCATTTACAGATATATGTTTTAAAACTGTCAGTGATAAGAGCGAGGTAGATGGCAGGGGAACATCGGGGAAAGGTGTGGTGTGGTGGGGGGGGGGGGGGGGGGCTCCAAAACGACAATTTCTTCAGACAGAAAGCGAGAGCAAGGGCAAGGGCAAGGGCAAGGCCTATACGCTGAAACTTGCCGAAGAAGACAGAGATGTCAGTCAGGCCTCGTGCAAAATACTCTGTTGTTCCTGTAAAGGAGTATACCAGCAACACCAATTGTGTTAACAACCTGGTCAGTAACCTGTCAATGCGACATATTCTCTGAATCCAACCGCCGAAGGAATGCCATGGTTTTCGTGGAGGAACAAGGGCTCACTAATAAACGGACATCGTTACATTGAAGATACATTATGCAGCCCTCTTCACGAAGAATGAGCTGCTTCTGACGCCGTGTCGGTTGGCTACTCAGCACACCATTGACGTAACAGTGCCCATAGCAGGATGGCAGAATGCAGGTACATTCCAAGTATAACAAAATGCGGGCGCAATTATGTCTGATTTGCCCCACGCTCAGCGAGCTTCAGTACGCTCTTCTCATACTAGCTGGTCTATTGGAGGTCACTAAGAATGCTATTTCCACCGCAATTCCTGTACGTATAAATTATGTGCATGATCAGCCCAAATAATATAGTGTGTGTTGCTAGCCACAACCACCTTGCAGCTCTGGAATCAATACAATGTCACATCATTACCGTCCAACCCTACAAGCAGGATCCAGCCAATGCCCTTAAATCCAGAGCGTATCTATTTTGATCAACGCATGAGCTACTTTCATAGAGGAATAATTCAGTAACATTAATCTGATGACAATGTTTTACTTTATTATTTGAGGTAGCCATACAGGCACAGCCAGTAACGAGTCATTGGCAATAAACTCAGACAGAGACCTATGGGGGGGGGGGGGGGGGAGGGTTAAAGGATGTAATACCACACACTCTTCAGTAGAACGACTGTAAGTGACAATTCGCAGGCGGGATGATTTGTTGCGTTTATTAAATTTACTGGAAATGTCAAACAATGTAGCTTATAAAGATATGTGGCCGAAAAAGATACGTAGTAATTCCATGACATTTAGTCATCTGCAAGTCTCACTCATTTATCTTCCTCAAAATAAGAAAATTATAAATATTATTTATTTAATGCTTCATGAACTCAGTGTATTTTTGTCGGAATATTAAAATATACTGTGGTTATAGACCTTCAGATACATAAATAATTACTAACATATTTCATTTCTGACATTGTGTTATTTTCTTTTTCAAAGAATCTTGTGTACTCCAGAGCACTCTCCTCGTTTCCATATGATGATTTAAATAGTACATCATATTTTGTATTCTACAAGGGTTGTTCAACTGACAACTCCATTTACACATTCATGAATAATACATATTTTACAGGCATTAAATAAGAAAACAGCACTTACAGATATTTCTCATAAACTACTCAAGGTATACAACTGTGTGCACCACAGGGATTGAGATTTTAGGAAACAACATGTAACACTTGCTGTGCATTATGATTAGGATGTGGATATTTGTGTCACGTAACTCGCCAAATAAAGCTAGGATTATTTTACTGACCTCTGGAGAAACCACAAATGGATTTCCACAATGTTAAATATTAATTTCAGTCACATTCCGTACTTATAGAGGTAGCCTTCCATTTTATTATTTATTATATAAAAATAAAAATTATTTTTGTCAGATTACACTAGTTTCACAAGCAATCGCATTTCACCTACAGCAACAGAAGAAATTGGAAATACAGTCTGCAAGAAAATTGTTCACTGGTTGTCTGCAAATTTGTCCATTTGTTAATTAAAACAATCAAATTAATTCTGAATATCAAACCGTAGAAAAACAATGATGAATTTGAAAAACTGTAAGAAACCTTAAGTGCTGTGGCTATACATATCAATGAGAATTAAATTGACAAAAAATATTCCAGATCGTATCAGACAATGCAGATCATGTTGCTGCAAATCACAGTGAGAGAGGAATCAATTTGTTAAAGTAATTTGCATTCTTTCATTCATTGATGTTATTTAAATTGTACTCTTTCATATTTAAGAAAGAATATTTTCAGTGTTCACATAAAATCATACTGTAAAAAAAAATTGTGTAAATAAATATTTTACTAACACAATACATATTTCATGAATTTTATAGCAACTAATGACTTATTGTATACAGTTTTATTGCTTGATAATAAAGTAACGTTCAGTGCTTGTCAACACAACCGACTGTAATTCAGGTGGAAGTGAGTAACACCGCCACTACCAACTTTGACAACTTTCTGAATTATATAAAGAGTCAGACAGACAGCAAAACTAAATTTTAAAACAATACAAAATGTTTCTTCTTTACTTCTCCTCCTATTTAATTTTTATTTCACAGCTTGCACTTTACGTGTAGTAAAATAAGTATGTACTTTTTTTCCTTTTTTCAAATTAAATTTTTCAGTGTCACACAAACTCGTGTGTAAATGTTTACCACCCAGTCATATTTAAACACAAATTATGTTAAATACCCTATAACGTATTAGCTGTTCATTATTGTGATACTTTGTAGGCCTAAAGATGATCCACGGAACACACAAGAAATAAAATTTACTTATACTATTGAAACAAATGACTCGATGTTTTCCCAGAGGTAATGAGCCACCAAGCATTGGTTTTTTAGACTGGGTGCATCCTCTGTCAGATTGTTGTATGTCTGTATTTCCTCCAGCTTAGTTACTCATAAAAGCTGCACAGTTTCTGATGTGGAGCTGACAGCATCTAAGAGACAGGGCATGGAACAGCATTTCACGTCCTCATCATTTTAATTCACAGTATGATCTGTGTCTTGCTCGTTTTCTTTCGTCTATGGATTTTATTCAGTAATGTTGCGACGTCTTATAGCAGCCCAAATAATATTTATCTTAAATATCAGAGTGCATATATTACGGATAATTATCTGTAGCTTCAGACATTCTTTGCTGTTTCAGAGCACTCTAACGCATGCTGTGTTTTTCACTGCCTGTTCTGCAGCTCAGCATGACGTGTACGAGTGGAAGATGTCAGCGTAGTTCACAAGCAAGAAAGTGACCACAGAGGCGGTGGCAGCACCGAGCTGCAACATGGCGCCGCACCAGAACAGACTGCGGCCTCCTTCCGTCCGGAAGATAGATGCTATCGCGAGCTTGACGTACGTAATTGCCCCCGTGAAAATTATCCATGATATGACCTGTAATCAAGCAAACATAGGTACCTGTAATGTCAGGAAACAGTATTGAAGTGAGGAAAGTTTCTTCTTTCTTCACCAGGCATACCCCGTGCAGGATACGTACGGTGGACGATGCGCAGTGACCAGCTTTCGTCCAAATCACTGGTCGAGTTCATTCGTTTGTTCTGAATGGAAAACCCAACAGCGTCTGAAATCTTTCGGCCGGTCAGCGATGACAGAACCGAGCCAAACATCCATCAATCTTTCTCAAACGATCTTTGAAAAACTATTAGATAAAAAAATCATTTTGGCTTTACTAATACCTTTGTATGTCAGACGCAAAGAAGTGGGATACGGAAGTACTAAGGAATGACGAGATACGTTTGAAGCGCTCTAACGCTATAGATACAGCAATAAGGAATAGCGCTGTAGGCAGTACAGGGCCATCACAGAAGTTGGGAAGGAAAACATAGGTAGAAAGAAGGTAGCTGCGAAGAAACCATGGGTAACAGAAGAAATACTTCAGTTGATTGATGAAAGGAGGAAGTACAAACATGTTCCGGGAAAATCAGGAATGCAGAAATACAAGTCGCTGAGGAATGAAATAAATAGGAAGTGCAGGGAAGCTAAGACGAAATGGCTGCAGGAAAAATGTGAAGACATCGAAAAAGATATGATTGTCGGAAGGACAGACTCAGCATACAGGAAAGTCAAAACAACCTTTGGTGACATTAAAAGCAACGGTGGTAACATTAAGAGTGCAACGGGAATTCCACTGTTAAATGTAGAGGAGAGAGCAGATAGGTGGAAAGAATACATTGAAAGCCTCTATGAGGTTGAAGATTTGTCTGAAGTGATAGAAGAAGAAACAGGAGTCGATTTAGAAGAGATAGGGGATCCAGTATTAGAATCGGAATTTAAAAGAGCTTTGGAGGACTTACGGTCAAATAAGGTAGAAGGGATAGATAACATTCCATCAGAATTTCTAAAATCATTGGGGGAAGTGGCAACAAAACGACTATTCACGTTGGTGTGTAGAATATATGAGTCTGGCGACATACCATCTGACTTTCGGAAAAGCATCATCCACACAATTCCGAAGACGGCAAGAGCTGACAAGTGCGAGAATTATCGCACAATCAGCTTAACAGCTCATGCATCGAAGCTGCTTACAAGAATAATATACAAGAATAATATACAGAAGAATAGAAAAGAAAAATGAGAATGCGCTAGGTGACGATCAGTTTGGATTTAGGAAAAGCAAAGGGACGAGAGAGGCAATTCTGACGTTACGGCTAATAATGGAAGCAAGGCTAAAGAAAAATCAAGACACTTTCATAAGATTTGTCGACCTGGAAAAAGCGTTCGACAATATAAAATGGTGCAAGCTGTTCGAGATTCTGAAAAAAGCAGGGGTAAGCTATAGGGAGAGACGGGTCATATACAATATGTACAACAACCGAGAGGGAATAATAAGAGTGGACGATCAAGAACGAAGTGCTCGTATTAAGAAGGGTGTAAGACAAGGCTGTAGCCTTTCAACCCTACTCTTCAATCTGTACATCGAGGAAGCAATGATGGAAATAAAAGAAAGGTTCAGGAGTGGAATTAAAATACAAGGTGAAAGGATATCAATGATACGATTCGCTGATGACATTGCTATCCTGAGTGAAAGTGAAGAAGAATTAAATGATCTGCTGAACGGAATGAACAGTCTAATGAGTACACAGCATGGTTTGAGAGTAAATCGGAGAAAGACGAAGGTAATGAGAAGTAGTAGAAATGAGAACAGCGAGAAACTTAACATCAGGGTTGATGGTCACGAAGTCAATGAAGTTAAGGAATTCTGCTACCTAGGCAGTAAAATAACCAATGACGGACGGAGCAAGGAGGACATCAAAAGCAGACTCGCTATGGCAAAAAAGGCATTTCTGGCAAAGAGAAGTCTACTAATATCAAATACCAGCCTTAATTTGAGGAAGAAATTTCTGAGGATGTATGTCTGGAGTACAGCATTGTATGGTAGTGAAACATGGACTGTGGGAAAACCGGAAGAGAAGAGAATTGAAGCATTTGAGATGTGGTGCTATAGACGAATTTTGAAAATTAGGTGGGCTGATAAGGTAAGGAATGAGGAGGTTCTACGCAGAATCGGAGAGGAAAGGAATATGTGGAAAACACTGATAAGGAGAAGGGACAGGATGATAGGACATCTGCTAAGACATGAGGGAATGACTTCCATGGTACTAGAGGGAGCTGTAGAGCGCAAAAACTGTCGAGGAAGACAGAGATTGGAATACGTCAAGCAAATAATTGAGGACGTAGGTTGCAAGTGCTACTCTGAGATGAAGAGGTTAGCACAGGAAAGGAATTCGTGGCGGGCAGCATCAAACCAGTCAGTAGACCGATGACCAAAATCAACAATGTCAGACTCATGATAGAGTGCCCATCGTTTCGTTAACGATCATAGTTATTGCGATATTTACGTGGAAGTAAAACACTGCGCGAAATTCGAAAAAGTTTGTAATGAAAAACAGAGGTCACTAAGATTTTTGCGTTTGGTGCATGTTACATAGTATGTTGCAGCATATGAAATTTAGCTGACATATTGAATTTTTCTTTAGACTTTGATGGAGGTCTATCTGTCACCAATTTCGAGAAAATTGACCGGACGTGGCACACACTTTTGCGATCGCGCCGCGCCAGCGATAAAGCCAGAGTGAAAAATCCACGACATTCCTCATATGTCAAACGATTTGAGATACCGAAATCAGATTTTGGCGGCAAAACTTCATTATCTGCCGTGTTATTCCACTAACTACAGATTTTTTTGATGAAAGAATGCAATTTTTAAGGGCCATCGATAGCTGGTGAAACGAGAAATGCTGTGGGTTTTGGAACAACATAAGACATTACATTTTTTTTACCGAGAATGTGCTTTTTCATAAGCTACTGACCTTAATTTTCTTCAGTTTCTCGCTTAATAAACATAGTAAAACGATTTTTCATTTTTGTGCGTCTGCACAACATGTTAGTGAGGTGAGACTGTATAAATTCCGCTGTGTTTTACAAAAGAAACAAACTTTGACATGGCAGCCAGAGAAATGTGTAGTTTTCACTCAAAATTCGCCACTCAAGATGCTTCTCAGAAAGCTACATATGGCTAAAAAGCCAGGCTAAAATAATCGGTGCATTTTCGCCGAAATTCTTATTAGATACTAACCAAAGCAGAGGTGACAGTCTTTTTGAAAGGCCACCATGCAAATGTGGGCGTGGAGCGGCCCCCATTTAATATTTACAGAAAATGTGAGCGTAGGTTTCAGTTTAGAACGACACTTCCCCTGCATCACTCAGCATATCCCTGACAGCGCCTGCCGGCGGGAGAGCCGAGAGGAGTTCGTCGAAAGCGCCGGGAGAGGCTTAATAAGCCGAAGCTTATTCCCGTAAAGGGAGGACCATTGGCGACGCCAAAGGGACGCAACCTCCTGACAGACGGCAATGCAGAGATAATCGGAGGGAAGGGAGGTACTCGTGGACTGAGGTACGAAGAATGCAGCATTGGTAGCAGCGTCAGCAGCCTAGTTTCCTGGCAGACCGACATGACCAGGGACCCACAGAAACATGACATCGGCTACACCAAGAGTGAGCAAGCGACAGTTTACCTGGGCCTGTTGCACTAAGGGATGAGCAGTGTCCAGCGCACAGAGACATTAGAGGGCGCTGAGTGAGTCTGAGCAGAGGACACAATTGGGAAGGCTGTGTCGTGAGATGTACTACGTGGCCTGATACAATGCAAAAAGCTCGGCTGTAAGTACTGAGGAGTGTGTCGGAAGCCGATATCGATAGGCACAGGTGCCAATGACGAAGGCACTCCCGACCCCACAGTCAGTGGTTAAAATGGTTCAAATGGCTCTGAGCACTATGAGACTTAACATCTGAGGTCATCAGTCCCCTAGAACTTAGAATTACTTAAACCTAACTAACCTAAGGACAGCACACAATACCCAGTCATCACGAGGCAGAGAAAATCCCTGACCCCGCCGGGAATCGAACCCGGGAACCCGGGCGTGGGAAGCGAGAACGCTACCGCACGACCACGAGCAAACGGAGGAGGGTGGTTCGATCGGCACCCCTAGAAGTACAATTGAGGACACGTAGGACACTGAGGGATTGCATACAGTGGGCTGCCAGGCAAGAGACATGGGAGGACCAAGAGAGTTTCCTATTGAGTATGAGCCCCAGGAATTCCGTAGTGTAAATGAACGGAAGGGCAACACGCCCAAGATATGTGCCGCCAGAAATTCATACAGACGGTTTTGTCAGTGGAAAAGCGAAAGCCATTGGCGATGCTTCAGGAGTGAAGACGAAGACAGCGCTGAAGACGCCGCTCAGTGAGACAGGGCCTTGGAGAACTGCAATAGATGGCAAAATCATCGACAAAAAGGGAGACGAAGATGCCCATTATAGGGTTATTGGCCATAGCAAAGAGGATGCAGCTCAGGACAGAACCTTAAGGCACCCCATTTTCCTGAATAAACGTGTCCGACAAGGCAGAACCCACACGCACCTTGAAAACTTGGTGTTGTAAAAACGCCTGAAGAAAACACGACAGGCGCCCACGGAAGCCTCACGTGTAAAGATTACAGAGGATAACAAGTTCTCCAACAGCTGTCGTAGGCCTTCTCCAAATCGAAAAACACGGCCCACTCTGGGATTTCTGCAGAAAACCATTCATGACATGGGTGGACAAAGTAACGAGATGGGCAACTGCAGAACACCGTGCTCAAAATCCACACTGTGCATTAGAGAGTAAATGGCAAGACTCGAACCACCACACCAGCCGGGCAGCCAGGCATGAATCATACGTTCCATCGCCTTGCAAACGCAGCTGGTAAGAGAGATGGGGTGGTAGCTAGAAGGAAGGTTTTTGTCCTTACCGGGCTTAGGTATGGGTATGACGGTGGCTTGACGCCAGCAACCAGGGAATGTGCCCTCAGCCCAGATGCAGTTAAATGTGTTAAGCAGAAAGTGCTTACCTGCAAGAGGGGTGCTGCAACATCTGAATGTGGATAGCGTCTGGCCCTGTGGTGGAGGACCGGGATGAACAGAGCATGATCTAGCTCCCTCATAGTGAAAGCATTGTAGCACTCACGATTCGTAGAAGAGAAGGGTATCGCCCAAGCCTTCTCCACTCGTTTCCGGTGGATGGAGGCAGGGTGATAATGGGAAGAGCTCCGAACTTCAGCAAAATGGCAGCCCAAGGTGTTGGAGATAGCAACGGGATCCACGATGACATCAGCACCTACTGTCAGGCTGGAAATGGGGGAATGGATCTTGGTTGCAGAGAGCCGTCAGAGGTTGGCCCACACGACAGAGGAAGGTGTGGAACTGTTAGAAGAACTAGTGAAGGAAATCCAACTAGCTGTTATCCCAGAGAACTCTACGGCACTTTGCACGCATCTGTTTATAATTAATACGGTTTTCCAGCGTAGGGTGGCGGTTAAAAACACGGAGAGCACGTCTCCACGTGAGAGTTGCGTCGCGGCATGCCTCAGTCCACCAAGGGACTGGGAGACGACGTGGTAAAGAGGAAGTGTGAGGTTCAAAAAATGGTTCAAATGGCTCTGAGCACTATGGGACTCAACATCTGAGGTCATAAGTCCCCTAGAACTTAGAACTACTTAAACCTAACTAACCTAAGGACATCACACACATCCATGCCCGAGGCAGGATTCGAACCTGCGACCGTAGTGGTCGCGCGGTTCCAGACTGCAGCGCCTAGAACCGCTTGGGAAGTGTGAGGAATGGAACGTTCTGCAGCAGTAAGGCTAACGTTGGTGAGATAGTCCACCTGGTTATAAATCTGAGGAAGTCTTATTCTGCGAAGGTCGCCATTGAGGAGTAAAGCTGCCAGTTAGCCTTGGTAAGCTGCCATTTGGGGATGCATGTGGATGGCGTAGGAGTCAGCAGATGCTGAGCACACAGGAACTTTGTCGCTCGAGTAGGCGTCAGAAAGAACGGACCACTCAAGATGATGGGCAAGCTGGGCAGTGCAAAGGTATACGTCCAAATGGGAATAGGCGTGTGAGGAGTCGGAAAGGAAAGTGGGTGCTCCAGTGTTAAGGCACAAGAAGTCGAGTTGGGTAAGAAGATCAGCCAAGAGGAGTACCCCATGGGAGTACCCCAAAGGGGATGATGCACATTAAAGTCACCGAGTAGCAAAAATGGGAGAGGTAGCTGCCCAATAAGCTGAAGTAAGTCTGCCCTGTTGACGGAGGTACATAAATGGTACAGAGGGAGAAAGTCAGGTGGGGAAGGAAAAGGCGAATGGTAACAGCTTGAAGACAGGAAGCCAGGGAGATGGGTTGACTATGAAGGTTATCCTGTATGAGCAGCATGATGCCCCCGTGAGATGAGATGCCGACCTCAGGGGGAACGTCAATACGAATCGATAAATAATGTGAAAACTCAAAGCGGTCTTGAGGGCGAAATTTCGTTTCCTGATGGCAGAGTACAAGGGGATGCTGCGATGCTAGAAGCAGCCATAAATCCTCTTTGTGGGACCGAAAGCCACGAACGTTCCATTAGAGGACAGTCATGAGGAGGAAGAGATGTAGGGGTGACAACTCGGTGGCTCCTGAGGGATAGCTAGTAGAGTGTCGCTACTACAGGGCACAGAAGCAGGAGGATCCTGTGGGGTCACAAAAGCATCGGCGTGCTTGTGTGGTCGGTCTGTGGAGTCAACACTGAAAAACTGTTGGTGGTGCGCACTGGCGAGACAGAGGCCAGCTGGGTTAAGTGACCATGTGGCGACACTGTTGAGCAGGGTCTTCAAGTTGGTGAAGGAAAAGACCATTTGTCTTTAAATGACTTCTTCGAGCCCTTTTAGTTGCCGGCCGGAGTGGCCGAGCGGTTCTAGGCGCTACAGTCTGGAACCGCGCCACCGCTACGGTCGCAGGTTCGAATCCTGCCTCGGGCATGGATGTGTGATGTCCTTAGGTTAGTTAGGTTTAAGTAGTTCTAAGTTATAGGGGACTGATGACTTTAGAAGTTAAGTGACGTAGTGCTCAGAGCCATTTGAACCATTTGAGCCCTTCTAGTTAGAGGGAGACTTGGGTGGTGTTAGGCTGGAGGGACAGAGGAAGTCTTCTCAGGAGTACTACTCCTGTCCTTTCCTGCCTGCCGGTTGTGTAGTAGGTAGCTTCACCCCTTTAGGTGAGAGTATGACTGTTGCACAGGGGGGACAGGGGGGACAGGGGGGACAGCGATGCCAAATCCAAATTTGATGTTGCATGTCTGTGTGGCCATGTTCTTCATGGAGCGAGAGGTAACAAGAACTGAACTATAGGTGGCAGGCCAGTAACTTGTGAGCTACTGGGTAAGGCACCTTTACCTTTACCCGAATCTCTTGAACAGCCCGCTCATCTAAATACACGGGACAATTCCTGGAGGAGGCGGCGTGGCCGCCATTGCTGTTGATACAGCAGAGAGGAGGAGGCAGACAGTCGTCTGCGTGTGCATCCCTGCCACATGTTACGCATTTGGCTGGGTGTCAACAAGAAGTTCTAGTTTGATTGAACCAATGACACTGGTAGCAGCGCATTGGATTCGGAATGTACGGCCAGACTGTGATGATTTCATAGCCTGCGTGGACGGCAGCACCAAACGATCGAAGGTGAGGAAAAGAGTGTGGGTGGGCACCAAGGACGAATCGACCTTTTTAATTACATGATGGACAGCAATGACACCCTGATCAGAGAAGTAAGAGTGTATTTCAGCCTTGGTTAGACCGTCAAGCAGATCAGTGTAAATTACACCATGGGGAGAATTCAAAGTTCTATGTGCCTCGACACGAACAGGGTAGCTGTGGAGAAGCAAGGAAGCAAGTAGTAGTTGTGCTTGAGAATCAGAAAGCATCTCCACAACCAAAGTACCATTCTGTAAACGAGAGCAGGATTTCACAGGGCCAGCAATGGCATCAACACCTTTCTGAATAATAAATGGATTGACTGTGGCAAAGGACATCTTCAGTATATTATACCACAAAGAACTGCGATGCAGTGGGAAGGGTCTTCGAATCAGCCTCATTAAGTTTACGTTTCGTCGACGTCGATGGAGAGGATCATTGACTCATCACGAGGATATCCCCCACGATTGCCAGCGTCTCTGATGGCTCGCTCCTTCCAACTGGCGGCCCACTTCACAAGGGGGGCGCACCCACCTTAGGTGATTGTTCACACCTCAGGTAACATCTCCCGAACACCTGACGGAGAGACCAATTGGCAAGTTGGGAAGGTTACAGCTCAGGCAATCACCCCTCCCTGGGCCTGGGCTGAACCAGGGGTACATGCGAACCCTACCTGTCGACGCAGGGCTGGGAATTACGCGTTACCCAGTCACCTTTTATGCATCAGACGTGTGCGCCGGTATTCAGGAGCGCACAGGGAGGAAGAAGAAAAAAAGAGGATCCTCAAACGCTGAAGCGGAGGAACCAGAGGAGAAAGGAAACAAAGAAAGGAAAAGGGAGCTAATAAGAAAGTTGAGACTGTTCGCAGGTAAGCGACAGAATGCAGAACATTTCCAATAATACTCCTGATATGTTCCCCAAGGGAGGGGAAAAAGAATAGCAAGAGGATAGACATACAACACAGAAGGGAAAACGTGCTGCAAAGGGTGGGGCCCGTGGTAGCCAAGCATGAACCCGCCAAAGAGTGGCGAACCCCCTGGGGGGAAAGCTGTATGTGGATGATCGAGAGTTTATTGATGCAGCAAGATGTTGGCTCCGACATCGACCAGTAGAGTGGTGCCATGTGGGCATACATGCCCTCCCAGTAAAGAGCGTAACGCTATCGCACTGAATGGAGACTGTGTTGAAACATAGGGTTTTATAGCCAAAAGAGTGGGGGATAATATGGTGTATTGGAGTCCTGAATAAAACCAACCTCCTTTTAAAAGTGTGTTGCATTACTTATTGAATGCCCCTCTTATGTAGATAGCGACACCGGTAAATTTTTTTCACACATTGCAACAATAAATCGCTGGGCCACACACAGGGAAAGTTATGTTAACAGTGACACCGTGTGTCGATAGTTTATACTTACCACGAGGAACTGCCCAATCGTGTAGCCAACCAGAGGTGGCGTCGGACTCATGAGTGCTAAGACAATGATGTAGACAGCAAAAATGCCGCTCATCACTGAGATCCCGGATAAAGCTTTCACTGACGTCCTTGGATGGAAGAACTGTATGAAACATGCCAGTGGTTTTGCCATGGCAGACAAAGTCACCACCAAGTGATAGGCGACATTACCGTATGGTAGGCAGGAGTATGACTGGATGCTGGGAAGCACACCGTATCCAAACGCTGCCGCTGTGGAGACTAGCACCATCAGATAAATGTAAGTACAGCGGGAAAGTGGCAGCGTGCCTTCCACATCCGACTGCTCGCTAGATTCTTTTGGAGCGTTGTCCTCTGCGGTTTTGACTACATCTCCTTTTTTCGTATATTGCACCATTTGTGATTTAACTCTCTCAGCTTTGCAGATTTCCAGATTGTTCAAAAGTGCGAAAGAGACAGTGCTGATGATAATTATTACGAACATAATTACGATGAAAACAGTGGTTGAGAAATTTGGTGACGGTGTGTCCGACACAAGAATTGTGTAGGAGTCGTCAGGATTACTAGCATTTACGACAGTTTGATTCACACAGCTTGGGTTACCCCCTACACCTTGTATAAGAGCGAGTACGCTTGGTAAAAAACCGCTGAGGCCCTCTCCGACAAAGTAGGATATAAGATACGTTTCTTTGTAATTCCTCATGAAGGGCATGAAGAGCACAAGGCTGGTGCAGCCAACTAGAGCACAGAAAAACGTCAGTACGAACAAAGATGTGCTATGTTCTTCAGCGCCAAAGTACGTCGTCTCCCTGTATAGCAGTGCCATCAGCAAGAGCGCAATAGCGCCCATTATTAATACGCCGTAAATGATGAAGCTGTCTCTCAGCTTCCCTGGGAGAAATTTCTGCGACAGTCCGTACAGGATGGGCCCAATGTTTGCAATTTGTACGATGATAGTAATGTACGAGGGCAGGTTCCATCCTTCTGGCTGCGTCTGGACTAGTAACGGCAACTGGACGTACATTCCATTTACCGGCAACCACGTACCAATTCCAAACAACGTCGCGAGGATGTGCACCAGTATTTGCCTGTTCGACAGTCGTTTCAAGAGGAATGCCATGTCGATTTCACGTTGACTACTTCGTGGTAGATCAGGCGAGAGTAGGTGTCTTGTCTCCTTTATCTCCTTGTTTACAGGCAACCTGTGAAAGAAAAGAGTTTCATAAGCTACACTGGCAAAAGAGCTGCGGACTACTTAAATTATTCGGCATGTGAGGTTCAACGTCCAAAGTTACGGCTTTGTTACAGGTACTGTGTACAGGCACCAAACACAGCGCTCTGCCAGTGGATTCACTCTGAACAATATGCTGTAAATAATGCTGGTGGTTCCACCTTCGGGCACCACCTCAGATTCATAAAGATGGATCCACCTTCGGACGACTTCCGAACCCTATCCCAATCCTACTTCTGACAGCAACCCATGCGTGCTTTTTAACATATTTGCTATAATGGCTGGTTTGGCCACAGTATTTATCATAAATCTACACTCACTGCATTGTACCTGCAAGTCAGCAGCTGTCACCATACAGTGCAGAATAAGTGTGTTCCCAAGACATTGGTCCACACGACATGTACCATGTCAGACCCTGACAGTTAATCAGTAGAAATAGAGCATCTACGATTAGTGTTCTGCAGGAAAGGGTAGATGGCGTAACAGGTTCGTAAGTCCCTTGAACCACCCACTCCACCACATAGCCTAGAAGAAACAAAGTTTGTGGCGTATCTGCCCTATGAAGGATCGATTTCTGGCAAAATCAGCAGTATTCTCATGAAGCACAATATCAAGTGTGTGTTCTGTCCACCTACCAAAATAAGAAGGCTACTGCGAAATGTGAAAGACGACTTGGGACTACGAAAAACAGGAATTTGTAAAAATCTTTGCCAGTGTAGCATGTACACTACGACAAATACGACAGTGGACATCAGATGCCACGAACATCAGAAGTACACATGACTAAGACAGGCAATTAAATCCGCCATTGCCGAGAACTGTCTGGAACTGAATCGTTGCATGAACTATGGTTAACCGAGGGTTCTGGCCCTAACTATCAGACACTGGGACAGTATTATAAAACAGGCTAAACAAATAAAATTGAAGTAAAACCTCATCAGTCGTGACGCTGGGTACTAATCAAGGAGAGCCTGGATTCTGCAATGCTGAAAACGCAAAGGGGGCAGCAGCAGGACTTTACATAAAGAAGAACTGAGCATGTGGTCATGTGAAACGGACCCCAGGCATAGGACCAGGCGCACCAGACAGAAGATGGAACGCCGGAGTGGGTTCTAGCTGCAGCGGACTGCAAAGAGAACTCCTGGAAACACAACGGACCGGAAACGGAAAGCCAGCCCACAATCCGGCTCTTTGAGCCAAAGAGGGAACGAAAGAAGTGGGAGCTGCCCGCAGATAGAACGTCTGGAACGTTACCTCGGAGGGAGCAGAGCGTAGGTATAAATACTGGACCCATTCCATTCGACCATCGAGTATAAGCTGCTCGTTAACAGGCTGCAGGGTATCATGCAGGCAAAAATACAAACATCGAAAAACGTACAATGGGACCAAAAACTTTTTGAGCTGGATACCAGACGACCAGGAATGTGAATACTAGCTCGGCACTTCACGAGGGAGCGACACAATTCACCTACTCTACAAGAACTAGACGGACCTGTTTACTCCGGGGAGAAGGCAGAACTAATGGCCAGAACAGTAGCAGCGTCTGTCACACCGCATGTGACTCCCTCAGACCCATGAATTTACACTTGCAACAGAGCAGGCGCCAGGCATGCTACCACACATGAAGTCACACGGGCTATTAAGCACAACTCATCTACGAAAGCTACTGGTCATGATGGCATTCAAAACAGTGTCCTGAAGTTCACGGAAAAAGCCGTGGAATACGTAACACATGATGCGAAAGCCATCCTACGACACCAACACTTCCCTATCTTCTGGAAGGCGGTCAAGGTCCTGATGTTCAGGAAGCCAGGAAAAGATCACTCTCTCCACAAAATTACCGATCTGTCAGTACGCTGATCTCGCTCAGTAAAATTGTTGCAAAGGTAATATTGAAACGATTCATTAGGCACTGCATTAACAACGACAGCCTGAGGCTGTCTTCAGGAATTAACACTCGACAACAAAACAACTCCGCATGGGTGAACACACAGCAGACGGATACAACACAAGCGAAGCAACGGGGGCGGTGTTCCTAGACATAAAAAAAGCCTTCGACCGTTTCTGACAACGGCCTCATCGTCAGAATCAGCTGCGCTGGTTTTCCCGATGGTCTCGTACGCCTCATACACTCATATCTCAAGAACAGGAGTTTCGAGGTTGACATTCAGGACAAACAATCAATACGACTTGGTATTCAAGCCGGAGTACTCCAAGGCAGCATCCTGGCGCCCCTCTTACTTAACTTCTACGTTAATGACATCCCAACAACACAGAACAATGTGGTTGCCATATACGCAAATGACAGTATTATTCTGGCGCAAGATTGGAAACCTTCAAACATGAAGGTAAACAGATGCGAGGCAGTTCTGGTCACACGCAGACCGAAACAACTTCGTAAACACCAGCACCGAAGAGACTACACTGAAGAACTCTAAACACATGCCCCATACGTTTCCGGGAGAAAGTCAGATACCTCAGTGTTTGGATGGATTGGAAACATACACAGGGGCGACCACATACAATACGTTGCTAAAAAGTACACACGAGACTCAAAAAACCATACCCAAGACTTAACGGAGAAAGTACAGTAAATAGGAGGATGTCGATGTCCATATGTAGACACTTATTAAATACCTGATGACATACGCAACTCTAGTTGTAACACCATGGCTATAATGCTGTACGGATTTATTTTGCCTTTTACTTTGGTTTAATGTTACATCGTTGAGCCTCTGTAAATGTGTTTGATTGAATAGATAACACAAAATTGTATACTCTTTTCTTTGTTTAAAACTTTGATGTCGTGGCTTGATTCTATGCAATGTGTTAAATCTGTCATTTAAATTCTTTGTCCCATTTGGTGGGAACAAAACTTACTGTACATAATTGTAATTTCCGTGTGAATGATTTTTTGTAGAAATGTCAATATGTGCAAATGTTCTGTTTTATTTCATGTGTTCTTCTGCGAAGAGCTTCTGTAAAGTTTGGAAGGTAGGAGACGAGATACTGGCAGAAGTAAAGCTGTGAGTACCGGGCGTGAGTTGTGCTTCGGTAGCTCAGATGGTAGAGCACTTGCCCGCGAAAGGCAAAGGTCCCGAGTTCGAGTCTCGGTCGGGCACACAGTTTTAATCTGCCAGGTAGTTTCTTACTCATACCTACTTTCTTAAACGAGAACGTTAATCTTTCTCTTGCCTAATTAGGCTGGCGACCGTTTGCCTTATTCTTTAAAGAGTATAGCTAGGCAAAAATAGTTTGTTACTGTTCGAATATTTACGTAATTCTGACTTATTTCCGATAAGCCATCTCCGTTAGGTACAACACGGTCAGCTTAACAAAATTCCTCTCAGACGGTAACACTGCTCTGTTGCTTTATACCATAATTGTTTTAACTAGATAGTTTTATTTCACGACCTGCCTTCTACTTTAAGGTTATGGTATAGCAGTAGCATACAGTAGTGTTATATAGTCTCACGATACGCAACTCCAACATGTCTGTGCCACCTGCATGTCATACAGAAAAAAGAGCTACGATTCATAAGCAATGCTCGACGATACACATGTACTGGGGACTTACATAATGACTACCGCCTCGGTACTCTTCCGGAGGTGTTTAAGAAACTCACCGCATAAATGTACAGGTACTCTAGACACTAACAACCCCTTCATCCTGAATCCGGGAACTACTATCAGAGCCATAGATGGAAGCATAACCGTTCAAAAACACTTTTCCTTAGGGAAAATTAACCATCTAAAGAAGGCTTAAACTGAGCACACGAACAGCACTATATTGTGAACCCATGTTTTGCAGCAAACTTGACTGGCATTGCCAGCTGAACTTATAAAGCCAACCAGACGGCTTAAACCGCCAGACCGAACACACAAGCTACAAATAAACCCCACACAACTCCACGTAACGAGTGGCCAATTTTATAATCAAACAGACCACTCATATGACGACGCGCTATGTTATAAGAACGCTGACACTGCAGCTGGACGAGGAGATATCATTGGAGACCAGCTACAACGGTAATACCTTTCCACTAACGTATCCTAAGACCCAAGTATGAAGTGCCGCTACTAGCTTCTTCCCCATGACACTTGCCATGGTACTTTTTTCCCCTCTGCCCTTAAAATCGCTAGTCGTCAGTTGCTTCCGGTCAACTTTCTCCTAGATGGGACCGTATTAGTGGGTGATCTTGCCCAGACGTACGGTCAACATCACAGACCCGCAAAAAAAAAAAATTGGATATTTGTGGTAAGATCTTATGGGTACTAAACTGCGGAGGTCATCGGTTCCTAAGCTTACACGCTACTTAACCTTACTTACGCTAAGGACTAAACACACACACACACACACACACACACACACACACACACACACACACACACACACACACACACGCGAGGGAGGACTCTAACCTCCGACGGTAGGAGCCGCGCGAACCGTGACAAGACACCCAAGACCGCGCGGCTATCTCGTGCGGCACAGACCCGCATCCTGTGAAGCCTATATTTGATTACTAACCACTTACAGAGGTGACAGAACTTTTTGTGATGATGACTAAGTTACTGTAGGCATGGAGGGGCACTACTACTCTCTCTACGTAACAGGCACCATCAGCAGCATCTGATGAAGACAACGACTCACGTTGGCGAATTATCGTGCAAGAACGACGCTGATACCCGGAAGAGTACCCAACACCTCATGATGTCAACAGATCCCCTGGAAAGTCTGAATAGTCAAGTCAAAAGACTCTACGGGAAGATGTACCGAAGTATCAGGAAGCTGGACAACCTTCAACAGAAGGGGGGATGCTGAGTTCTCCCAGTATCCTGCTGAGATGTCGCGATGGAGATGCAGTAACAGTTTTCTCCAGGATTACGCATCATATGAACTTCAGAGCGGAAAACAAGATAAGGCGTTGGATGAGCATGGCATTTGTGTGACAATTAGAGATATTTCTCGAGTGTGAGATCTGTATAAAACATGACTAACAAGGGTTATTGAACGTACCAGTTTGTTTGACCAGTGGGAGAGTATAACAGGTGCTGACAAAAATGAACTGGCAGGCTCTTGACGATAGACGGAAACTATCCCGAGAAGCCTACTAACAAAGTTTCAAGATTTATCAATTGAAGACGAAGTCTGAAAATGACTCGGTGATCATATCTTTGACACTTTATTTTACTGGTACGTCTTGACCACAAAAACGTTTAGGCGCGGTACTCTCACCATTAGGTCTACAATTCTCATGTGTTTTCAAAGGTGTTAATAATGTAATGGACAATGAACAGAAAAAGATCGCAATGAGATATAGGAAGGAAACCTCCAATTTACAGGCGAAGAATTATACAGGATTAGACAAAAAGCGGAAAGGCAAAAAAATTTGCGGACAGGGTAGTTAATCTCACGAACATAAAAATGACGGATAATGAAATGGATATTCTGAATAAGGGTTTACATTTTAGTATTGCTCCGAAATTGAGCCCAGGCGTAATTAAAAACACTATTGCGGAAATAAAAGCTGCTCGTGACGTGGCTAAACTCAATAAATTTGATCGAGTGGACATAGCAGTAAAATCTAACAAATGTATATAAAAAGTAGGTCGCTACGACCGTAAAAGTGCGAAACATTTAGAAGCACTAAAAAGCCTAAATCAAAAATTGAACCTGACTGGCATTGCCAGCTGAACTTATGAAGCCAACCAGACGACTTAAACGGCCAGACCGAACACACTAGATACAAATAAAATCCACACAGCTCCACATAACGAGGGCTTTAGTTACGAGGGCTGACAAAGGAAATTCGGTTGTCGTGATTTATGATTGCGACTACATCCAAAAAACCAAAA
The DNA here is from genome assembly GCF_023898315.1 of Schistocerca nitens. Classification (NCBI taxonomy): domain Eukaryota; kingdom Metazoa; phylum Arthropoda; class Insecta; order Orthoptera; family Acrididae; genus Schistocerca; species Schistocerca nitens. The sequence goes on from NC_064619.1 coordinate 228,476,888, forward strand.
TGATTTCTTGCAGATAATACGAGTAACATTGTTGAAGTTACGAGAAATCCTGTGAAGAAAT